>NC_092833.1:2115000-2417500 GCF_039878825.1 Excalfactoria chinensis | reverse complement strand
CCTTTGTGCTTTTTATGTAGATATTTTTAGGAAATCAAATGGTGGTATTTTTGTTCTGATTTCTGGAGGAATCCTGACTTAATGGGCACTTAATTTTCCACTCCATAGGGCCAGCTTGTGTTGCAGTTGAAGTGAACCGCTGGGAAACATTTATAGTAACACATGATCTTTAAAAATAACTTCCCAGGCTGTGCAGGAGATGTCTTGAATTCTTCAAATCTTTCTTATCATAGATAATAACTATGACATTCCCGGGGTGGAAAATCTTAGCTTTGCTAATTTAGGGACTTGTAATGAAGCTGTTTGAATTTCTCTTATCAATCTGTAAGCGGTTTGGGCTGAAAGACACCTCCTCAGCGGTGCAGCAGGGCTGGAGCTGGATGGGCATTCGGGTCCCTGCCAACCCACGCGGTCCTGTGAGTCGGCGATGACTCTGTGATGACTCCAGCTGCGAGCCCATCAGATCCGGCCAGCTCAGAGGCTGTGGCACATCTGTGACATGGTGACTATCTCAGCAGAGGAGGATGGCAGTTCTTCAGAGCCACCAACGTGCACACTGAGCTGCTGTGTGCCCGGCTTCGGAAGGAGATTAAATTCCATCAGATATACACGAGGAGTTTTTCCATTTATTTATTTTAAATCACCTCCAAAGTTTCATAGGACAAAAACCCTCCTGCATATTCCTATTTCTTCCCATCAGCGCTGCTAGATTCTCTTCCCTTATTTGCTCTGGGATGTGTGCTCATCTTTTTGTAGCAATCAGTGTTTACCTAGTGAGAAAAATGATTACAAAGGTTACGTTGTGTGAGCGCTCAGTGTTTCCTCTGCTTAGACTATGTGCTGTGCTGCTACTGTTTCCTAGAAAATTACTGTGGTCAGATTGTTTTCTGGTCCGTTTGGGACAGTAAGATACTGTTTCAACGCCGTTTGTGTGTGTCTGGATGGGGTGGCCCTTTTTCAGCCGCTTTCACTGCCGCAAGGCTTTTTTTAAAGCCCTTTGGCTGCCATGTGATAGAGGCAGTAGATAAATGGGTGTATTGATCACAGCCACGGTCAGCTTGGAGTGTGGTTCCTAGCAGTTGTTAATAGCTGTGAAAGCTGGTTGAGCTGAGCGCTCTCAGCTTCCATGGAATCAAAACAAGTGACTTTCTGCCATTTGTCCTCCGTCCCTGCAAATACTCATTAGTGAAAACAAAAGTAAATCAAGCTTTGTGTTCAGGAGTTTATTTTGTGACCTAATTACTTTTAACCCAAGAAGCTGTAGATATTGGTGCCCTTAAAATATGCCTTTGTTTGGAATAGTAAATGAAGGGATGGGTAGATGAAACTTATTTCATATGGAAACCAACCTCTGGCACACAAGTGGCTTCTGCCCCTGCACTTCCCTGGGCTTGGTGCTGAGGGGCAGCCCCAGGGGCTGACTGCTGTGAGGTCATGCTGAAGGTGTCAGAACGTATCTCCAATGCTGTTATGTGGGTGTTTGTGTCCACCAGCTTTCTTGCAGCTTCTGTTCTTTTTTATTACACTCCAGGATAACAGATCAAATGTTGCGCTGGATTTTACTTTGTCAGTTTTTTAGTTTGGAATGGAAAAAATATGCCTTAAAAGTAAATGTTGGGGGATTTGCTGTCAGATGGTAAATGTAAGGGAAGCTTCTAATTAATGATGTTCTCTGATATTCCACAACTTGGCCTTTGTTTTAGTTATGTTGGATTTAGAAGAAGTTACCCAATGCAGATTAATGTTGATTGTTGCTTATGAACCCCCTGAATTTGTGGGCAGTCCTTTGAAACAAAGCCCTGCGGTATCCTCTAGCCCCCAGCCCCGATTCTTTTTCTTTTCCATATCTGTAAACCAACACAGATGTTGTTTTTCCAGAAGGCAGCTAACCCGCGTTGGTGTTGATGCACCAGTTGTGCTGGTTGAATCCCAAGACCTTCCTGAATAATCTTAAATGCATCTCAGAGAAAATACCATTTTATGATTGAGGAAAAGGGAAGTGTGGAGAAATGCCGTGAGATAACAGTGGACAAAAGAGGAACTATAAAAGCATGTGAAGCCAGCTTTTAATTTTAGCTTGTTTTTTCTGGGCTGGATACAATTTGAAATCTCTTCAATCAATTAAACGAGGAGCAATGATTTTCCTGCATAATGCACCATTCTCTACTGTGTTTGCTGAAATTCTGTATGGATTGCCATTCGATCTCTAGGTTGAATTTGAGCTTCAACACTCATTCAGGTCCTGCCCGCTCTTGTCTAGTGAACGTGTCCCAGGATGGAGATACGCAGCCTCTCCAGGCTGCCTGCTTTACCATTTGGTGGCCCTCATTTGAAAGCAAACAAACCAACCAGCAGTGGCATTCTAGAAATTCTCTACGCACATTTTGTGAGTTCATTGCATTGTTAGTCTGTATCTGGTCTTCTGCAGGGCCTTGTGGCAGGTTTGCTCTCTGAGCGTGCTAGAACTCTTGTTTGGCAAGAGCCAAATTCAGGACAGCCTAATGAAGTCTCTACCCCTACCTTCTCAGATATTACGATCTATTGGTCTAAACGATGTCTTTGTAATACCTGAGGATGTACAAACATCTGGGTTTTGTTCCTGAATGTTCCGTAATGTTCAGCAGTTTTGCCAATGCCTGTCTTGCTGTCCATGTTTTATTTACAAAGACTGCATGCCCAAGCATTCACCCCTCCAGTGCCACGTTTTGCTTAGGGAAGAAAAGAAGTGGCTGGCATACAGATATGCTGTGCTTACCTTGCTTTGAGCATCGCCTTTCCTGCAGCCCTCTTAGCGATCAGCGAATCAGCAGCCTGCTGGTGCTCATTCTCTGATCATGAGATGTTGAGAAGTGTTTCTTCTGGTGAGCGTGGGGGTGCAGCTACAAAGCCACCAAGAGCTGTTGGCTTCTGGAATAGGACTCAGCACTACTAGAGCCTTCTAGTAGTCTTCTGTCTGCCTGGATGTGGTCAGTCATCTGGAAACAGAAACCACAATAGGATGAGAACAACAGCAACAAACCCTGTGCCTGCGAACACACAGCTGTGCTGGTTAGCTCTTAGAGCCTGTGGTCTGTTGGCCTTGAACTATCTGGTTATCTTGTGATCGAGGTCACGGTACAGAGAAAAGACAAATTCTGTAACTTTCACATTGATTTCACAGGAGAAATTCTCACGCTCTGCAGGAGTCCTTACTTGAGCTATTGAGAAGTATTCATCTTGTGCAGGCATTTAATGCTTTAATTGCTTTTGGCTGGGAATCCTTTCTCACAGCTGAAGGCAGCAGGAAGCGTTGCTCCATGACACGTGGCTGTGCCAGGAGGTCGCCCTACCCCACGCCCAGCTCTGTGTCACTACAGCTGGCTGTGGGAAGCAGTGTGCCAGCCTGCAGGCTCTGCTGGCTCCAAGCTGGAAAGAAAATAATACCTAAAATCTCATCTGGATCAGCTCTCAGATCTTGCTAAGGGCAGTGTGACTTTTTATCAGTTAGAGCCATTGATAAAACTGTTGCAAGGCCGTAGTTACCTGACACACACCTGTTGTATGGCACTGTGCAGACCTCATCCGGGTGCTAGAAGCTGGTAGGAAATTTGTTCCACTTCAGTTTTAATACTTGGATACATGCACCAGGGACAAGACCTATAGATGGGAAACCTGCAGGCTGTTGTCTTGGTTCACAAATCTGATTGTAGGTCTTCTAGTTTTTGGATATTAAATATGTAGATATGAAGATGAGTCTTATGTTTTGTTTCTCATTCTGGAGATGTCCTACTGAGCTGTGTTCTGTTTCTTTCCATTAGTCTAAGCAGCTCTTTCTATTGGTATAGTAAAATGCAAAGTAAGCAGCTTTGTGCTCTGTCTCTGTATAAGGACATAATTTATGTGCAAGTCAAAGTTCAGAGCAAGCTTACAGTTTGTGTGGGAAGTTTTGCATGCTGTCACATATCTGTGGCTTAAAGCAAACTAACTAAAAAACACAAACAGAAACCAGCCATACCGTTTGGTGCTGGGCTTTGCCATAGTGAATTCAAGCAGTCATTGGTTCGATACTTGTTGCCAAGTTGGTGTAACAACTGCTCTTCCTCCAAATGGAATTTTACAAGTTTCTAACTTCTGTATTGAAAATCAGTGACTGTAAGCAGATCCCGAGGAACCTCAGCCTTCATGCTGTCTACATTAGAAGATACTAATGGCATTTTGGAGTCTGGCTGCTTAGAACATTTTAAGCTTCCATGGGTGCATTAACGCGGTTTGAACAACTGCAAATCTTATGGAACACATCTGGAACAGGACGGCAATAGACACAATCTTATGCTGAATTTAAATAGAAATTACAGATGAAATAACTTATTACACATTAATATCGTTTCCTCTTTTTGTGCCTGTTAACTCTCTATAGAGGTGATACCAGTTTCTTATACCACAGTGACCACAGAATGCTATGAAAAGTAGACTGAGCACAGAAATACATGCACACGTGTATGAAAGTGCTTCAGTTTTAGATCATGCCAATGAATTTTCCTGTGGCTGCTATTGTAAGAGCTCTGGCAGAGTTGCTGTAGTAGAAGCAGCTGAATGATGACATTCCATTTAAAGACCCTCTTGTTAAAGACATGCTGATTGATAAAGGACTGTGCTCCAAGCTCTGGGGTGGATGCTGCGCTGTTCTAATAGCGCTGTGTGTTGCATGATGGGATGAAATTTTGTTTCTTTCCTATAGACAGCTTAAGAGGTCTCTCACCATGGTGAGTGTTCCACAGCCATGGAAGAGTGAAGGGGTGGATTTGTAATTAATGTGGTAATTAAGATCAGGTATTTTCATGCCTGACTTGTTTTCATCACTCGATCCCGCACAAATCTTGTTTGGCTTCAATCTGATGCAGTTCAGTGATTTGTTATTATTTTAATTCTTATTTTATTGGAAATGAGAACCTGATGATAACAGTTATTTGATGCCGATGATAATAATAGGAACTTCCTAATTGTTGCTTCTATTGAGTAAAAATATTTGTACTTACGTATTTCTGCTTTCTGAAAGTTAGATGGGTTTTTTTCCTGCTTGTTTTTAATGAAAACCCTACTAGCCCTTTATCCAGTACAAGCAGAATATGAAGAGAGCCATAGTAATAAGATGTGTTGGCAGTAGTCGTGCTCCTGTAAGCCCTCAAGCTGCAGTAAGGCTTGGAGAGGGGGGGAAGCTTTGGAATGGGTCTTATTACCCAGGGTATTTAGGTGGCAGGTAGAGGTTTGGGTTCCTCCTTGCCACCCCTCTTTTGGTACTGCACATTTCTCAAATGTAAAATGAATGGTTTCAAAGCGAACGTGTGGTGAGTTGGATTGTACTGGTCGTTTAAAAATGATCAGTAGTAGTTACCACTTACTGATGGGTACAGGATATTAACAGCCGATGAGGAATTTCACTGCTGCAGCTGGTTGGTGCTGGTGGTGTGTGGTGTTACTGCAGGCATGCTGGGCTAAGAATGACTGTTTCTCTTGTCTGTTGTTGTCCAGCAAGAGTTAGGTAGAGCATTAGTCTGCTCTGTCCTTAGAAGTGATTTACAGCAGTCATTTACAGCACTTCCCATCCCTCTGTCAGCTGAGGAGCAGAGAAGGCTAAAAACTTGAGTAGATAGTGATCAACAGGAAAACGCATCTTTAGAGGATAACTGAAAATACAAGACTTGGAAGGTCAGAAAGTCTGGCAGTACTACTAAGGGTAATGAAAAATGACCTGAAGTACAAAGAGCAACTCATCAGGAAGCCAGTGAAGTGCATTGCAGCAGATCATACAAAAGCTTTTCCCCGCCCTTGGTGGATGTAGTTTACACAGTGAGTTAAATTCAAAGGAGATGATCTGCTTTCACCTTTAAAGGTGAAGTGAAGGAGATGAGTGTTTCTGAAGGGAAATGTCTCTTTCTAACAAGATATTGAAGATTTTCCTACTCCTAATATAGGCTTTGAAGTTGAATTAGGCACTCTTTCCATGTTTGTGAACAACCATCATAAATTGGATAGTTCAAAACTACAGAACGATGTACTTTCATACTAAATATTGCTATATTGTCTCCAAGAAGTTTGTTTCCATAGTGTTTCATGGAGGTGGCTTCAGAGAAAATTCAAGATGAATTTCAGACTGAGTTTTAGCTAGCTTCTGCTTAGTCTTTTTTAATGTACTTTTACATCATTAAGACTTAATTTTAAACACCACATGAGTGCTTTACCAGGTAAGTGTTCTTCCTATACTAAATGGAATTAATGAGTAGGACGATGTGGATGTGTTTGCAGTATTGGCATTTGAAACCCCAGACTTGTGAGCTGAACCGCGCTAACAGACTTAAGTAAACTTTCCAAAAGCTTCAAAATGTGTGTCTAATTATAGAAGGTTAAGTACACTGAATTGAATTCTTTTTTTCCAAAGGCCATGTGGTTATGATATTGCTGAGATCCCATAATGCCTCCTGCCGTGACAGACAGCCTTGACATCTGGGCAGTGGATTCACAGATTGGCGCTGATGGCTCAATATCCGTGGACTTCCTATTGCCCACTGGAATCTACATCAACTTGGATGTCCCTCGAGATGCCACTATATCTCATATTAAACAGGTAATACCAAGTGGTCAATTAACTTTTACTTGAAATGAGTTCTGGTTCTGATTTTCATGTGCCTTCTGGCAAATCAAGCAGCGAATCTGGGTAAGCATAAAAAATTAATTAGAGGTGCATTCATGGCAGTGTGACTGGTGAAGATGTACGTGTCTGAGGGCTTTGGATGTTTCTGAACAGACGTCGAGGTATGGAGAAATAATTTCTCACTGATGGTTACACTTGAGCAGAGATTAACATTGCTCTGCGTTAATACTGAGTCATTATCTCTAAACCTTTTGTTAACGTCTTATTCGTACGTTGTGCATTTATGTAACATTTTTCTGGTTAGTGCAGAAACAGGAGATGCTGTGTCTGATGTGATGGTTGATACAGAAGTGATATGTTGTGTTCCTGCTCCTTTTGTTTGACACCAATGGTGGCCTTATAAAGCCACTGCTTGAGTTAGTGAAGAAGTGCCTTGTTGGGACATCACTTAAAAAGAGTGAGATCTGTGATTGATTTTCTGTGTGAGGGGTCCTTCTGAAAAATGGGTGTGAAAAATCCTTGTCTATTTGTTCAGAGGAAACAATTTTCTTTACCAAAGAAGGGCTCTGACCCTTTTGTTTTGTTTCAGATGCTTTTAATTCTTTTGGGATGCGATACTGTGGATTTTCTATTTTGAAAGACAGTGTTACAAACAGTTCATCCAGGGAGTATTTTGTGTCACTCTAAAGGGATGGAATTAATCAAATCTGGTTTCTATAATTCCAAGGTATTTTGAATTCAGATTTGAGCAGTGGATTCGATCTGTTCTTGTTTATGGAGTGTTTCAAATACTCGACAGGGGGTAACACCCATTCACAATAAAATCTTGCGCGTTCTCCAAGCTTGTGTTCATAATGCTGAGGAGTGTTATGCTTCCGTGCTGGTCTCCTTACTGATGTGATACAACATAGATCTGAAGCTACATGAATTCTGTGAATTTGCTGTTCTGTTTTGACTGTGAAAACGTTCGAAATAAAGTTGATAAACAAGGAGCTGATCAAACTTACTGTCAGGACTGAGGGAAAAATCGACGTGCGTTCTTATCTGGATGTGTCACAGCAGAGGGACGCAGCATAAAGCATTGCTGCTTGATGACCTTTTTCCACTGACCCCTAATTTTATTTGAAGAAAGACTTCTCTCATTTTATCGCAGTTACATTTTGTAGAATAAATCACCTCTGTAGTAAAAAAAAGAAGTGTGTGAGGGGATGTCTAAGCTGGGTATATCCCTGAGTAAAAAACAGAATAAATGGCAGAGCTGAACATGGAGATGGACCTTTGGAGGGACCAGTGTGGTGCCTTCAGCCCATCTTTCCTTTCTGGGCAGTGTGAAGGATGGAATTTGGGTAATAAAATCACTTGGAAGGGCAACTTTTGAAAAGTAAAGGTGAACTTAAGCATGGAAATGGAAGATTCAAAGTCCGGATTCAATATGGCTGGTGACAAGAATCAAGGATGTTTTCAAAGGAAAATGTGCTCATGTTTGCTAATTCATAGACCTCAGTATTGAAAGTGAATGTTAATGGAACATCACTAGACAGCAGAGGACATCACTGAAAACGGGATGGAGTATCTATCTCTGTTTGCTTCCCAGCCCCAGCAACACCGAGAATGAGTTATTTATCAAGCTCTGTTGTCTTGCCTGCAGTAAATAACAGTCCTACTTAAAGTAACTCAGTTTGGCTTGAATTCCACTTCTTTAAAACTGAAGCCAGTAGCTGAAGTGGCAAAAAAACTGCTCGAGGAATTTCCTCTGGATTCACCTTCCCAACAAGCTGCTCTTGTTGTGGGTTACCTCCAAAGCTGCCTCTAAAAAATAAGTCCGAGCAGAGGGGAGGGAATAGGGCGTGTAAAGGAATAAATGCACACTTAGAGACCTATTACTGCCAATGACCTGGTCAATGTTAAGGTGGAATTAGGCACTGGGATCCAACACAGCAGAACTTTACTTTTTTTGCTGCCCAGTTGTTCTTGCAGAGAGAAGGAATGTTAATTGTGTCTATATTACAGAGCTCTTTCATGGAAATAATGGGTTTGGAAACTAAACAGTAACCACAGTATAGGCAGCGTGCTGTGTTAGCAGCTTTGCCCCCAGTACATTGCTGTGACAAGTCTTACTTGGAGAATATGGCATTTATAAATAGAGGACCTGAGAAATAGGATAAACTCCTTATGCTTCGTGTGAAACTGTAAAGATGAAAACACGAGGAAAAAAAGGACAAATGGCCATTTGTTTGAGAGCTGAAGAATTTTTAAGAGCTCGTTTTTTGTAAGCACTGAAATTCTACCACTGGCTGTAATTATACTGTGTGTGGCAGCAAGCGGCTGATTTCAGTGGCACTCAAGTTTCGGGAACTTCATCTTTGTAAATCCTATAGTGTTTAAGGTTATGATAAGTACTAATATTCAGAAATTGAAATTAGCTCGTATGTATAAAGATCAATAACAAACCCACCAGATTTTTAATTGATATAATTAGCAATTAGAGAATAACACAGAAAAGAACCCCATAGATTTTGTGTCTTTTCATATCTTTGAAGTGGGAAGTCTTATTCTAGTCCAAAAAAAGAAAAGGCTTTTGCCCAACGAGGCCAATTAGACTGGGCTATGTTTATGGGAAGGCGGCCTCGGTTGTGCAGATCCCATGGACACATGCAGATGTTCTCACTTTGCTGTAGTAGTTCAGTTCAACTTCTTATTTTTGGGAAGGATGTTTTTCATGCAAGATTTTTGACGCTGCATTGTTGATCCTACAGCTCCTGTTTCAAGTGAAGTTTAAGAAACAAGTCCATAAAATATAAACTTCTACAATTCAGACCAAGTAATTCTCACCTTTATGTATGTGTTTATATAACAACAGTTCTTTTCACCTACAATTGTGATTTCTGCTAAGAATTTGATATAGCTTATATTGGTGTTGGGTGAGTGGTGATCTACTATGTAGACACTCGGTTCAGTGAAGCATTGTTGAGTGCTGCATGGGTGACTCGCATGTCTTGGTGGCCTGCAAATAACTCACAAATACATTTACCTGGAGCTTCTACAGACAGCGGGCAATTTGACATGATTTGTGTTACTGTGTGTTTTTTAACCTCTGGGATGTTTGTGCACATTAGTTGCTGCTTAAAAATAACCATGAGATGGATACTAAAAACCAATCACTCTTCTTATTACTGTTTTTTTTCCAGCTGTTATGGAAGCAGGCACACAGCTACCCGCTCTTCCATCTCCTCATGGAGATTGACTCTTACATGTTCTCATGTGTGAATCAGACGGCTGTACACGAAGAACTAGAAGATGAAACACGGAGACTTTGTGACGTCAGGCCCTTTCTTCCTGTCCTGAAACTAGTGACAAGGAACTGTGATCCGGGAGAGAAGTTGGACTCCAAAATAGGTGTTCTCATAGGCAAAGGTAATTACATTTACTTTCCTCTGTATTTTTTTGAAAACTTTGTTTTATAGAAGCGGGTTGTAGTTGGGCAGGAAATGGGGAAAAAACACATTTTTCTTCTCTTTTTGTCTGATGAAATTTAAAACAATTTTAAATACTAAAGATGGCGCATCTGGAAGTTGACAGATGCTACTCTCTGTGTTGTAGTTCAGCACGGTGTTGTGTAACTACATCAGTCAAGAGCAAAAGCCTTATCTCATTAGATGAGGGGATTAGATTGGGGGGAAAAAATCTATAATGTTATTGCTAAGTGATGGAACGCTTAATCCCTGAAAGTGCTCCCACAAGTAGCCTAATGAGAAGTTGCATAGGCAGAGGGAACTGGGAATTGTTATGAGTTTGGTATACGTGATTTCTGAGTTGCTTAGCAGTGTGATCCTCGGCTTTGCTCTCCACTGTGACACTGGTTTTCAGCAAACAATGGGAAGCTATTTTTAAGGGTTTCTCAGTAACTCTTGATGTTATTTCAGAATTTTCATCTTTTCAATCTACTGTGGTTATACAATAAAGATTGACGGGGTCGCATGAGGTCACACCTCTTGTTTTGAAACAATGAACCATTGTTAGCTCCTTTATAAGGACGGCAGGTTTTGTTTAGATTTCAGCAGTGCGCTGTCTGCCCGTTTGTTAAAGCCAACAATGGAAGCAGGAGTTCAGCTGCTCAGACGTACTCTGACAGCTTCTGAGATTCACGTTCTTTGCTGGAATATTTCTCTTTCTGTGCTTTTAAACGTACTGTTTTGTTCTCAAACAGTATCTGGTGCTTTGTGTAATCTGGGCAGCGTCCATCAGCTTGGGAGAAATGAAAAAACACCCACACTTGCAGATTCTGTGCTTCCTGAACTTCCTTATGGGCTGAAGAATTCACATTCGCTGGGGACTCTCACTGTGTATTCTTTCTATATATGTTTTGGAAAAGGAATTTCATTGGACTTGGATTGGTTGAACTTTCAGTCCTATCAGTTTTATTTGAGTAGAAGGTTTATTTTAATCACAAGGAAATGTCAAGAACGAGTGGATCTGTCTGCAGGTCAACTATTCTTTTTTTGCCTTTTAAACAAATCAAAAAGATGGCATCTTTAAGGGGCTGAGCGGAGAAGACAATGATTTAAAAACACTCCAATGTGTGGTTTTTATGGTGCACTTACAGTGCTGTGTTTGCATTTGCCGTTGCGAGGGGAGACTTAAAACTTCCTGATCTATTTTGAAAGCAGAGTGAGGTTGGATTTTCCATTTAATGTTAAGCAAGGAATTTTTTCTTGCTGTTCCGACACTTAAGACAGGTTGCATGGGAATTGTGCAAATAACTTTGACACTCCATTGATATACAGGGGGATGTGGACAGTTATATACAGTGATATACAGAGGGATGTCGAACTCAGCTTTTTTATGAGCAGACATTTTGGCTGGAGGGTCTGAATAAAATCACTTATAGAGCCTTACCTTAAGCAGTTGAGGTGTTCTTTTGTTTGATTGAACTCTTGTAGGTCTCCATGAGTTCGATGCCTTACAAGATCCTGAAGTGAACGACTTTCGAGCTAAAATGCGGAGAATCAGTGAGGAGAAGATTCAGTCGCTTGTGGGTCTTTCCTGGATGGACTGGTTAAAGCACACTTACCCACCAGAACAGGAACCCGTTGTCCCAGAGAACTTCCAAGATAAGCTCTATAGTGGAAATCTTGTAGTGGCTATTCATTTTGATAACTGCCAGGTAGGAATGGATGTTCATTGTATTTGATGTACGGTTCTTGATTCTGATCTGAGTTAGTGTGAGGCCAATCAAACATGTAAGTGAAATAGAATGATAATGTTACCAGGGTCCTTGGCTTTTGAAAGTGTGGAAGCCAATGGACAGTTGTGATGTGAAGTCAAATTACAGTTCTACTCTTTCCTGCTTTTAAAATTGAAATGTACAGCTCTTACATCTTGTGTTATTTTATGTTCATTTAAACCTAAAACGCACTTCAAAGTTCTCAAGACCTTTTTGGTCAACTATTAGTTGTGTGACTTCTCTAGGGATTGAGTTTAGGCCCAAGAGATGCTGAATGGGGAAGAACCAACTTCAACAGGCTTCTTTCTGTTCGTGGTTCATTTTTGAACATCTTTAAGGGTGAGCTGTTAATTAGGTTGAGAAATAAGCATACAAAATAAGAGTTAGCTTTCCCTCAACTGCACATGCACAGAGAGAAATGAAACACTAGCTGAGACTTGAAATTACCTTCTTGTTTCTTGTAGCCAAGCTAGCAACCTCCATAGCTTATTTTGAAAATAGCTTTTTTTGATGGTGAAGTTGCTATTTTTCTGCTTGATTCCTCATTTTTACATTGTGTACTTCTTGTGGTCAGCATAGGAAGCCTTAGAATCTCAGAAGCACGTAATAATAGGCTGTATTTGCTGCCCATTTTGACCTAGTTGTTAGATATTGATGTTCTAATGATGAAGCTAATTTTATTTGCAAAGCTGTATCGTTTCTATACCATCTTTATTAACACTAAGAAAAAATAATGAAGTTGTAAAATTATATGTGGCTCTGGAAACACTGAATGCAGAGATGAATATTGCATTTGGTAATCAGTAACACCATCTGATGTGGGATACGTGGGAGTTTGTACAAAAAGAAACCTCACAACTTTTCCAGTTGTTTACAGCATAGCAGAGGACTCGTCGTTTTTCAGGAACAATGAGAATTTCTGTGTTAGTCAGCTCTCGAGGAAGGTATTGTGTATAAGAATGCATTTGATATAAAAGGAATGCAGAAGTTACTGTTGGTTCAAAATGCATTTGCCTGCCACTGTAACAGCTTGGGCTCCCAACATTCCAAATATTTCAGATGCTTCTGCTACCAGTTCTGACCTTCTAAGCTATTAACAGTTCAAATTGGAGCTGGTGTTTGGAGCACTAAACTGTTCTGGACTACTTGCGTTGAGTACTGTAAGACAACTTGGAATGAAGTAGGAAATTATAAACCTACCTAATTGGCTTTGGAACAAGATAGGGAAACTAATCGCCATTGCTGTGATGTGCACACAGGTAAAAAACCTGCTATTTTGAATTAGATTAGCCATTGTAGGACACCAGCCTCGTGGGAAGGAAAGGGTTCATTCCTCTTTGTCTGCTGCCAGCTGTGGTAGGAACAAGGAACAAGCCTTTGCTGCTCAGCAAAGTTCTGAGCAGGAGAAGCTGGAAATACAAAACTCTTTTTGCCTGACTTTGCGCAGTTAGATTTTCTTACTTAGCTTCTTGCTAATAAAGTTCAACACGAGTCATAGGAATGCAAGTCAGGCAACACTTGGTTTGTAAATAACTACTCTTAGTGTGCTCATGTGTTTGTGAGTGACGATGTGTGCAAGAAAAAAACCCAACAACAACAAAACAAGCCCACCCAGAAGTCCACCACAACAAACAAAAGAGCAAACAGAACCTGCTGGATCAACCTTTCCAAATCATGGTAGATGGAGACAAAAGACTTCACAAAATATCTTCTTTTACATTAGGAGTGATGACATTCAGTGCATCTAAACCTTTTTCCCCCTAATTGAAAAACAATTCTAACTTCTTTAACTTTTTAAGATGGAAATAAAAGCTGCAGATACTATGAAAAGATCTGATGAAAATTTTTGTCTGGAAATGGAGTCTTTCCACATTGTATGCTGTGGGTATTGGGTGCCACCCCTCTTTTCTTCACTCCCCTCACATCCGTGCAGTCACAGTCTGACTATGGAAGCTGATATCTGGTGTTCCTCTTTGTGTTTTGTTAGGATGTATTTAGTTTTCAAGTGTCTCCTAACATGAATCCCATCAAGTTGAATGAACTGGCAATCCGAAAACGTTTGACTATCCATGGAAAAGAAGATGAGGAAATTGATCCTGCTGACTACGTGCTGCAAGTCAGCGGGAGGCTAGAATATGTTTTTGGTGATCATCCCTTAATTCAGTTTCAGGTATGTAAAGCTCTCCGTAACTCCTTGTAATCAGTGCTCTCGGGCTTTGGCTACAGTTTCACTTTGTATCATATGCCATTGCATAGTGAACAAAGCTGAACATTAGTGTGCTTCTCCCTCATGCCTGCTCTGCTCTCCAATCGTAAAACAAATGTGCATCATTTCCTTTGTGGCTTTGCAATAAATTCTAATTGCTTTGATTTGAAAGTTGTTGCAGAAATATTCTGTTAGTTTCTAATTCTTTTCCATGGGCTTTTAGTATATACACAACTGCGTGATGAACAGGACCCTTCCTCAGCTGACTCTCGTCGAGTGTTGCACCATAAAGAAAATGTGTGAGCAGGAAATGATTGCCATAGAAGTTGCCATAAACCGAAAATCATCCAACCTTCCTCTTCCTCTACCACCAAAAAAAACAAGAGTGACGACTGTAAGTTAATATGGAGAGTCTCTGATATCCATGCACACTAGTTTTACATCAGACATAGCAGGCCTTGCAGCTTTTTGGGTACTTCCCTGTCCTCACCTCCCTCTTGCTCTCTTCCCCAGTGTCCCAGAAAGGTCCGCTGTCACACTGTCTTTGCTGTTGATTCTACTTCTAACCACAGGCCAGAAAAGAGCAGATAATAATCTGTTACCTGCACCTGGAGAGATTACTGCACAGAGCCCTATTCTCCAGCATCAGCATCTGAAGGCTCCATTGGCTTGGACAGTAGTGACCTGTGGTCTCTTGTATTCCCTCATATCTTGCATGATGTTTTCACTTCAATGATGGCAACTTTTGCCATCAGATAAGTCTAACTTGTAATATAGTGCTTCCTTCATTGTTAAACTTACCATGGCCGTATCACACAGTTGTAATTTGTGTGTTGTTATTCTAAGGAATGGGGACAGGTTTTGTTCTTTTAATTTGTAGCTATATATTCAGAGCAACTAATACATTTGGAGAGTTGTAATTATTAGACAACAAGTCGAATGCAGTGTATTTTCTTCTTGCCCTCCCTCTCCAATATCTTCAACTTGATGTTTTTTCTGTCCTCCTTTCCTTTTGGAGCACCTGAGATGCTCTTGCAGTTATGATTAACAACTTGTTTTTTAAGATTTCAAATTCATATTTTAACAGATGTCTCTTAGTTCATATTTATGGCTTCTGCTGAAAATATTTAGCGTGTGTAATAATTCTGTTAAGAGAAAACTTGCATCTTTTTCCCTTCTCAGAGTGTATGGGACATCTGCAGCCCCTTCAAGATTGTTCTGTTAAAGGGTAATAAGCTAAATACAGAAGAAAATGCCAAAGTAAGTAATTTTCCACAGTTTCAGAAGACACTGATACTAATTTTAATGCTTTTCTACATTTAGTGAATGCAGAATTGAACAGGTTTCAGGTGAGGAAAAGTGCACGCATTGTTGCTTAATTGTATCGTTATATTGCTTAAAATCTTAATTCTTAGCTAAAACTGTTGCTTTATTGACTGAAGTTGGATAGGAGCATTAGAGCATTATTAGTAACTACAGATGGCACGACTTGCATGTTGGTCTTTTTTCCAAGTATCTGTGAGTACTGATACAAGATAACCTTATTCAGACCAAACTTCCCTAAATATCTGACAATCAAAAGTAGATTAAATATTATACGTTTTTAATTGGAACTGAGGGTATTTTTTATAGTCCACAATAAACTCTGTGTGTTTCTAAGCGTGGATGGTTTGCTTCTATACAATCTGCCTTTTATTTTCTGACACACAGGAGAAGCTGTAGTATCACTTGCTATCCAGCGCACATGAGTGGGCTGCTGCCTGTGTTACAGACCACAAGCTGTTAACACGTGGGGAGTTTTGACACTTTAAGGCCTTACTGGACACTTGCTTGTGAAGTAGAACAACGTTGATTTCCTTTATTTTATTTGCCCAGCAATTAATTAAGTAGGTTGGAGAGAAGTTCAGTTAGCCATTGAAGCTGGCTGTTCTGATACTTTGTTCTGATGCTTTATTTATGATACACATTGCTTTTTGTTTTCCTTCAAAACTACAGCCATGACGTCTGTGTGCATGCAGTGCGTGTCATGGTACTGTGCTGCTAAACGGACCATGGCTGCAGGGTTGATGTATGAGGCAGTGTGGCTTTAGAAATGGAGGTCTGCAAAACCAGGCACAAATATAGTGCTGTGGTCTGTAATTACAGAGGCATTAAAAAAAAGCCTTGTGAGTGGAAACAGGAATTTTGACTGTGTTTGTAAATATATATACATGAATTGTTACATATGTGTATGTACACGTACATGCACGGTTACATTTCCTGATGTAAGAGTTCTTTCCAGCATGCTGTGTATTTCATTGGTGTTCATGTAGCTGTTCTCACCTCACATTGGCTCATAGTGGTGAAGACTGACAAAAATAGGAGAAACTGAAATTTCTGAATCTCGCTGGGACTCAAGTAAATGTCTTTAAATTGACTGTTTCCTTTCAGTGATTGATTGTGTTCGGAAAAAAATTGTGATCATCTATATTTATATGCAAGTTAACTGAGTCATTTTAACAGTGGATGTTCCTATGGCAGCTGTATCAAGGAGCATAACTCACCACAGAGCGTTCTCCCAGTCCTAATACTTGTGCCTGGGTTGTGAGTTCAGCCTCTTCATCTGAAGTAGGAGGTTTTTGCACGGAGTGATCAGGCAGGGCATTGTTTGAGCATCGGCTGTTGGTGCTACTGAGACTTTGTCTAGGGATGATTCTGGGCTGACGGCAGATTTCCTTTAGCATGGCTTCATTTAACCTGTATTAAAATACCAACATTGTTTGTTATCAAGTTAGAAATAAACATGTATGTTCTGTGTTATATTCTATGCAGAATTCTGTAGCTTCTGAAGCAGGTCTTAATATTTCTTCTCTAATTTTCCTTAATGCAGGTTCACGTTAGGGCTGGTATTTTCCACGGTACGGAGCTCCTTTGTAAAACTATTGTCAGCACAGAAATATCTGGGAGGAGTGACCATGCTTGGAATGAAGTACTGGAGTTTGAAATAAATGTCTGTGATCTACCAAGAATGGCAAGACTCTGCTTTGCTGTTTATGCTGTGATGGATAAGACTAAAACTAAGAAGTCAACTAAGTCAATGAATCCCTCCAAATACCAAACCATTAGGAAAGCAGGAAAAGTGGTAATTTGTTCTTTTTCTTTTCTCCCTTTTGTACCTCTGATCTCTATGTAACATGTTTGATATTCAGAAATCTTTCATTGCCCTCGCTTCAGTTTTCAAGAATAAAAAATGAGTAAGAAAGGTAATGAAAAAGTATCTGTGTGAAGGATTGCACATCCTGGTACAAAAAAAAACCCCACAATATTTTCCTGCTTCTCAGACACTGAAAAAGACACGAATGTTTTGATTTGAGGCAGGTTGGCAAATGACTCCTTAACAAATTGTACTTTAAGATGTTAGTTGTGTTCTCATCTCTAGAACTCAAGGTGAATTTTGATGGGGAAAAGTACGAGCATCTGGACTCGTGTTGAGAGCAATGTGCGTTCTTAGATTGGCAGAGTGGCTCCTTAGAATTAAGTCCTGTTGTCTCAAAGGACCCAGAGTGTGTGTGAAAGCTGTGCTCGTGCTTGGTTGCTTTCCTGAAAAAGAGCGACACTAAAGATGAAGGAAAACAAACCCCACGCTCAAACCCCTGCCATCTTAGTTTCTACATAGAAGTTCTTTCTGTTAACAGCACTACCCTGTAGCCTGGGTAAATACCATGGTGTTCGATTACAAAGGACAGCTGAAGAATGGAGAATTCGTCCTGCACAGCTGGTCATCATTTCCAGGTGAAGTTTAATTACTGTACTCGTATTTGAAACATTTGAGATTGAGGAGCGGTATCGAATAGAATATTGGCTACATGCGTGTGCAATTTTCGTCATGATTTCTTTGCTACGTGTATTTTTTTTATGTCTTTCATGAAAGTGCTGTTTATCTGACAGGAGGACAACCGAGAGCTTGCTTGAAAACAGTATTCTGAAAGTGTCACTTGAAACTCAAGATGCATATTGAAATCTAGTGTTATCTGGTTGGCTTTTTTTAGTGCACCTCAGGTTTCATTTGGTTACCTGTGCTAGGTGTTTTAAACGCAGCAGGTGACCTACATTGTATGTGACAATAATGGAGTTACAAGTTTGGTTTTGAGACTTCCTTCCCTGAAGTTCAGATTGATTCGTACAGCAGTCTGAAATCTACATGTCACTCTTCATTTAATCGTGAGAACTGCAGTATTAATCTGGCTTTAGTGTTAAGGGGAAAGGAAAGGCTTAACACGTTCTACTCTTTTTCATGCTCAGTGTACATGTGGGCTTACAGAGACTGATGTTATTGGGACTGAAGCTGCATTTGGCTCAGGGTAGCAGCATCCAGGGTTCCTTTGGTGTTATGCTTCTTCTGGAAGGAGAAAGTCTTGCATCTGTGAATATAGAGTGTATGAAATGTTTATTCCAGAGAGGCATGCGCAGGAGAGGTGCTGTGCAGACCACTGTCAGTCATTTGGACTGAAAGACAGTGACACAATTAAGTTATTGTTATCTTTTTAATTTAATGTTAATTGTTCTTGCTAATGTTTTAGATGAGCTTGAAGAAATGTTAAACCCGATGGGAACTGTCCAGACAAACCCTTACACTGAAAATGCAACAGCTTTGCACATTAGATTTCAAGAATATTCAAAACAGCCTATTAATTACCCTCCCTTTGATAAGGTAAGATGTGACAGAGTGAGCAAGAATGCTTATATGCAAAGAGCTGTTTTTTCTTTACCTCCAGCTGCTTTTGTCACCGAATTCCCTACTTTCTGGAGTTGTTTGTATTGCAGTATGTAATAATGTCAGTGCTCTGCCTTTACAGTCTCCATGTAATCTTTGAAGACGTAAACGTTTTAAGATACTCTGTGCATTGTCTCTTGAGCAGCACAATCACGTTCCGATACCAATGGTCTTTTAAAAAGCTAAACTTGAGTGCAACGCTGCAAACCTTCCAACTTTGCCTGTGTCCTGTGCAGATCTGTTACTGCTTTGTACGGATGTGTGAGATGCTTTTTGGAACACTTCTTTTTTCAGGGCTCTTCATACCATATAAAAAGGATACCGGGAAAAGCAGAGCACTGAACTGTGGTTATTTGTTCCATAGAAGTGCACATGATACCCCGTATATGCAATATGATAGAGTTGTAATTACTTATAAGATAGCAAAATTGACTTACCTATGGTTGTAAATGTCAGTGTCAGATTTATATGTAAATCTGATCTGTTTTAAAATGTCTTTTTGCAGATACTTGAAAAGGCAGCTGAGATTGCACGAAGCAGCGACAATGCTGCGATGGCGGTAAGCGTCTGCTCAAGGCAGCACTTTTGAGGAGTGTTTTTTTTATCTTCTGCATCAATCTGAGATAGAATAATTCAGCTACTCGAATAGCTGTAATTCTATGGACTTTATTTTCTTACGTAAGCCACTTTGTTGAACTGCCTTGAACTCACTCTCATTCATTCTTTTTCAACTTATTTTGGACTTCCAAAAGAACGCCTTGGCTGTTCTTTGTCAAATAACTGCAATTCTGTTGTTGCTGATATCATTGCTTTAATTTCCACTCTTTCAATCTCAAATATGTCTCAGAAAAGAAGAGTTAACTTGCAAAGGTGCTTTCATGCAAACTGATGTAGAGAATCAGTGCTTACATCAGTATTTCAGAGAGACAAAGCAGCACATTGTCTGGAAGAGATGGGTCTGGGAGAGAAGGCAAAACTGCTTCTTTGCACACTTAGCAAATATACTTCCTTTGGTTATTGCTGGAAAAGTGTCTTTTGTATTTTAATTAAAAAAGAAAAAAAGTTACTTATAGGTGTATAACATTTACTGGTTTGAAAAACAAAAGTAAAACTACGTGCATCCGAATGAGTTTTCCACGCTGGAGCTGGAGAACAGAAACATTGCCACCTAGCGACCGTAACTCTGAAGTTGTTTTTTAGGGACTTCTGCAGCCTGAGTTCTGAATGGCTGCAAGGTGCGGTGTGACTCTTAGAACCAGTTCAGCTCTCTGAAGGAAAGGCTGAGTTGTCATCCCCTTCTATCTCATGTTCTCCTTGGTATAGCATTGCTGGTACCTGAGCTCCAAGGATCCTGCTGAATATATCAAAACATTCTCTCGTTTTCTAGGGTCGAGGTGGTAAAAAATTTTATATTGTGCTGAAAGAAATAATGGAAAGAGATCCTTTATCTCAGCTCTGTGAGAATGAAATGGATCTCATCTGGACTTTGCGATACGACTGCCGTGAAAACTTCCCACAATCGCTGCCAAAGCTGCTGCTCTCCTTAAAATGGAACAAACTTGAAGATGTTGCTCAGGTAAGACAAAAGACAGAGCTGGTGTGGAAAAATGTCCGTGTCCCAGGGCGGGTAATTAAACCTCACTGAAGCAGACACTGTTTGTTTATTTATTTGATGGAGAGAGCAGGCACTCATGGTAGAAGACACCTCATCGTAGTGGTGGTTTGATCAAATAATGTATTTGTAGTAGCATGCCTGCTTCACAGGATGGCTTAATAGTAACATAACATACTGTGTATGTATGGGAACTATCTCGTCTGATGGCGTACACAGCAGGTTGGGAGAAACTAGGAAAAATCCATCTGGTGTGAGCACTGCCAGTAATGCAGAAAGCAAGGAGTTGTTCCCACCTGCCGGTCAGATGTGAGTGTCCTGGATTCATTTTTGTCGGGGAGGAATAAAGCATGATTTTGTCTGTGCCACAAACACCGCAGCAACAAAGCACTGCACCCAGACAGTCATTGCTCCCTTGTTTCCTTTCACATCCAGTCTTTCTCTTGTTCTCTATTAGTTCCATTATGTGCTTCTGAATTAATTGCTCACTTTTAAAAGTTGTCTGGAAATAGGAATTGTAGAAATGGAAGCATTTGTTGTTTAGTCATTAAAATACATGAAGAAAAAAGGCATTGTGATTACATGCAGAGACGCTTTAGAGTACAGCCTAAATATCGGAGAAGTTGTTTGGAGGATGGATATTTTTGACAGCTCAAAAGTACCTTAAATTTGAATATATAAAAAAGAAGGTATAAGGCATTTTATTTAAGCCAGTGGTTGAAAATGCACAATAACCCTGGTTATTATTGT
Organism: Excalfactoria chinensis; assembly: GCF_039878825.1. Lineage (NCBI taxonomy): Eukaryota > Metazoa > Chordata > Aves > Galliformes > Phasianidae > Excalfactoria > Excalfactoria chinensis. The sequence continues at coordinate 2,396,327 of NC_092833.1, read as the reverse complement.
GTTATTTTGAACAAGGAATGCAGCGTTTGTTTGCTTATGCATAGATGGTATTGTGGTTTATATTTGAAAGCTGTTGTTGGCAGCAAGACTGGTCTATCTGTAACGTGAGATGTTACCCCAAGCATGCTGAATGTTTCTGTAGTACTTCAACATGTAAGTATTCCAACTGGCACCACCCCAGCAGATCGCATGGAAATGTAGCAATTCCAAAACTAGCAGCACTCACACATTGCCTCTTATTGAGCTCCCATAGTACTTGTGTGCGCTGCAGCAGCTGTTCCACTACAACAGAACGTGTGCCTTAGTATCAGAAGTGCTGTTAGTGTAAGCATTGCAGTGAGAGTCTGACACCTCGAGCAAAAAGCAAAAGCTCAAATAAAAAACAACAGCACAAAACCAGCTGTTGACAAGAAAAATGAACTGGAATATTATATTTGATTTTAAACCATCTTTGATCTATTAATTCATGGTGCTATGTACAATGGATGAAAGCTTTCTTCTATTATTTTCCACATAGATTACATCCAAACTCTGGTTGCGTTGTAGTATTTTAGTAGAGGATTTGGCAGTGAATGAATTCCGAATGTGTTTGTCCTTAGTGTCACCATGACTTGCTCGCCCTGCAGTGCAGTGTGATGGCTGAACTAGTTGGCAGGATTCGCAGGCAGTATTTATTCTCAGAATAGAAATCAGTCATTGTTAAACAATAAAATAATAACCAACCGCTGTCACTCAGCTGGCACTGCTGTAAGTGAGAGCGACCTCTCTGCTGTCGAACCAGATGAGAGCATTTCATGATGCAGGTTTCTTCTGTTCCAAATGCAACAAGCATTTCTGATATCCTTTGAGCTGCCCTTCAGAGCCATTTACTGGCAATGCCGTGGATCTTGAGCTGGATGGGCTGCACTTCTTTTAACAAAAGTTCCAAGGAGGAACATAGACGGAGAGTTGTGTCACATGGGGAATCTTCTTGGCTGTCTCCTGGCTCAGTTGGATCTTGCTGCCTCTTGCTCATAATCAGTTAAAATTTTCTTAATTTTCTACCCTCTCAAATGATTTCAACAACTGAATAACTGCTGGCAGCCAGAGTGAGGAGACCTGTGTCTCCAGATAACATTCACAGTGAATGCACGCATTGTCAGTGATGAATTTCAAAATTCATTCCCGGATATGAAGCATGAAATGCCACTTTGACTTTACCTTTTCAAGTTGTAACTCAGCTTCTCCATTAACTTTGAACATGCATTATTAACAAAACGTTTCTGTATTTGTGTTGTTTCTGCACCTGATTTAAAGCAGGTTGTCTAGAAATTCTGATATATTCATTTTGGAATTGCTTGTTTTGTGTCGGGCATGTGTAGCTGCTGTTTGCACTTTCAACATCTGCTTTATGGTGTTAAGTATCTGCTCAGTGTTAGTATTTAGTTTAGAAGTTCAGTACAAGTGTTCATGATAAGTAAGTGTTGATGGCTGCAGCATTTCTTGATGTAAGGTCTGGTGCTGCTGACCCTCCTGAGGTGAGGGCTGAAGAGATTTTGAGTTTCTGTGGGAAGATAATGTTTACATTTAAAAACATCTTTATTTAGTACACATACTTGATACTGCATTTACGTGTCTAAGCCTGTTTAGTTTATCTATCTGTGCTGTTTCAGTGTTATTGCTATGTAAGTATTATTAAAATATATCCTTTGTGGAGATCTTCATTGAAATGCAATAAAAACGGTTCATTTCATGAGACCTTTAGATGCTTTAACAAATGCTTTAATGGACTGTTACACCAAATTGTTTTCTTAAATAGTTACTTTAACTGGAACCTCATCGTCTGCTTTTTAAAACAGCTTCAAGCTCTCCTTCAGATATGGCCCAAGCTGCTGCCTAGAGAAGCTTTAGAATTGTTGGATTTCAATTACCCAGATCAGTATGTGAGAGAATATGCAGTGGGTTGTTTAAAGCAAATGAGGTGAGTTTGTTGTGTTGTTTGCATGCAGGGATTTCTGGCTGTGTGCGCCCAGAGGAATACTGTGTTCTGACTGTCCCTGGGGAAAAAAAGCTTCAAGAGGAAAGATTTAAGTGGACAGCCTGCTGTAAATAATGACCAAGTAAAGCAATCTTTCTCCATAAGCAAATTGGCAGCCAAATGAAATCTCCTTATTCTGATGTCTTGTATTCAAAGATTGTTATTTTCCACGATGCTACAGAAAACTGGTGCACTTCTGTTCCAAAACGTTGTGTGTTCACTCCTTCCTTGGACAAAGGGTGAACAAAGTGTAGTGGGAACTTCTCAGTGATGAAAAGATGAAGTATCACAGTAGCCAAATAATGCAAAAATGGCCATTCCGCTACTGCATGTTTTTTGTCAGCTATTTGCTGTATCACTTAATAGAAATGTGTTACTGTATGTAATGGCCTACAGAAGACAACTCCAGACTTGACTGACTTTCCCAGTAGCCTCTGCTATCTCAGTTCTTCCCTTATCACGTACATTTTACTCTCCAGCGTAACCTAAGGCAAGATTTATTTAACGTTATCATTTGCAGGACTACTGTATTTCCTGTCCTTGAATTCGAATGTCTCTGTGGTGAATAGTTGAAAGATTCATTTCTTAATGGTCAAGGCTGTGTGTTTGAAAAAAATATTTTGACTTCTTTCAAGTGTAAACAAGCAGTTTAACTGCTGTCCAAATAGCACTGAATTGTTACATCTGGAATTATTTCTAGAATTCTTAGTTCTGGCTCTGAAACAAACTTGTGTTGGGTTGGGTATCAATTTCCAACTTTAAAACGTCTGCCGAAGACAGCTGGTAGAAGCTGTGAATCCTAATAGCTGAAATAAGAAAAGTAGGGCAAAATAAATATAACGCAGCATGATTGAACATATTGACCAAGTTACTGAATGGTTTTCCCATGGGTCAGCACTGGGTACGATCTTGTTTAACATCATCAACTTGGATGGAAGGATTGAGTGCACCCTCAGCAAGGTGGTATGATGCTGAAAGGAGTGGCTGACACAGGAGAAGGCAGTGGGGCTGTTCAGTGAGACTTGGACAGGCCAGAAAGATTGGAGGAGAGGAACCTTATGAGGGTCAGCAGCAGCCTGGGGTGTATTACAGAGCGTGTGGCCAGCAGGATGAGGGAAGTGATATTGCTCCCCTTCTCTGTTTAAGCTGGGTAACTTTGAAACAGGTTTGCTCATTTTCTTAGGTATGTCTCAAGGGCCTTTTTTCCCATGCCTGTTGCATTTAGATAACTGGTGGGTTATGGCACTTCCAGAGGTGCCTTTTCTAAGTCAGAAGTTGAGTAGTCAGAGCGGAGTGAATGTTCAGTGTGAAAACTTCTGAACCAGTTAATTCCCTGGGTGGTTAACCTGGCACTCAGGCTGGGGTGTTGATCATGGTAAAATACCAGGTTTCGCTTACCAGTTTGATAGCTTCCAGAATCTTCTGGAATTATAACGTACTGATTAAGTGACCAAATCTGGCGATTGCGGTACGTTGTGTGTGTGTTCATATTCTCTAAATGATTGAAAAGTTGGGATGAACTCATTGAAACTTTTGAAACTAAATCTGTCCTAATTGGGTTTATTGTGTGCAGCTGAATTCCTGGAATGTCATTAATCTGGTTGTTCTGTCACTAACTGATTTTTGTACCCCTTTCTAGTGACGAAGAGCTTTCTCAGTATCTTCTTCAACTCGTGCAAGTCCTGAAATACGAACCTTTTCTTGATTGTGCTCTCTCCAGATTTCTACTAGAGAGAGCACTTGCTAATAGAAGAATAGGACAGATGTTGTTCTGGCACCTAAGGTAGGAATGTTTCCTTTATGTTTTTCTGAAACTGTTGATCCAGATGGGACTTGTGGTATGTAGAGCAAGAGCTGATTATTTATTGATTTATTTTTACACCTTTGGCATTTATCGATCAAAGCCAGCCTATTATTAAAAGTTTATTACTGTGCTTTGCAATCTACTGTTTGAAGAAAATTCCTCTCTAGGTAGCTGGTAAGTTGGGTTTGTGTATGATTTCAGTGCTTGTTTTAACTGTGCTTGTAGTAAAACTGCAATATTTGTACCTCACAACTGTGAGGAAAAGAAGAGATCAGAAAATATCAGAGCAGCAGCTCTGTGTGCTGTTGCTGTTTGTGATGGTCAGTTCTATGAATTCAGGTACCTTGCAGAACTGACTTACATGTTGATTCTGCTTCCAACTGACTTATTCTAATATTTCTAAGTAAAAAGAGCAAGCCCTGCTTAAAATTGTTTTGGAGGACAATTGGCACTGCAGAAAAGTTCAGTGGTTTCTTTCAAGGTGTTTCTCCTCAGAAAAATTTTGGCTTTTCCTTATGGAGATTTGAAAGCACACACGAGCATCAGCCCTAACTCTCAGTACCATCTATTAACACTGCTTGCTTTATTATTAGTGGATCCTGAAAACAAATATCCAATTCCTACCTCTTAGTATTTTTGCATCTAGAACAATCCTAGACCTAGAAACAAGTGGTACACTGAAACCAGCTCTTCCTTCTGAGTGTTCAGCATGTGTGTATTGTTATTTCTTACAAAATCTAGCTTTTATCTAAATGACCGCAAAGTGTTTTGCTTTTATTCTTTTCCTCAGTTTCAACAGCTTTAAATGTTAATCTGTAAAATCATGTGCTCTGTTTTGATGTTTCCTTGTAGGTCAGAGGTTCACATACCTGCTGTTTCAGTACAGTTTGGTTTGATACTTGAAGCTTATTGCAGAGGAAGCGTTGCTCACATGAAAGTGCTTGCTAAACAGGTATGCAGTCCCTTCCTCCTTTAAATCTTGACATGTTAGCTTGTAACTCAGATTCTTATTCCATTTTCCTATGGGGCGTGTAGGTTACTTTGACAAATCCATCTGTTTAGGAAAGAAGAAGGGGTATGGGGAGATGGAGAGAAGAAAGCATGAATGAGAGGGGGAGATGTGTTTATATGGGTGTAGTGTTCCCTGGTACAGAAAGCAGCTGGTGCTATGGGGCTTCAGGGGCTGCTTTGCAGTGTTCCAAGAAGTGCCAGATAGTTTCAGCAATATGCATGCTAGATCCAGCGGTGGGCTGCCTAGATTATTGGAAGAGTTTATGAACAGTTAAAACTTGGGGCATTTTTCCCTGTCAGAGCAGCTTGCCCAATAGAAGCTAATTCATTTCTATCTAAACTTTACATAGATGAGCCCAGGACAACCTCCTACAGCTTTTGTTGTGTTAAAAAGTGGTGCAAAAAATGCTGAAGCTGTAGGATATACGTTGTAGTTCTCTCTGGAAAGAAAGATGTTGAAACAAACTAAATCATTTAGTATTAATATGGATTTGTTATGTTTTTTCTTTAACAACAAAAAGACATTTGCTTTTAAATACACTTGGCAAGTATATCAGCAGGCTATTGAGACTCGCACATCTTGTTATGAAGGCTCCGATGCGGTTTGAGCAAGTAAATGTGGATTGTTAATGTGAGATCTTTGAGAATTATAGCTCTCCTGGAATTACTGCATTTGCTGTGTCAGGGAAAGTGGGGACAGAACAAGCAGCTCGATAAATGTCCGGTGAATGTTTTGATACTGTCAGTATCGAAAATGTACTGAAAGTGCCCAACCAAGCAGGGCTGCTGTGCATTTTATTACTGGCATTCACAGAACACAGAAAAGGCCACGTCGTACATGAGTGCTTGTTAGTATTGCCGAAATCATGGAGAGGGTAGGTGATGAGATGCTTGCAGCAATAGGCCCGAGGTCAGTGCAGTTTTTGTGCGTTTCACAGGAAACAAATGTCAGTACAATCAAAGAAGGGGCAAAAAAATTCCCAACTGTGCAAACACGGAAGAAATTCAAAGTAGAAATACTTCAAAAAGTTCCTGTTTGTACAACGCAGGTTCCATTTTGTTCCCTTGTCACTGATGTTTGTACAGCTCCAAGAATAGTTGAAAGGCAGAGCGCTTTTGGTTTTGACAGATGGCTGACCTGGCAGGTCTCCATTGCCTCAGTTTTATAATCAAACTTCATACAGTTTCCACAGCATCCTGCCTGACAGGGTTCAGTCTGTCTGTAAAAGTGGTAAGTCTTGACTCAGCACCTTATGAGTTGGACTGAAACTTCCTTGTATAGAAAACAGCTTCTCCAGTTATTTAAATGGATACTGTTTGCTAGAGAATATACACGTTGCTGAGCATGTTAACTACGGCTACTGTAAATACAGTTGATGTGTATACTGTTGTATGTTCAGCTAACTGTGTTGGTGTAGGTGCAGCACAGGAGTTACAATCTTTGTATGTGTGGTCTGGGTTTGTTACCATTTGTACATTTACACTGTTAACTGTTTTCTTACAAACTGTACCCATAGAAAACTTTTTAAACAGAAGGAAGGGAGAAAAATAAAGTGCTTAACCCTGCCTTTAATACACTGTAAAAGTAAAAATATATTGCTTAGGTGATACCGTAGGATACAAAGCATTCAAATTGAGTAGAGTGTTTAACTTAAGCCTAAATTTTGCGGAGTTTTAATGAGCAAACTTTTGCAGAGCAGGCTGAAGTGTTTTAAGCTTGTGTAGTCATGTATGAGCAAATTGCCTGCAATCAGTCGTGTGGGCATGTGGAGTTGTGTCCCTACCTGCATGTGAACAGTGCAGCACCTGCGTCCGTCAGTTGAAATGTTTGTAGAAGCACGAAGCACTCGGTTTCCGTTGGCTTCAACACGGACTGAAGCATCTGCGCTGTGCTGTGTTGCTGTGTTGGGCTGCTGGTGAAAACTGAGTTTTATAGGACTCTGAGTGAATGTATCTGCCATGCAGGAAAATGCCCTGTTAATTTCACTGCAGATGTTAAGTCCTGCTTTAAAAAGTGCCTGGAAATCTGAGATTTCATCCCATTTGTTATTTATAAAAATGGTGCTTTCGGGACATGGGTAATTGACAAAAAGCTATTCTCCAGCTTTTTATTTTTGCTGATTATAATTTCCATTGTAAAATATGTTGTAGAATTACTTAATACTTCAGATAGCTCATCTCAGTTACGTATTGTATGATGCACAAAGTCAAAGCAGTAACTTGATGATAAACTATTTCTTTCAGGTGGAAGCTCTTAATAAAATGAAGACTTTAAACAGCCTAATTAAGCTGAATGCCATGAAACAAAGCAAAGCAAAAGGAAAAGATGCAATGCACACGTGTTTGAAGCAAAATGCTTACAGAGAAGCACTCTCTGACCTCCAGTCTCCTCTGAATCCTTCTGTTATACTCTCAGAACTGCAGTAAGTAAAAGATGAGTGAATAGTGTTTCACTGTAGATTTTGACTGGAAATGCCAAAGTAGGAATGCCTACTGCTTCAACTTCCTTTGTGTTGTTAGCAGAAATGCTGTCACGGGGAGCACTTCTATAGTGAGAGAAGGTCTGTTGGCAATCTTCCTGAGGTCAAATAGCAGTTAAGCTTGAAGATGTTTTGTGGCCCACCATGTAACTTAATACTCTCTTAGTCAATGCATTACATAGCTAAACGTTTTAAAATATAAGCCTAAGTGTGAATTAGACTATGTTCCTGACTTCTGCTTATGGCAATGAGCACAAAAGTGTGATTAAAATATTTGACAGCACTTAAATGGAAGTCTAGAAATTAGTAGGAAGAAACAGAGAAGATTGTATATTTTCTGTGTAAATGTAAGTCTTAATTTAGATGTGTGTCTGCCAGTCACGGCATCCAGTGTGGTCAGTGTGTAACAGATACATCCAGAACTTGGTGAGCACACACAGCATAGTAGTAGAGTGAAAGCTGAGGTAGCACTTAAGCACTTCCTAGCTGGAAGTCCACATTTTCTACTGTTTCAAACAATGTTCAGTTCTGTTCACCTGAATTATTTTTAGTGCCCTATAACATTTGTTATATTTTCTTCTAGTGTTGAGAAGTGTAAGTACATGGATTCTAAAATGAAACCTCTATGGATAGTGTACAACAATAAGATGTTTGGAGGAGATCATGTAGGGATCATCTTTAAAAATGGCGACGGTAAGCAGCGCTGAGCACTTGGAATTTTTCTTTCTTCATTATTCCCACACTTGCACTGAAGCTGTGCTGCTCTGTATTTACCACCATTTAACAAGGTTTACTGTAGCATCAATAAACAAATTAAGCATCTTCTTCTGACTAGTCTTCCAATTACAGACTTGCCAATCATGACAATATAATCCTGACCAATCCCTCTTTCACATTCAGCATTGATGAGGATTTTTAGACAGCTTTTTCTGAAAGTCTTACGAACATTGGGTAGGTTTTCTCCAAGGCGCTGAGGAGCTGAGGCAGCATTTCCAACCTTGCATTACAGATCTCCGACAGGACATGTTGACACTCCAGATTTTACGTTTGATGGATGTGCTTTGGAAAGAAGCTGGCCTGGATCTCCGGTAAGGAACTCCTGGGCTGGTTTATATGGATGGGGAGTCCAGTGGAGAATAAGCAACATTTTATGCTAAAGCTCTGTTTCTTCTTGCTTGCATTGTGGATACCTTTAATGTGCATTCTGGAGTTTTGCTTCATGTTTTGACAAGAAGAGAATGTTATTTAGGTGTCAAAACTGAACAGAATTATCTTTGCATCCTAGTTTCCTGCAATGTTCTCACCTTCATCCTTTATAAGGATATTAGAGGATTCCAAAGAGGAAAAGTACTTAAATATTATTTGGATGACTTCATTTGGATTCGTTATGCTCAGCTCTTCACATTTTGTGGTTCAGGCATAAGTGTGAGTTTCGTAAGGTGCATTACATCTGCCCATACAAATCAGGGACATTATGAACTTCTTAGCAGTCAGGAAAATATGCTACTTATGGGAAGATTCCTTGGAGTGAAGTATGCGATAAAATGGGAAATTGAATAATAAATTGTTTCTGGAAGCGTTGTGTTTGCTGTGAGATGCTGAGTGTGGGTTAAACTGAACAGTGAAACTTCAGATAATCAGTATCATAAATATACCGTGAGGAGACAGCATTTAGGGGCAAGGACAACCTCTGGCAGCTGTGGGATCCCATCTGAGGCACACTTCACTCGCTGCATTCCCAGAAGCTTCGTTTGAGGTTCCAGGCCGGGCCACACACTGTGCGTAGCAAACAGGAATCATCATTAGGAGTCATTCCTGACTAATGCATTTTTTTTTTAACCTCAAAAAAGGAAAACCAAAACGTGGCTCTGATGTCCAAAGGTTTGTCTTAAAACTCTCAGGAAAAAAAAAAAAATGTAGAAAAGGGAAATTCCAGGAGGAACCGAAGTTCTATAATTGGCCTCTTCCATTTATTTACATAACTGCGAGCATCTTCCTTCCATTCATCCTTTTTTTAGTTCTGATTGGGAAATAAAATTCTGGGATCGAGGCAGGGTTATAGCTCTGTTTCTATCAGAGAGGTATTAACCTGGTGTCTGCCAAGGAAGGGCTCTGAAGTGACCTTAACTGGCAAAGGAGTGGCTAAAACAGCTCTCTATAAACACCAAGAGGATGAGGATGTAGGGATCACAGAGTTGTCCTCTTAACTAATCTTCATTTGCCATCTGTGTGCCTCCTGAGAAGAGGCAATTCCAGACTCCATCCATCAGTAGCAGCAGTAAAAGGTTTTGTTGCCCTGTTAGTGAGTCAGGACTTGTTTATTGTCTCTCCTCTCACTGCTTGGGTTAAGAGACATCTGTAACAGGGGAAAACGCAGTGTCATATTTCTGATCTTCTGAAAAATACAGTTCATACATCAGTGCTGATAAGTGCAGTCTTTTTTTCATGCTCTTTATCATCCTTTGAGGTTTAAGTTTCCCTCAAACTGTAGCTTCCCTTTTTCCTATGGTGGATGCATAATTGATTTTGCACTTTCAACATTTTCCGCTATGGAATGTTTGATAATTCAAGTAAAAGCAAGGCTTCCATCTTGTTTCACCAACATAAATGCACTAACATTTGCTGTTTGCTTATCTTCCTGGGAAGGTGACTCCCAGTCAAGAATATCTTGCCACATCAGAATGTGTGGTGTGGATCAAATGCAAACAGTTTGCTGCCACTGAGGTGCTGGGGGCAGCATCACTTTCCGTATACATGCATTGCAGTCCTTGATCATTAGTAATATAAAATGAAACCTTGGCTCTGCCTGTGTCTTATACTGGAAGTATGAAGCAAACACAATATGGCCATGAGATTGCTCTGCTCTGCAGAGGGGCAGCGTGTGGGTTTTGAGATCTGCAAAGGGGAACAGGAACTTTTGGGGTGTTTTTTTTCTGTTTGTCTTTTACTGTCAACTGTTTTGTCTCCTGTGTAAACCGGCCTCTTGCACACATGGCACGTTCTGTTGTTTAGGATCCTGTGTGTGCATTCTGACTGGATGTTGGAACCAGACCAGGGTTTGTGTCAGAGAAGGAAGTGTGTGTGTGCAGCAGGATGCAACAGTGGTCTCTGTTAGTTCCTTCATCCTGGGCTGTCACTGTGTGCGTGGTAGAGTGCCCAACTGAATGAAACTTCAGGTGCAAACCGCTTCTGCTTTTCAGTACAGATCCAACCATTAGACAGCAAAGGTGAAGGCTACTCTGTTATTTGGAGAAGTCTGACTCGGAGCTCAGTTCTCTTTAAACGTCGCTCGGTCCAGCGCAGAGAACAATTAGAAAACAAAAAAGAATACTCTTTAATTAATCTGTCTGCTTTAAAGAGATGAACAAAGTCCTTCCTATTCACTTCTGAAACAAATTATTACCAGAACGCTGAGTTGGAAATAGCTTGCCCAGAGCAAAAGTTATAACAACAGTGGTTAATTTTGCTCCAAAAAATTCTGAGTCTGAAGTCACACATCTGGATGTAATCACAGCAGATGACAGACGTTATTTCTGTGAGGAACGTTTAAATGTTACAAATACGTGTCGCAGCAGACAAACACGGTGTGTCTTCCCAAGCCTGCTGTGGGTCTGCAGTGATGCAGCTCTAATGAGAGCGAGATTCAGTGAGAAGTATTTCTGTTGCTTTACCTGTGCTGCAGCACTGCTGTTGTGCTGGGGGAGAAACCAGTAAGGTCACAGAACAGCAGCAAAATCCTAAATTTGAGGACTTTGATCTTGGTTAATTTATCTTTACTGCAGTAAACTGTCACAGAAGTGTTCAGTACGTAGTTTCTTTTTGGAGTGGTGCAGGGAGTTGCAAAGAGGTTGTGTGAAATCTCACATTAAGTGGCTTTGTTTGAGTGAAACCAGAGTTCATCAGACCATTGACAAAAGTTACGTTTGACAAGTTTAGAACTTACCATTGTTTTGAAATTGGACCTGAAGTTACAGAGAATGTGTTCATAAAGTACCAGAATTTGGGGTTTTATTTGTTAGGAAGAATTATAGATTATTGAAATAAAGAACAGTATTAACGGTTTTCCCCCTTCATTTATGTTGATGCTTGAGAAAATGAAGAAAGAGGGAAGATCTCTCTCCTGCCCAGAAATGCTGCGTTGAGCTGTCAATGGGCTTCACGTGGCACGTATCCTGCTGACAGATGTTGAAGTCATAAAGACTGGGATGAGATGGAAAGGGCTGAGCAGATTTGTCCCTAACTTGACTCCTGTCAAAGTGTCTCTCTGACAAGGATGTTTTTTCCTCCAGTTGTAAGCACAGAGTCCTCAAGGGGCTGAAGGCTTTCATCATTGCTTGCTTTTGAAGGGGAAGTTGTTGGACGTGTGCCCAGTTAAGCTGCAAGTGGGGTGGGTTGAAATACCATGGAAGAGGGCCAGCGTGCACTTTAACCTGGCAATACTTGGCTTACGTTTGTCATGTCATGATAAGGATGGGCAGTGCTTCCTTGTGTCGTGCATGCTGGCTTTCAGTAATTACAGATATGCTTCTGTTCGTTGTGAGAACCCTTTGGCCTAGAGTTGGGATTTTTAATTTAATACATTAGAATAGTATTGGAATGAAGGTTCCAAATCTGCATTTCTTATTTTGGTTTGAAGTTGGATGTTCTCTAAATACTCTTCTGAATCTCATCTTCTGTTCGCTTTGTTGCCAACGGAAAAGAGTACCCAGCTATGTGGTTCTTAGCACTTACACCCATTCAACAGTGCATTATTGCTGTAGTAGAGAAACTGTTCCATCTAATAGCTCTTATGCCAAGAAGCTCCAATTAATTTTGCCTGGGTTTTTATTTGTTTTTCTTCTGTGGCTTTAGATAATAGTTTGTCTCACACAAGAGGTGAAGTTCTGCCTTACAGAAATCAGGATTCATATTTGTTTTGTTTGTAAATGCAAATACTGATGCCTCCACCAGCAAAGCTTTCTCCTATCTGTACACCCACACAGATTTTATGTCCTGCACATTTTTATACATCTGTGTAAGTTAGTGAGCACTCCTCACTAATTGTGCACTGCAATTACATTTGCATGAGTGTCTGTTTTTTAATACAAGGATCCATGACCAGAATTGAGAGTGCATTTGTGATCTGAGATGGCTGAAATGAACGTAGGTGTCTCTAAGTGTGATGCAGTGCCTTTGGAGAAAGCAGCTGTGATGGCTTCTCTCCTCTAAGAGAAAAGAAATGCTTTGGAAAAGCACATTTACCTGTGTTGAGATATCTTCCCTTGATTCGGATGTTTATCTCTGTCTTACTTTAATGCAGAGATGCTGTAGATTCTTCTACTCGGCAGTGTGTCAATATTCTTATGTATCAGGTGAATTGAAAGATGTACTCCTGTTTTCCATTGTTTTTCTAGGCTTAAAATTAATGAGAGATGAAAAATATTATTTCATTCGTATACTTTAAAAGGGGCTTTTGAGTGTTTTAAGTTGAAATAGGAAAAATAGGGGAAAAGGATAAGTTCATTGTTTCTATTTACACAAGTAGCCTGCAGTATAGAAGAAACTCAAGGGTAAATCTGTTATTGACCATTTAACCAGGAAATTAACAAATGCAAATAAAGGGCTCCCTCTATAGTTTCTCCTACAAAACTACAGGTAACAGCTTTCCCTGGTATAATGGCAAAATACGGGTTGTGGTTAATTTCTTCTGTATATGTACATGCAGTAGGAAAAATGAACGTTTTAAATGAATTGCTGTTATTTGAAATTCGCAAACCAAATCCGTATATTTGCTTCCAAGAGTGTAATGTTCAAGTTCAATGAGTGTTCAGCCCTCTGAAGATATTCGCAGGGTAAAGAAGCACGCTTGTTATATTTGGCTTTAACATTAAATCTGTGTTTTGTTTCAGGATATTGCCGTATGGCTGTTTAGCAACTGGAGATCATTCTGGCCTTATTGAGGCTGTTTCCAGTTCAGAAACCATCGCTGACATTCAGTTAAATAGTAGCAATGTTGCCGCCGCCGCTGCCTTCAACAAAGATGCTCTCTTAAACTGGCTGAAGGAATACAATTTAGGGTAATTTCTACACCCGTTTTCTCATCTGTAGTGTGAACTACTGGATTCCTGCAGGTCTGTCTGTCAGTGTTCAGGATCGTGTGTCTGTTCTGGCAGCTGTGTTGCTTTCCTTTTTCAGTGTGTCAGATTCTGGCTTCAGATTGCCCTTGGAATTCAAACAGTGGTCCAGCAGAACTTGTGGCATTTGCAGCGCTTTAATTTCCTATTGTTGAGGATGTACTAAATCAGGCCAAACAAACAGGACAGAAAGAAACCCACAACCCAAAAAAACCAGCTTAATGGGTCTGAAATCTGGATGCCGTTGCCTTCATAGTTGGATTTCTCCTGTTCTCCATAGCTGGTTTTCACAGTACTTTCTCTCAATTACATCTAATTTTGCAGTATTCTAAGGAGCTTTGCCAAATCAAAAGTCCTTGTTAGTGTTGAGTCATGATTTGAAATGCCAGTAGAGTGCGCTGATATCAGTTGTTTTTGTGTTTCTAGAGATGACTTGGACCGAGCCATTGAAGAATTCACTCTGTCCTGCGCTGGCTACTGTGTAGCTACTTACGTGCTGGGGATTGGTGACAGACACAGTGACAACATCATGGTCAGAAAGAACGGTCAGGTAAAAATGGTTCTGTTAGCAGAACTGCAGCGGCTGGACGGGAATCTCCTTGGACTTCCAGTTTCTTTTGAGTGTCAGTAGAATTAGATCTGAAAGTTGTGAGGTTCCTTTTGTTTACTGAGAATTGCAGAGGGCTTTAAAGATGGGTTGAAATGGAAGAGGAGTGGAAGGAACAGCCGCTGCTTGCTTTGTGGTTTTCCTGAATGCAATGTCTGCAGATCAGGAACTTGAAAACAAACTAGAGGTTGTCTATTTCTTTGTATCCGTGTCAATTTGTAACTGAATCTTGATGCGCTGTAAAACCAGGTACTCCAGGAGGGTTGAAGCACTTATGCTATGAGGAGTGACACTGTGACTTAACTGTTGTTGGTACCAGCACTTCATCGAGGTATTAGATAAATTATTTCATTGGAGAAATTAATACTTATTTATTTATTTTAGCTCTTTCATATAGATTTTGGGCATATTCTTGGCAACTTCAAGTCTAAGTTTGGAATTAAAAGGGAGAGGGTACCTTTCATACTCACCTATGATTTCATTCATGTTATTCAACAAGGAAAAACAGGGAACACTGAAAAGTTTGGTCGGTGAGTATTGTTTTAATCTCATCCTTTTGTAACTGAGATGATTTCTGGTGACAGTTTGCAGTGCAGCAGGATCCTGTCCAGTTCCCTTTGCTACTTCTCATGTGTGGAACTGTGCTAATGCGTTTGTTACAGAATGCTTCTCTGCTTGAGCTAGAATTAATATAGATTACTTTGTACACTAGAAACTGAAGTGAAAAGATTCCTTTTAATCTTCTCCAGCAGATGCTGCAGGAGATGGCATCTTCTCCTGTGATTGTTTTGTTGTGTCTTCCCTAAAGCCTTCAGCAGCACACAGGGCACTGGGCAGTGACTCCACAGACTGTTGTTCAACAAGATGAATGCTGTTCTTGAAGAGCTGGTTCCTTTCTGCCCTTTCTGTCCATCGCTGCGCATTCGGTGTGCTAATTAGTCACCGTCTTATTTAGGTGCTTAGGCATGTATGATTGTGCTCACAATCAAGTGTTTTTGCATGCTCTTCCCCTCTTGGGTTAGAGAGCTGCAGTGGAAGACAAAGGTGTGTGATAAGGGAAAGCTCTTCTCTTAGCTCCTGCTTACTGAGGAAGGCTTTTCTTTTCCCTTTCTGTGTCAGTCCCAACAACTGACAGGATGGTCATTCTGGATGTTTCACAGGAAGAGTTTATTGGCAGAGATATAAAATTAGGCATTTAGATATGTTTTGACAAATTCTATGGCTGTTTCTGGAAGAAGAAGGTGTATGTGTGTTAGGAGGAATGGCAAATAACTGCCATTTCTCTCCTGGACAGTAATCAGATGAACCTGTAGCTCTGCTTTAAAAAGCATGAAGGTGACTGTGCTGTTGCAAGAGCAGCTGTAGAATATGAAGTAGTTTACACAGCAGTAGGATTCCACTTGAAAAATGCCACAAAAAATAATCTATTTTCCTTCCAAGTGTAACTGTTTAGTCTGGAGGGGTCTTCCTCTCTTGGAAATCTGCAGGTTGGGCAGTAGGCAGAATGCAGCGACACACTGACGGATACTGAGCGAGTTCTGAAGTGTCGGCATGAGAGGTTCCAGTGCCAGCTTTAGCAGCCAGTTCAGTTATGACCAGGTTAACAGGAAGGAATTACTTTACAGGGATAGTAGGATTGGCAGAGAGTACTTTAGAGCCTTTGTTTTCACCCATGGATCCACTGTGTGTCATCATCTGGGCATTTAACATAGCAAATTATCAGAGAGATGGGACAGTGACCTTACTGTTCTTTGGGGTTATTTTGATGGGGTTTTTTTTGCCTTTCTGAAGAGCTGTGCCTGTTGTAAAGCTTTTGGTCTTTTCTAACAATGTTTGAAGGGTGGGTTAGAGAGGTGTGGGATGTGCTGTGTTCATTCAAGTGTTTTTTGGTTGAATATGAAGGTTCCGGCAGTATTGTGAAGAAGCATACCTGATCCTGAGAAAACATGGAAACCTATTTATTACACTTTTTGCACTGATGTTAACTGCAGGCCTTCCAGAGCTCACCTCTGTCAAGGACATCCAGTATCTCAAGGTAAGAATAAGACTTACAGCTCAGCATGATCGTAGCATTATTCTAGCATGTGAACTTTGGTTCTAAGATGAACAATTCTTAATTTATTTCAATTTACCTCAAGATTCCCATGAAGTTCTCAAAGCACTCCTTTGCATCTGTGTAGAATGAAGTACCTATAAAAGGAAATTAAGAATATCCCTACCATTCTATGATGAGTTTGGTCATCTTACATCTCACATGTAGCCACTTCAGCGGTGTTTGCCTCTAGGCTCAGTACACAAACATAGACCTGTAAAGGTGAAATTTATTCGCTTAATTCTTTTGTTCACCTTTAAGCTCAGAAAATATCACGGCTGTGTTGCAAAATGAATAATAGGTGAAAAACTGTGAAAATAGGCAGGAACAGAATGTGGGTTGTGTGCAGAGGAGAAGAACCCGACTGTGGGTTTTTAGATTTGCAGCAGTGCTGATGTTCTGCTCTGTTCTGTTTCCCTGCCCCAGGATTCTCTTGCCTTGGGGAAGAGTGAGGAAGAAGCACTAAAACAGTTTAAGCAAAAGTTTGATGAAGCACTCCGGGAAAGTTGGACTACTAAAGTGAACTGGATGGCTCACACTGTTCGCAAGGATTACAGATCCTAGAAGAGTTTTGGATTTGCACTAAGCTGAATGTTACCTTGATAAGTGTTTCTAAACGGGATCTGTAGTATGGACCAACACAACTTATTTAAATGAGAAAAGAAGGCAACAACAAAAAGAAACGGGCTGAAATAATTCCTGATTCTTTTGCACTCTGCTTCTGAATGCCTGATCCCAAGACTGTCTCCACAAACGGTGACCAACCTGGATAATCAGTTCCTGCTGACTTTGCACGCTGAGAGCTACTAGGCATTTTTAAATATCCTTTGGTACTTTATGGAGGTGTAAATGTTTGTTTTATGGTTAGGGTAATGTACTCTAACATGCTCAGGAGGTTTGAAGACCTCTGAAAGAACTGTTTTTTGTTTTAAAATTGGGACTTGAAGAGTAAAATTTTCTTTATTCTAATCTAGCTAAAAATGACCGTGTGTATATTTTTCATATGAATTCTGCCATACTGGCACAAATGCATTAATTCTACTGTAAATAGCAACCACAGTATCACTGTACTGCAGGGAGCTGCTTAATGTCTTATACTGCTGCCAAAGGACGAGTACCAGGTATTTGTAAGGTTTCTTGCAGAGTGATGACGGAGGGAGGCAGAGACCTCTGAAATGTTGCAGCATCCAGATAGTCGTGGTTGCAGTTTTGTTGTCCTTTCAGAAAGAGGAAAGGCTAATTGCAAATATGTCTGAACCGGCCCTTGATCATAGTCTCCCATTCAGCTCCTGGGGCTTTTCTGCTTCCTAGGAGATGCGTTTAGTTCAGCTTCAACAAGAAGCTCCTTACAGCCCTTCACTGAAACTCTTATGTCAGATTTCTTGTGCCCTGCAAACGTGCCGTCTTATGAACGTGGATGGAAGATTTTCATACGTATCAGACACAGTGTTTTTTAGAGCATAAATACCAACAGAAACCAAAATATTTTGTAAGTGAGTATTTATGGGAAAAGGCCATTCCGTGGAACACCAATGAGAAGTCATTCGTCTTTTCTGTGTTTATTAAAAGCTTGCAGTAATGTCGCTTTACCACGATACCTGTGTTGAAGGTGTTTGCTGAAGAAACTGGATTTGTTTTAATTTATTTAGTGAGGTACCAGCCTTTTAGGTGCTTAAATGGAGAGCAAATCTGTGACGTGCAATAGGAACTGCTGGTTAAAAGATGTAACATACTGTTTCTGAACATCAGCAAGATAGACTTTAACTACTGCTTGTTCTCCAAAGAACACTGGTAGCTCTCAATTCTTGTTGACATTTGAAAGAGAATTAAAACATATTTAATTTTTGGCTAAATTGTTGTTTTACATAGAAATGTTTTATGTAGGAACTTAATTAAAGTTGGTTTTACTTTGTTGAGAGTGGGTTTTTTTGTTTCATTGTTCTGTTTTTTTGGTGTGGACCTTCTAAAGGTTAAGAGGGGGTGGGGGGGCAGGGTAGCATTTTAGGTCCTGATTTTATTCTCTTGCTCTAACTCTTGGGGCTGATCTGTCTAACAAGACCTCTGCTTCCAGAGCATTGTAAAAGTAACAAATGCATTGTCACTATTTGTTTATTTATGTTGTAGAAGCAGACGGAAGTGTTAGAAAGAAACTACTCTGCAGCTGACAACCCTAAAAGAAGTGATTTCATCCTCAGCTAATTCACAGTGTGTACATTTGTATAAGCAGTCATTCTTAGACATGTTACATCTGTCTGTGAGATGGAGTACTCACACATCTCTGGTGTATCGTGTTGAGGGACACATACCTTTTCCCAGAACTTTGATACAGTTGGCCAGCGTCGGCTCCTTGGATGAAGAGCTTCTCCAGTGCTTCCCAGGGAACTCAGACATCCAGCTCGTATTAGTAGCTGTTCCTCAAATGCTTTGGCAAAATAGCATTTACTGCTGACCACGTGAGAAGACGAGAAAACGTTTTTTCTTTAATGAGGTGAATTTACGTGCTACTATTATGCAGATGCCTTTTCAGCCAGATTAGCCTACATGGGAACTGTACCACCACTGTCTGGTAAACTGCAAGGGAAGATTTTGCCAGTCAGATGTTGATATAACCTTATCTGCTGTGTCATTTCCAGAACATCTGTCTAAAAGCTCAACTACATTACTTGTTTTAACAGGTTTTACTATATTGGATCAGATTTTAAATGGTGCTGTTGTGATGAGTCAGTCCTCCATCCTTACAGCCTGTCACTTTGCTTTTCCTCAGGTGATTATGCTGAAGTCTTCCCTGGCTTTGCTTGATGAAGTGGGATGGGGATTAATTTATGTTCCTTAAGTAGTTGCACGGCTTACTCTTGGAAAGTCTATGAAGGATCACACCTTAAGAATTTTAAGACTAGCAATCACAGAGAAACATAAGAGGTTAAGTGTGATTTGCTGGACAGCATCTGGCTTTTATGAAGCAGATGAGTGAAATCAACAATCCAGCACCATGGAAACACAGTTTCCTGGGGATTAGAACACTCTGTAGTGCAAAGATATATGTAAGATCTAATTTTTTGCCTTGGAGTTTTACATCTCTTTCTTCTGGGAGTGCCCCTATCCACTGAAATCCAGGGAGAAGTGAGGAACTGGAGTGGTTTATTCCTGTCTGTGAATCCTGCCTGAGGTTTGCTCCTATTTATTTTCCAAGCTTTGCTCAGTGAGTGACCACTGGATGCACGTTCTGATGTGACCGCTGTACAACACAGCCAGAGCAGCTCATTCTAATTCATGAAATTGTTTCTTTACCTCCTCTGCATAAGGAACATTGAATCTTCACCTAGCTTATCACAAAGGGTGCTGAGCAGTATTGCTCAGGAGTGTGGGAAAGATGTTTCCATGGCTATGAACTTCTCCTGTAGAAGCAGCTTTCCACAGGGCAGCAGGGTGAGTAGCCAACAATATTAGAATGGATGACAGCACGGTTACAGTGCTCCTTAGGTAAAGAAAAACAATGTGAATTCCAGTCCCTGTACACAACATTGAAATCAAAATGGAACAACTCTTAAAGGGGAAGTGGGGAAGACAGAAAGAGACTCCATTCTCCTACGGGCCAGTGACTTGTTAATTTAGGAAGAGGAGTGATTAAGCAGAGGTCCAAACTTTCCACGCTGTGATCTTTTTGCTTGGCTGAGTAAAAGGACCCTTAAAGAGATAAAGTCTGTTTAGTTCATTCCCTGACAAAGAGCAAAGAATATATCCTGCATAGAGTTGAGGCAGTTGGCATGGGAGGAAAAGAGGCCCTTTGCAAGGCTCAGGAGGTTACTTGTACTCTGAACCTGCATTTCTGAGTTCCATAGAGACCGTTCTGTGTATGGCTGGACCTTAAAGCCACCCACCTCCCAGCACTGTATATTGACTAGTCAGCTTTCTGATCATCACTGTGAAGGGAATGGACATAGCTGAAGGTGTGGGTTACACTAATAAGCTTAAACTTTGAATGCTTGTGCTGCAATACACAGGCTTAAATACTTATTTGTGTGTTATTCCTTTTCTTAAGGAGAGGGGCTGGGTCATAAGTTGGGCACTGAATGCTTGAAGGGAATTTGAATGCAATTTTTGTGGCCCAGATAGTCTTTAGAAGCTCTTTCCCCCATCAAATTACATACCCGTGCCAGTTAATTTAAAAATAAGTTTAATATTCCAGACCACAAGTAACACTGAAACATACCTACACATTACAAACAGTTGTAATGTACCCGCTGGTTCGGCATTTAATACTTGCTTTCTCTTTTGCAGCTCAGTGTGATAATCTTGATTCCTTGCAGGGAAAAATAAAACTCTTTGAAGCTGTTTGAAATCATTTCCTGTTCTTAATAGCTGAGACACTTACAGTTCCTACTTACAGACTTCATATTGGTTAAATGAGTGGATGTGTATCTGCTACTTATGGTAAGTACGAACAGCAGTATAGCTGCAGTTGCTGATGCTGCAATACAGATTGTACAGACTTGAGGGTTCAGCCTAAATGGATTCGAGCTTCGGCATTTTGGATGTAGTCAGGTATCAACAAGGCACCCGCTCTAATTCTTTAATCGCATCTGCATACTTTCTGGCTTATTGTAATCAATGTAGTAGAGCTGCCACATCCTCCTCTGTCGTAGTGATCAAGCAGGCTGTGAGCAATGAAGCTGCTTTCTGAATGCAGTGTCTCACATTTTCGGCAGACAAGGATTTCACATTTCGGGCACATTTTTCCAGAATGTGGTTGCCTTAAAGAACATATTTCCTCCCGTGCCGGCTTCAGCTTTTTGGAGCCTTTCCTGTGTAAGCATCTCTTCTTGTCTTCAAAACTCTGACTCCTTCCCTGAGGGCTGGAACAGTCAGAGGAAAGAAAGGTGACAAGTTTAACCTGTGTATTTCCTAAATGAATGACATCAGCAGGAGCGGTTACTGTTGGTTTATGAGTCCTTACTGAGGTTCTGTGACACTCTATGAGCAGGTGCAGTGTATGATGTCCTGCAGAAAATGGAGAAATCTGGCTCTGGTGTTACGGCGGCAGTGATAAGCCATTGGTTTTTTAAGCACAGAATTATTACAAGGACTGTCTGTCATTATTTAAACACAAATGTGAAATAAAGAAAAAAAAGAAGTTGGCCAGTTAGATGGGCTCTTCAGTTCTTCACTATTTGCTTTTTCTGTAATCGTGACACACCGTCACGCATGAGAACAATTTTCATACAGATGTGCATCTAAATTGAAGGCTCCTGATATAATAGACTTCATCAATGCTATTGTAAGGGTGGGTTCTCTTTTTCCTTGCCTGCACAGGGCTCATAGAGAAGCCCTACCTTATACTGTCTTTGGGTAGAGGTTGAAGGGGTAGAAGAAAAGCAGCTTTGATATACTGTTTTATACAAAAGAGTACTGTTGCAGGTTAGGGTTATGATTTATATTCACCAGCAAGAGCTCACAAACCAATGTTGAACAGCAGAGATCTGATTTAGCTACAGCACTGTAAAAGTTCTGTAGGCCCTGATGGCCTGAATCCTTAAAAACACTGCCATGCAATAAATATGTCTGCAAAAAACACCCAGTAAAACCTGAAGGCTCTTTTCCGTTAATGTGATTTCCATGGGAGGAGGATGCTGTGTTGCTGCTTTTTTTTTGGATAAAACTGGGAAATCCTCTAACTGTCACTTTCAAATTACCATCAAGGCCTGCATGGCGTGGTTTTACTGCCTCTAGAATGCATGCTTCAGTAAAATCATGGAAAACAAAGCCCATTCACAACTAATTCACTAACTTCTTGGATTTTCTTTGACACCTTCCAGTGCGGTTCCCCATGAATGTAACAAGGTAAGTCCCAAAGCAGAGCCCTTGGTCTCAATTGTTTGGCAGCTGGACTGATTGAAAGAAGAATCTGGTTCTCAGAACCATCTCTGGCCTGTGTATTTTAATCTTATATCAAGCTTGTAACCAGTTGCTGTGACTGTCAAACTTAATGTAGTTAGCTGAGTAATTGCTGCGACTTGCATGTACTTCCTGCTAAGACAGTAATTTCATGATCATTAGCAAAGACAGACTCTTTTTAGGAGGTCTGCATAGAAAATAGCTTTTGTAATGGATGAAGAAAGTTGCTTTTAGATTTTATCACGACGCGTACAGTATGTTTACCTCCTGTTGAGGAGAGGTAACATCAAACACAAGTACTCAAGAAGAGAATTTCAAATCCCACGAGTGATGGAACTATCTCAAACCTAACAGACCACAGAGCAGTAAGCTCCAGTACATTTTTGACTCCTTGCTTTTGCTCTGGTGATAAAAGGAATAGTTTTCCATTCATTGTCTTTTGTTTTCAATCCCTCTTCCAAATGCAGCAGGCACCAAGGCACTACTGTAGGGATGAGATGCAGTAGGACTTGGTAGCTGTAACTTTTGAATACTGATTTTGGGTGCTGCTGAACCGCCGCTGTTTGTGGCACCCTGCAGCTAGAGATGCTTCATTGGTGCAACAAAACCTTCTCTTCCTGGAGACGGCCCTGGGCAGCACTGGGATGTGTGTGGACAAACAGGGGCACCAGCCTCCCAAAATTTTCTTGACTGGGTGGGGGGAGCAGTCGTAAGAAATGATTAAAAGATGAACATGCAGGTACACGAAACTTGGAGACCTTAAATTCATACGTATGTCTGTGAGTTCAGATGTGGTTGTTTAATTAGCCTATAACAATTTCCTTGTTCGTGAAACTGTTAATACAGCAGAACACACAAAGGTATTTCTGGCTCTTTGAGGTGCACTGGAAGTGTTTATAAATAAGCTTCTCATTTAAGTAAGTTTACAAAGTAGAATCTCAGATGTACTTACAGTTTATTCCTAGGAGACCCAGAGAAGAGGCTCAGTCCAGAAAATCTTTTCTTAAATATTCGCTCCCTCTTTTTTCGGCTGTGTTTCCCATCTCCTGTGCTTTCTTCTGTAAGTTCCTTCTTTCCTTTCTGCCAGCTCATTTTATCTGTTGTCACAGCGGCACCTGCTTAGATGAAAGCAGAAGTCTGAATGGCTTTTTGAAATAGTCTCTCCCTTACTGTGTTGCACCTGGCAAATTCCCGCTCTTTTTCTCTACAGACCTGTGAGGTTCCCGGCTATGTGGAAGGCTTAGCTGAGATCAGCAGGCAAATGCTTTCCATCAGATGGAACAAGTGTGTGCTTTGAAAAAATCCTGCAGCCTCGAGGCAAATCTAGATATTCTTCTTCAACCGCAGTTCCACATGATTATGGAAAGGAGGCTTGGGCATCTAATATAATAAATACCTCCTTTTCCATGCACTCTTTCATGCTTGGGTTCATTGGTGAAAAGCAAGAAAGGAGGAGGAGGCTCATTTGATAAAGGAGCCAGGAGCCAACAGAGCAGTTTTGCACAGAGAACAGAAGCAGACAAACAAATGTTGGGATATGGAACAAACACTGCAGTGCAGAAACCAGAACCCTGGAAAGATGAAGAACCAACCGGGGATTTTAGTTAAGGCTTGGAAATTGTTTCCTCTTTCTTTTGATGAAGCAGTTGATTAGGCTGCATTTCCGCATTGCATTGCTTTGTCTCCAAGAATTATCCCTTTAGCCTCACTGATCGAATTAGTCTCTCTGCTCTACATTTGATACTTAGTAATTGCATTAACTTTTGGTTGCTCAGCTCGGAGGGTACTGTCCACCCCCTCCTAATGACTGGAAGTGCTTGTCTGTTTCTACCTGTTGTTTCAAATATTTCCCATGAATCTTCCATGGATCTTCCTCTAAAACAAGGCGTACAAACTTTGTAGGATAAAAACCAAAACCAGCCATTCTGCACTGCATACTTTTCTGATTTTATCCTTTCTCCCTTTCATTCCTTGCTCCCAGCCACCCACTGATTTTTAAATGCAATGCTCCAGAACTGCTCAGGTGAGCTGGGACTGTTTCCTCATCAGAAATGGCAGAAAATATTTTCATGAAATAAACTACTATCAGTTCATTGACCTGTACGAGGAAACTGGCAGTAATTGATGAGTAAATAAAAGTTGTGAATGAAAGAAAACTATCCCCTTCAAAATGAAAAGAATTCACTTTTTAATATGTATCAAAATAATCTGCAAGTTCACAACCTTTATTAGGCACACAGTGGTGTTGAGGTGAAGCCGTGCAGAACAGAGCAATCTGGCAAATAAAAAGCAGCATCAGGGGAGACAGGAATCTGTCTTACCTCTAAGAAGTGAGCTTCAAAGGCTTTTTGCTGCGGGATCTTTCAGTACTAATTCGTCTTGTCTGAAAGATCAAGAGAAGAAAATGTAATGTTGAATGTACAGGTGTAAGTGTATGGAAATTGGTGACAAAGAATAGAAGATACACAGAAGGGATCTTTTCTAAAGCCTTTTAGCCAATAACAATAACATGCTGAATATTTTTAATTTCACTCCTTTAAACATGCAATTATTGGCTGTCTGTCCAATGCAATTCTAATGATGTAGATGAAATTCCTTCAATGCTTTGTTTAAATGTGTTGCTGTATCAGAAGATTTGAACACCCAGAATTTTAATGTCTTGCTTTTCTTCCTGGCTTAAATTTTGTGAAATCTGACTACTGTTGCCTTCAATATACTGATTAATAGCCACGACTTTCATGTTTAACAAATGCAATAGCAGGTTTTGGCTTTGTTAGCTGAAGCAATCAGTAATAATGTTATCACAGCCAGCCCTGAGATTTGAGATTTGACCATTTTTACATGGTCAGTTCTTTAACCAGTAGCTCAGTGGCTCTTCACGACAGGAATCCTGCTTGAAGATCTGGGAGACAATAAGTTTCCTTTAAACAACAGAAGATCCTGATGGCGTACAGCAATTCAGGAGCCTCTGTGTTATCTCTGTATGCTGTGTCTGAAAAGCAAGGTCTGGTACCTGCTAGACTATAGATGTCAAAGCTCATTCCTGGACTACTTGAGCAACAGATTGGTGTCTCTATAACTACTGTCATATTTCTATGATTTCAGGACTAACTATGAATTACAGTAGAGGTGTAAAGAAAAGCAGATTACAAATGATAGTAACAATTTTCCCTACCCAGGTCTGGCAAGGAGTAGGAAACATTTTCCAGGAATGGAGCATCTCCTCAGCCACCCCTCCAATCACAGCAGCACACAGCAGGCTGCAGCCACATAGATCCTGAGATAAAGAACAGAACAAGAGGTAAGCCTTGTGGAAGGGACTGTAGGGCAAACGTGCAGGGCAAAGGGTGCCAAACAGGAAGGGAGGTCAGGAGAGGGGAAATGACACCACAGCAACTTGGGAAAGATTTCTGTGTCCCCAGGATGCAGCTTTTTCTGATCCAGTTCTGTGCAAAGTAAAATTAGTTTGAATTCTGACCATATTCTTTGCCACCACGGGGTGTCTCTGCATCTCCTCATACACTGAAGGCTTTGGCAGCCTCCAGCACCGGGCTGTGGTCTCATTCATGGGGACATAAGGCTAAAGGGAAACAATCCCCATCTTGGCTGCAGATTGTCTTCAGGATCACAAGCCTGCTTGGGCTGGAATGGCGATGCCTTTGTTAGTGGGAATTTCTTCATTTGAAAATAAGGCCACAGTACAGTGATGTACCTCATTTGGTTTTAGGGGCTCTCCCCTACGGGACTGAAATAAGCTGTGGCATATGATGTGGCACACTGACCTAGATCAAACTCATTCTGCTGGTGCAGGTTTGAGGCACTCTCCATGTACTGACACACTTTCTGCTAAAGCAGACAATCTTTCTGTGCCATTTTACCTTTGTGCTCATGTGTTCTGGATAATTTGACAGAAATAAAGTTGTGTGCTTGTACCAGATGTGGATCGAGTTAATTCTAACACCATTAAGGGCAGAACAATAGCAAAAAATGTAAAACACTTGAAATACTCTAGCTCAACTACTAACAGTTCACGAAACAGAGCCTGATTATGTTTTGCTTACCTAATTGTGTATCTCTTCCCAAGGCCCCACTCTCTTTTCCTGGCCATAAGTAAATACAATCTGAGAATAAGGTCATCATTAGCATAGTTATGGAGGTGACGATTGTCCATCAGTGATCATCATAAATGCAGGAGCATAACATCTTTGTGCCCTAGAAGATGGGAGTGTTGCTCTTTAGACTTTAGTTTACCTCTCCAACCTCTTCTGATATGTTACTCGAATAGTGTTTGTCTTGGAAGTGATCTTACTTGGTAATCTCAGCCCTGACCACAACCCAGTTTATGCCACCTTTTTCATGTGAAACTACTTGTGGAAGAATAAATAGTCCAAATGAGGGTTTTCTTTGAGAAAGAAAGAGGGAGAGAGAGAAAGAGAGAGAAGGAAGGAGGGAGGGAGGAAGGGAAAAAAAGAGTCAAAAAAGAAAGAAAATGAATTCAAGGGCTGGAGTGAAACTAGTGATCTGGACTTTGACGTAGGAAACAGCTGAGCATTCCAATATCTGGCAATATCTGGGCTGTGTACTGCTGCTCTGGGTGTTTCATATACCCGGGGTATTTTCCTTCTTCCCATGAAAACCTTGAACTTGTTGATACAGGGCTTAGGAACTGAGACTGATGCTTTGCCCTCCACATCAGCCTTTGCCTGTTGCTTAGAGGAATGGGTCATCTTGTCCTTGGCTTCAAACATGCAGAGAACACAGATTTAATTTGATGATGCTTTGATTGTACTTCATCCCCAACAGGCACCCCAAGATCTGGGTCTAGATACATACTTTTAGGTACTCCTTAGCCAAGCCCTTACCTTACTCGGGTATATGCCCATTTCTAAATGCTCACAGCAGCTCTCGTTGACATCCATGGAAAGGTTGTGAAGTGTCGTGGTGGTGTCTGGTGTGGTGCTTCCACAAGCAGAGTGGAATAAGCCACCAGTGGGGGCAGCAAGGTTAAGTTCCCACTTCTTTTAAAAGCTGTGTTATCTTTTGTCCTCTTTGGCCTTTATGTCGGGTTTGGCCTGGATTCAAGTGCACAGGAGGACATTCTGCTTCAAAGGAAGTTTGGTTGTGCAAGGGAGTTAAAGAACTGCTGATTTCAGTGAAGGAGATTTGAAGTGGAGAGTGGCTGCCCCAATCTAGGCTGAGTGGGAGGCAAAGGCAGCAAGAATTCCAAGCCAGAAGCACATGGGCTTGGCTGCTGATTTCATTTCAGAGAAAGCAGTTAGAAAATAATGGTCCATCCAGTAGCTCGACTGATTCTGGTTTTGCTGTATGCTATGGGTAGCAATTACAACCCTGACAGCTGCTTTTTGTTCACAAGTACCCGCTCATGACAGCACAGACCGAACTGCAATTCCTCTCTGCTGCTTTGCTTTGTTTTGTTTCTAGAAAGGGAAGGAAGGAAGAAGGTGGCACAGACAAAGGCAATCTCCCCACACCTGCCATCGGAGCGAGCCCAGCCCTGGAGCCGCACCCCAGGCTCCTGCTGCTCTCCGCGGGGAGGCGGTGCGGGCGGAGCGGCGGCTGCGTTTCCATGAGTCACTCCAGGACTTTCTGCTGCCTGCTGTGAGGTGGGGAGGGGGTATCTCCGTGCCGACGTCCTACTCCGTGATGTGAGGCACAGGCATGCTCAGTAGCTGGTGCCTACCCCTCCTCTCTCGGCAACAGTGCCTACAACACTGAGAGACCGCTGGCAGCCGGAGCGGGGCCGGAAAGCCATCTTTGTGGGAGCGGAGGCAGCGGCGGTCGGGAGCCATGTGAGTGCCCACGGCCGCTCGCAGCGAGCACAGCCGGGGCGTTCCCGGTGGGCTCGGTGCCTGCGGGGCGGGCGGCGGCCGGGGCCGGAGCGAGACGGTGTCTGGAGCCGCTGCAGCCCTTGTGGGTGGTACCCGCACGGCTGCCGGCTCTGGAGCGCGGGGCTGGGCGGACGCGAGCCGGGCGGCGGAGCCCCGGCGGGTACCGAGCGCGATTCGCGGCGCCGGCTGCGGCTGTCAGCGCTGTACGTGCAGCCGGTCGGCAGCGGGGAGCTAGCTGGGATAGATAGTCGAAATGCTGGGCCAGGATCCTCAACAGGTGTGGGGTTGTTGAACAGTCTGAGTCACTCAGCGGCGCTGAGCCGCGGCTGCCTAGTCCTGTTTATTTTCGCTGTTTGACGAAACGCTCTACCGAGTAGTCGCTGGCTGAGCCGCTCAGCTGCGCCGCACCCACGATCTGGGGCCCCTGTCAGCAAAGCTTGGTGATAATCTGTTGCTTCTTGTTGGTATCCCTTTAAATCTCTTCCATATCTTTCAGTTCAGCATTAACAAAAGCATTGCTCTCTGCTAAACAGTGATGAAACCTCCAAAGTCAATTCTTAAATCAGAAGCGTGCTTAGTTAAGTGGAAATTGATCTGAACTGCGTTCATTCACAAAAAAAGTCTGGTGCCTAAATGCACGATTTTACTATCATCTCAATTCATTGCTCGTTCGCAGCCACTCCTAAGGGACACCTGGAGAAGATGTCTGAAGCAGTATCAGGGAGTGCTGCACAGCAGGAAGGAGAGTGTGTATGGGAGCCAGGAAGCTGTGGACTTGGGTGGTGGTGGGAGAACTTGGGCTCAGCTGATTCATAGAAGGCAGAAGTGGAAGCAGCCTTGAGTCTGCAAGTACGCATTTTGGAATGTTGGTGTTTTTCTTAACATTGTCTTAGACAATAAGCTTGTATCCATGTTGCCTAAAATGTTTTCAAGGCAGGGTGCTGTTTGGAAGACGGAAAACAGCTATCTAAAGAAAATCCTTTATGTAAACATTGAACTTGATCTGGCAAAAAGCTGGTTCATTGTAACCTTCTGTTGCCTAGTTGTGTTTATATCGAGAGGCAGATGATGACGTCAAATACTTTTGTTTGTATGTGAGCTGTTCTTCAATGATTAATACAAGTGCTTGCTGTTGTGGTGTTACACAACTGAAACTGTTCCAACATGAAGCAATAACTTGGATAACGTTTGTCTTAACCTATGTATAGTTCAGTCTTGGGGTCTTTAGTGTGATGCTCATGATTCTATGATTCTATGATTCTCATTAGTATGTGCAAATAAAAGCAGAAAAAGTGAGGTGATGCTAGTAGAACCTGGTTGTCCTTCTGTAGGGGACTTGCATCAGACTAATGACAGGAATTAGATGGAAAAGATAAAGCATTTTTTGTCTGTTTTGACAGTATAGCCTTTCAATTTGATAACTGAATCAAATCCAGAACAAAGAAGTTGCTTCTGTTTCATTGCCAGGTGTTGTAATGAAGCCTCTTTTTTTTTTAACATCTGCATGAATATCACGTCCCAGTAGCTTTTGAGTTAGTGATGAACAAGAGAGATAAATGTCTGTTTAGCTCCAGACTTATAGCAGCACCTGCTGTTGTAGTTCACAGCACTGCAAAAGCTAACTGCTAGTGGCAATTAGCAGAGGTTATCTCTGCTGTTGCTCCTTCAGAATGTTGCAAACATGGACACGTTTCCTGCATGAGTATATGGACATGCACTTGAGATAGGATGCTGTGTCTTCAGCAGGTGTGAAGTAGCATTGTGATCTTTCACAGTGAGGGCACTGGTGCAGGTTGCCTGGGAGGTGGGTGCTCTGTTCCTGGAGACTTTCAAAGTCAGGCTGGACCAAGCTCTGGGCATTCTGATCTAGCTGTAGGTATCGCTGCTCATTGCAGGCGATTTGGACTAGATGGCCTTTAGGGTCCCTTCTAACTCAAACGATTCTATGATTCAATACAGAACTCTTTCACTGGGTTGCAGGTATACAACTGTACTCCCAGAATACTTTCCCAGTTTTCAGGGACTTGAAGCTCAGTGAGTTTCTGAACCAGAAGGAGCTTCTCGGTATTTCATGATTCTCAGTGGATTTTGCTGTTATTCTTTCATGAAGGTGTCCAGTAGGAAGGAGCTCCACAGCTGAGTTGTGCAGGCTTGAAAACTGCTTCCTGTTGGTTTTGAGCTAGCAGGTATGAGTTTCGCTCTGCTCTCCTGCTCTGACATTGGAAAGCAGTGAACAGCGTTCACCACTTTCTCTGTGGCTCATGATTGATTGTGCACTCCAGCAGACCTGCAGTGCTTTACATCAGGTGAGAATCTGTCCCTGTGGTCTTTGTAGCAGTGAGCAGAATCCAGGGCAGGTGATATATATTGAGCTAACAGGCATCTTTCTCTTTGGTGAAGACAGAGAGGAACTTGTGGCATGGAAAGGTTGAATGAAAGAGGAGGGATATAAAAGGGATCTATTGTGAAAAGAAAGAAGAAATTTGACCTTGCCCAGTAAAGCTGGGGGGGTTGTTCCAGATGTAAGGGAGAAGACAAAAATCTGCTTGGAAGAGATATGAGGAGCAGTGAAGGGAGTTGAGTAGACACAAATGGTGTGCAGACCTGAGGTGCTTACAGGCATTGTTTAGCTCTGAAAAATAAACTAACAGCAGCAGGTGAGGTGCGTGGTTTTGTTTCTTTTACAGTGGTCACATCTCAATAGGTAATTATATCTAATAGAAGCTTATGGCATCATGTCATCTGCTGTTTACAGATAGGTCAGTGACCAGACAGCAGGGTGCCTTTGATTGCATTAATCCAACATAAATGTGCTCTATTTCAGGGTACTACTTTTGTGAGACAAGCAGCAAACAAAGCACC
This sequence comes from Excalfactoria chinensis, assembly GCF_039878825.1. Lineage (NCBI taxonomy): Eukaryota > Metazoa > Chordata > Aves > Galliformes > Phasianidae > Excalfactoria > Excalfactoria chinensis. Next base: position 2,365,600 of record NC_092833.1, on the reverse strand, counting down.
TGTCTCTCCCCAGGGCAGAATTGCATCACTAGATTTCATTCCTAGGGCAGCAGTTAGGGCTTTCTAAAATAAATAAATGAATAAAGTTACGCCTGCTTGGAAGCAGCAAGGAGAAGGTCCTAGAGGAGGCAGCTGGGATTAAAATGCTTCTACCAATTGTAATGAATATGTTCAGGTAGAATTTCTGTTTAGTTTTTGTGAAAGGAGTGGCATGACTTATCTCCTGCTGTTAGGAGAGTTGTACTTAGCCCTCCTCCTGTGGACATAATTTTATGGAACTCAGCAAAATCTCTCTACCATGCCATTCCTTCGTACTGAGCAGCAGAACAAAACCAATTTAGTACCGCTCTCTTTGCGATCCCATTCTACTGCAGGGGAGTTCAGTGGGTGAGTGTGCCCAGTGTTTGCCCTGGGAAATTATAGACAGGATGAATTTTGTAAGCTCTTCTGTGCTGGTAAGTGTCTGTGTTCCCCTAGAAATACTTTCCAAAAGAGCTGTGGAAATTCATGGTGGCAGGAAGACTTTGCTCCCCTGGTAGTCTTGGGCTTTTGCATCTTATGGTCAGGTGCCTCAGGATCACAGAAGCTAGATTGTTTTGGTATTTTCACGTTGTACATTGGTACAGTTAGTCAAAGGGACTAATGGCTTGAGGGTCCTGTAGTACTGATTCATGCAGGGTTCTTCATGTGTAGCAGTATAAGTAAATGCTTCCAACTCGTGTTAGACATTGTTCCTTGCACAATAAGGGTGTCCCAAACAGGTCACAAATCTTTAGGATATTTGGATGATGGGTGGTTTAAAGTGTGGAAATCAAATTGAATGGGCCTCTATGAAGAAATAAATACCAGAATGGAGACAACTGAAAATTATCTGTGGCAAGTACAGGCAAAGTGAATATGTTTCACAACAAAAATTCTTGAAAATAGGCTAATATGAGGTAGGTAAAACTCAAATATATTTAATTCAGTGATTCAGTTCCTTGGAACGTGTTTGAGTTGACCTGTAGGTGGTTTGTATTGATAGTTCCAGCAGCAGAATAATTTATAGAATACTTAAAATTTGAACTAGTCTGCCAAAGGAGCATTTCTCCTTTTTAAATGCTATTTACTCAATTAAGATCTTGCTGAAAAATGTATATTTAGGCTGCAGAGCACCAGGCAAATCCATGTTTGTGTACACAGGTATGTACTGCTCCCAGGGGGATCTGGCATAGTTCAAGAAAAGAGCTGAGTATTAAGTGTCTTTTTCCTCTTCCTTTCACTGCCCTTCAGCCAGGATGCAGGATGCACGGTAGATTCTCACTGACAGCTTTAGCAAAATGTTTATGGTGCCCTGGAAGGGGCAGTACAGTCTGTCCCAAAAAAGTACAAATGGCTGAACAGCTCATCTTAGGCAATTACGACTTACAGAGAGAATATCCTCTCACCTGCGTCATTCAGTGCTGTCTACCGTCATTACACATAGCCATTACCAGGAATTAACTATGATGGCGTTTTTTAAAGATGCAATTGCTTTTTCTCTGTCTGGACTTGACCCCTCTACACTCATTTCTTTTATCCACTGAGCAATCATCAAATGATTGCAAGGAGGGTTTTTTATTGTTCAGTTATGGAAAACCTTATGTTTTCTTGAAAAGTAGTAACTCATTGAAATAGATCTGTCTATACTTCTGCAAGTGTTTTGTCAGTTTGAGTTACACTGCAGGTGAAATAATTAGAATGGAAGTTCCTGACCAAATGATCTAAAATACCTAATCAGGGTCCTTCATCTCTTCAGATACAAAATTTGATGAGAAGTATACAGGAAAGGAAAAAAAAAGTCTTCTATTTCAGAGTAAATGAGAAAGAAATTTCTGTAGTGGCAACTCACATCTGCTGGAGTCAGTATCGCAAGCTCACCTGAAAGGATGGCTTTTCAAAAAATCAAAGCTAAATTATATCGATTTCAGTACTTTCTGTTGGTTTGCTTTTCAGTGGTATCTAAATGTAAATCAGTAATGGTGTTGAAATCAAGCGTTGTCACCACGTATTTATCGTATACATTGGAGCTGGAGTTTGCTTGTGTTTCGGAAGCACCAAGTAGCTGTCCATTTGTATTTGTGAGGATTCAGTGCTGTGAACTTCTCTAGTTTCTATTATTATGAAATATGGCAAACAGCGTGTGGAATTGACTCCTTTGCAAGGAGTCGGAGGAACAGAATTGATGGGCAGTGGGAATACACCAGAGTCTGTGATGTGTCCTTATTCTGGAGCTAAGAAGGAGAGGAAGTATGCACAGTTTACAAAGCTCCTTATGTGATCAGTGAAAGAATTGAAGAGAGTATTTCCTGGCAGTACACAGTGATGAGTGTTGTACTGAACTGTAAATGCCTAGCACCGGATATGCTGATATTCTTGTAAGATGTTCCTGTCCAATCAAGGTGGGGATTTATATGATTAAACTTTAAAATTTTAATTGGAGAATGAAATTGAAAATTTGAACAGCATTAAAAATACAGTCACTGCAGGGAAAAGCTTTTTCTTATTTCACATTTCTGCACGTGGGGAAATATTTTACAAAATTATGAAGGACTTCTTTGCATTCTTTGAAATGAAGTTGCAAATTTTGTTTTTTAAATAACCTTTTAAAGCACTGCTACGTGTATGTCTGGGAGTGTTGTCAGGAGAACTGTTTTTGGAGATACTAAAAAAGTCTGGCCAGCAGATGTCCTGAGCAACCCAGTCTTGTGGGCCCTGTTTTTTTTAGCAGGAGGTTGGACAGGATGACCTCCCCTTCCAACCTCAGCCCTTCTGTGATTCTGTTTGAAAAGATCGCTCACAAATGAATGTGGTGAAGGTAATTAAAATGACATTTGACTGTTGCCCGAGTATTCAGGTTTTCAACATTTTCATCCAATTTCAGTTTGAGGTTTAGAAGATGGATTTTGTTGTGTTTCACAGTTTTAAATTTCTGTAGAACGGATAAGTTGTCCCAGCAGTAATACAGAAACAAGACTGTACCTAAATGGGACAGCACAGTCAAGTACAAAGGAATCTGACCAAAGGTTACTCATTACAACTCAGTAGGTCTTTCATCTTTTTTACTGTTACCCTTACGTATGATGTTCAGGAAGAGAGGAAGTGATGGAGATTTTTTTTTTAATAAATAATAAATAAAAGAAAGCAGATCACTGGAATGCATTATTAAATTTGGCTCAAATGCAAGTGCTCATATTCCTCCCACAGAGTAAGAAATCCAGATTTCCTGCAAGCAAGCTTCCTCATTCTTCATATTCAATCCAGTCTTCTCTAACTTGATGTCTGCCTCTATCTCTCTAAACCACCTCTTGCAAAAGCTTGGTAGAATTTGGTAGATGTGGAAATCTTCTCATTCTGTTCCTTTCTAAGTACTGTCTCAGTAAACTGCGTGTGCTCATATCCAGGTAGGGCATCTAAATCCATAACAGAGGAAAAGCAAAACTCACTGTCACATGCAGCAGGCTGGTATTAGGTAAGGTTACCAAGACAGGAGTTATGACCCACAAGGTACTGCTTTTGTAGTTCAGATTATAACAATCCCATCCTTTACTTTTTTACTCGCTGGTTTATTTAGCACCATGTTTGCTGTTAAGCTAGTACAAACACTCTGTGTGCTGGTAGTCTTACTTCAGGGAATGGCTGTGGAGATGGATACTTTGCCTATCATAGAATCACAGAATCCCCAGTCGGAAGGGACCCACAAGGATCATCAAGGCCAGTCCCTGGCTCCACTCAGGACCACTCAAAATCCAAACCCTATGTCTGAGAGTAGTGGCCAAATGCTCCTTGACCTCCAGCAGCTCAGGGCCATGACCACTGCCTGGGGAGCCTGTGCTGTGCCCAACAGTCCTATCAGCAAAGAACCTCTTCCTAACACCAACCCAAATGTCTACTGGAAAGCCACACAGGAGCTTCACGGGCATGCTCAGCAGATAGCACTCCTTACATCCATGCTGGTAATTCTTTTTGGACTGTCAGAAACAGGACAGATCTTTAGCCTATTGTCTTTCCTGTCTCCTCAAACCTCCTCCTTCAGTCTAGAATTCACGTATTTCTGAAGAAGAGATAAGGAGTGGGTCTTCCCAGTGAGCCTTGTGTACTGAAGTTCTTGCTGGAATTCATCTCTGAACCATCGGAGAGCAGTATGCCCAAAGTAGAGAGCTCTGCTGTCTAAGTGGGAATCTGAGAAGGAAAAGACTTAGGAATTGGCTCCATGAGCTTCTCAGCATCTCCTCCACACTCAGGATACCAGCTTTGAGGAGGCAGAATTTCTGTAATGGGCTAGTTGCCGTTTTGGACCTGAGTCAGGCAATGTGCCAACTTTCTATATACATTAAGTCCTGGTTAAGTTTTCCTAGAAACTGTGAAAGTCATTAATCATCCTTGAGCTCACTTGCTGTCTTCTTTGTGAGGTTAATGGTTAGAAATTACATTTGTTCATTTGAATTCGCGTATAAAAATAGCTCCTCTTTAGCATGCTGGTGAATCTGGCCCTACTCAGGGCCTTAATTATGGTGAGCTGCAGTAAGGCAAAGGGCACTGCTGCTTGAAAACACAAACTTATCTGCTGTCATCCTTCAGCTGTTGGCGCAGAGTATTGCATGGAAAGGTTCCTATAACATGTAAGGGTGTTTTGTGCATAATTTTTGGAGTTTAGAAAGGAGTTCTAGTACTAGATTTTTCTTACTGCTCTGATCTTCAACAATACTTATAAAGAAAAAAACAAAAAAACAAAAAAAAACAACTTCTCATTTAGGTAGAAAAGCTTTTTGAATTCCAGTTAGATTTGCTGATAGCTGCTGAATGTTCCCCTTTCTATTTTCTTCATGTGTCTCCAATAGCATCCATTTCCAGTGTGTGCACAGGGGATAGCTGCACCTGACAGCTGTCACCCATGGTGAGAACTTGGAAAGGGAAAGGGGGAGGGAAGCAAAGAAACAAAGAGCTTTAATCAATAACAGCTAAAGGAAGGTTGTGACCCAATCCTGGAAAAGTGTAGAGTGCTTTGTGCTATCACTGAACAGCTAAAATGTTTGGCACTTTGTGTACCTGGAACATCCTCAGTGGGATCAAGTTTTTCAAAACTGTTGACACAAGATATTTAGACTTGTCTATTTGTAAAAATGCAAAGGTTCCTAAATAGGCTTTGAATTGAGCATCAATATGCAAAACTCTGGCAAGATGACTCTGCATCCCTTATAAACGGTGGGAGTGGTGGATACTGCAGGCTTGATTTCCTAGGATTGTTTTTGGCCAAGTACTGATATTTGCAGACAACAGAATTGTGTATAAATATGGCTGTTTTTGTTTTCCATCGCAGATGCGCCAAATGGCAGAATAATCCTTCTGGAAGGCTTTGAGTTTCTAGTTGTTTTCCACACTTCTAAAGCAGCCTGAGATTCAGCGATTGCTTGTAGACCATCAGCTTATGTGAGAATTTTAAGGCAGAATTCTCTGAGCTGGTGTCAGTGTTGTAGTTGGGAGCCTTTCTGCTGATTGGGATCTGGGGAGAGCTCAGCCTGAGAGTGGGTACTGCCAGAATGAATCAGCAGTTATCTTCCTGGAAGTTACTGACAGTCTGTACATCCCGTGTGTTTAGCAGAAATCCCACCAGGCTATAAATGTCTGCTTCTGAAACGTTTGACTTCTTTCCAGCAAGGAGTGGTACAGTCATTCCCTGACAGCTGCGATACCTTCTCCCACACATCCATGAAGATCACAAAGTGATGTTTTATCAGCAACTTTGTTTACTAGATGATATACATGCATAAATATTTCAAGTCACTTAATATTTTCTTTGCACTGAACAAATTCTCCTAGGAAGACTAGGAGAAGGGAAGGAAAAGGCAGAATGTATCACGTGTCACGGCATCTTGACACTACACCACACATTTTGCATGTCATTTCCCAATTGCATTGTGTACATTAAGCAATATGATCTATTTTATTTCATCTTTAAATAACGTGTATGTGCCTAGAGCAGCAAAGCTAAAGCTGAGACCCCTGCAGAAGCTGATTTGTTGCCCTTGTTCTGACCTTGTTCTGACAATCAGTTTTATCTAGTTAACTCTAAGGAGAGTGGAGTGGTTTTGATTCTAAGTTCTGTGCAGAGACTGAAATGTTTTAGCAGTAGAATGAACTCCTAACTGTAACCATAACTGACAGGTGCTTTCTTGTTCAACTCCCACCTGGCAAAGCCAGTTATGAACTACGCAAGCTGGTACTGTTTTCACTGCTGACTACCAGAAAGCTGGTTGCTGAGGATCTTTGACATAGTTTTAGAAGTAAAGCCTCCTCTTAATCCTGAGCCCATTCTCCCCACTGTTCTTATCTCATGAGGAGTCTGGGTAGTGACATATGTCATGAAGAACAAAGGGACTTTGACTTAGAATAAAACAACAATTTCAGAATCAGACATTAAGGGAAGGAAATGTATTAATGTGTCAGATAAGGAGCACAGATGAATCAAGAGGTGGTCTGCACCTTGGGAAAGGAAATACTGTTCTCAGGGAGAAGAGCAGAGCTTTGCACCTACAAATACTGTGTGAGTAGAAGAGGCATCAAGATTTTGGAGTGACTTGCAGTAGTCTTGGAGAAATCAGTAGTTCTTGTAACAAGAACTCCAGAAACTATAAGCTTGATGGCACTGAATGGTTGCTAGTACTAAAGCTCTTTAGAAGATGAAGTGCTAGCCAGAAGAGGAAAAAGGAGTCCCAGAGATCAGATCTACATAGGAAAGCATTAAAAAATGTAGAAAAAAATGTAGATCAGGAGGTTGCTCCCCATGAATTAAGCATTATATACTCTGCTGAGTGAACCTGAAAAGTTTCCAAATATTGTAAAAACATTTGACAAGTTAACTAGCCAAATGTTAGTTTAAAACTGTATTTCATTTGTTATATTAAGTGTGGTGATACTGCTTGTGTCTGGTTTTGTTCTATCACTGCTTGTTTATAGGAGTGAATCTGGTTGATAGTAAAAGAGACTGTTCCCCATCCAACCTGATTGGAGTAGGTATGCGTTGGTGCCTGGATACATGCGACCACTTGCAAAATGCTGAGTTGAAAAGACTTTCTAAAAGGCTTATGTTTATTTCTGTAACTTCTACTTTGAAACTGATTGTGGTGGTTGTCAGTAACAAAGGAATGTTTGATAAATATTTCTTCGTATCTTTAAAAAGATCGACATCTGGGACCTGTGGTGAAAAAAGGTGCTGTAAATGAGGAATGGCTCTCGTTTGAAGGGTAGTAGAGAAGTATTGTGAGTACTAGGCAGGGATAGCAACTCAGTAAGCATATGGGGAAGAGGAGACAAATATAGGTGTTTACACTTGCAGCTTGCTGCACCAAACAAACATTCTGTCTCTTGACAGCACCAGTCACATAACAGTCCGTGGCAGCCAGGTGTCTTAGGCAGTGACTCATACACTGAATACAGTTCTCTGTTGTTTCACTGAGGTTCCTTCTTAACCTGCAGGTAGTCTAACTTGAAACCTGCCTTCCCTGAATCTTCTCTTTGGTGAATGCAACTTGTCTGTTGATGTTTGAGACTTCTCCCTTCCTGAGGCTGCTTGATTACAGTATTTAGTTTCATTCAACCTCCGAGCATCAGCTACAGCTCCAAGGGATGGAGGGCTCCTAGCCCCTGGATATGGCCTTCCTCCGAGTCTGTGCTGTGATAGTAGTAGCGTGTTTCTCAGCTCTAACAGCAGATAGATATCTAACAGGCAGCCAGTGGTGGTAGGAACCAGGACTGCTGTAATTCCCTGGTGCCGTCAAATAAAAGAAGGGAATCCCTCTGCTCTGAGCTACAATTTCCTCTAATTCGGTCCAAGTAGATTAGTTTGCATTTATTGATCTGGACTTTCTTATTGAGAGAATAAACTAGGCAAAGTTGGCTTCATTCTTTCATGTGGGGACAAGGCTGATTGCAGACTGAGGTCAGAAGAAAATTCACTTTGTGAATTTGTATTTGATCAATTAAGATGAGGGCCTTGACTCTCTTCTTGACTCTCTTTTTTAAGCCAAGCAGAACTTCTGAATTCCAGAAAGACCTTTATATTTTCTGCTCTGCCAACCTCTAATTTATAAATTCTTGTCTTGAGAGCAGTTCAGAAAAAAAAAGAGAGAATCATTAAGGTGGAGGATATTTCTTTAACTTTAATTTCCTACCTCAAACAGCAGCATTGTGGATGCCCTGGTGTTTGCAGAAATACAAGGCATGTGATTGTGAAAAGAGCAACAGACTCATACTGTCACTTAAGGAAGAACTTACTTCTGGGAAAGTAAAGCCTTCCAGAGAAAATAACGTTTTGTATTTCCATGTACCACATAGATTTTATATAGAACTGCTCTTCAGATGAACACACAGGATGTTTAATTCAGAGATTACAAACAAATAAGTTGGTCTTTCAAGAATTAAGGGAGAAGTTCTTAATACTCTGAGAGGTGTGAGATTTCTAGGTGAGAAGACATTCAGAACTGGAACAAACACTTCTGCCTAGGAGCATGAAGTTTTTTTCAGATTGCTCATGTTTTTTTAAGTGGCAGCTGTTTTGTGCAAATGAGTGTAGTAGAGACCCAATTTAGATGTTTCTATGATGCTATGCGAGAACCATCCTCTGCATATGGATGTTGTGATGCAAAGCATGCTTTTCGTGATAGCTCACTGTTTTGTTCTGTTTGGAAATAAAATCCTGGGAGGCTGGTGTTTTTGCATGTGTGTGAATTAATGGGCTGTTTTGTGATAGGCAATTTGTTTTATTTGTTTGTTTTTCAGACTATCTGAAATGGAAAAGTTAGCTGTTGGATGGTAATAGAATTGAGCTTCCCCTTTTGGGAGCCTCATCTCCAGTTCACTGAGGTGGTGTTTGTCCCAGTTCAGGCAATCTAGGTTTCTTCCCAGTACTACTTTGCTCTACATCAGATGTGTTATTGGTGCTTATCTTTTCATCTGCTCTTTATAGCAAGTTTATAGGTATCCTTTATGGCAAGCTTGTAAGCATCCTTTTGGCTTGTCTGATAAGAAAACACTAACAAATATTTTGTCATTTGTCTATAGCATCAGAGAGTACAGTTTATATTTGTCCCAGAGCTTTAATGTATATATTTCCTTTGCTGATGATGTCCTGCAAATTTGTCTCACAGAACTGAGTTGGTGTGGGACTGTTTCTCCATCACAGTGTTCCAGAAATTGACACATTTTTTTAAGAAATTGAGACTTCTACCTTCTTTCTGAGTTTTTTTTCTCTCAAGGTACAAGGAAATAAAGCAGCCTGCAGCAACTTTTGCTCACTGTTTGTCTTGGAAGATGGCTTCAGGGTGATGGCTTCTGTTACTCATGATTTTCCTTAACTCCTACAAGCATGCCTGGTGCTTGGTGATGCATCTGCTAATAAACACTGGTTAATAATAGAGGAGCAGTAGGTTGTAGTAGCGTGATGCTGGTAGGAGGAGATATTCTCATCCAGTGAGGCTCGTATATGGGGAAAGTGGGTTACTGGGGTAAAAAACAATCATCTCTGCCTTGCTTTCTTTTTTTGCCTCTTTCTTCACCTTTGGTCTGTGACTACCTTTGACTATCTTTGCTCTCCTGCAGCTGCTCTGCCTCAACAAACCTTTTGTTGAATGTTTGCTCCAGCAGTGTGTGCATAATGTCTTTCAGATTTTTCATCAGAGACCACATTCACCTTTTGTCATTGGGAATAAACTTGTCAGGCTCACTTCTAAATTGAAATTTGGTTTCTTAAGTGTTAATAAATTAAAAAGAAAAGGAAAAGAAAAAAAAAAAAAAAAAAAAGGAGAAGAAGAAGAAAGCAGTCATGCTGTGACATGTGAAGAGAATATAAGCTATGGGGAGAATATCTTTTCTTTCTGTCTTTGAGGAGAGAAAATAAATTCCCTATGGAAAGATCAAAGCACATAAAGTAAATGGATTAATGTTAAAAAAAGAAAATCTGAAGAAAATAATAGGTTTCAACATAAGAGAGGAAAATAGACCAGTGTTTTTTGCTGGAGATACAGTTAGATGGTTAGCTAAATACTTGAGATTATATGTTGCAGCCTTTTGTAGCTAAAGCTCTCTGAGTGGGAATAGTGATTTCTTTCCTTATGCCTTGACCAATCTCCACTTATGTGGTGCCAGTGTAGCCAGTGTGTTGTAATCCTCTTCAGCAGCAGTGTTCTGTGCTGGTGGGCTACAGACTAAAGCATCCTGTAATGCAACCACACCCTGTTAGACTGACTGTGTGTAATAATTCTTAGAGTCGCTTCAACAGCCTGATAAGGTCCTGCTAGAGTACGAAATACCTAGAGTTTATGAAAGGGGAAAAGAGAAACCCTCCTCATGAATTAGGTTGATGAACACTGGAAAAACTTCTTGTGCTAATTGATATTCAGAGTTCTTGTTAACAGTATCCCAAGAAATATAGAAGCAGTAATTGAAAATAGCTGATTTAAACAGTATGTAAAGAGTTGTCAGGGTATTGAAGCTTTTGCCAACTCTGGTTATGAGGCCCATGCTTCTCTAATGCTTTCAAGGAGAATGGCATTGCTATAGTCTTTTTTTGCATCATGGCATTCATGAGATTATGCACTTTATACCTGGCATCTGGTTGCACCTTTTGCTTCTAGCATATGAAATAGATATTTAGGGTTGTGGAGCTTAACCATGGTCTTCAGCAATTGATGACTGTCAGTTAGATTCTGGGCCTTATAGAGATGTGTATATAAAGGCTAGTAGACTGGCACCATTTCTTTAATTCCTCTAAAAGTAATAGAATAGGATGTTGAATAAAGGCTTCATTTATTTATTTAACCACCTATCTTAGTGTAGCTGCCAACTTTAGATACTGGATCTGAAACAACAGTTTTCAGCTTTCATTTCATTAATTACTTCTACAAAGCAGTAACCACAGTGGAGCCAGGCCCAGGTGACTGACCTGCTCTGTGGAGCAAGAGGGAGTGCTACTTCCAAAGACTATTCACATGCACAAAAGTGCACTATCCTCTCTTCTTCCACCTCCTTCTGATTTTCAAAGTTTTACCACCAATCACTTTCATTTCTGTGATGCATGGAAGATGATAACATACCAAACACTGCTACAGCATGGTGCTACTATGGGGTGATGCCAGCATCACATGTAATTAGCCATTTAAATCTCTTTTCTTTTAATAGCTGGGGAGAAAACACATAGAATCTCTGAACAAAACAACTTCAATTTTCATTTGAAAAAGGAAATAAAGAATGATTCATTCTAAAACTGTATGCTCCAAAGGAGGAAGATTTGAATTATTAACAACATATCTAAATGTGACGGGTGCTGACACCTTCGTCTCTTATTTTTACTGCCATGCATTTCTTCACATGGGGTGAGAGAATTTACACTACAGGAAGTGTTAATGGTTTCACGCTTTCTACCCATTTTTAGCTGTCTAATTTATGGAAAGCCATTACAAGGTGAGTCATTGCTTTCACAGGATTAGTGTGGCCGAGACAGAGTTTTAGGCTTTCCATCATTTTTCATATTTGGTTGAAAGGAACAACAGACCCACTATAAAATAGAGTTCAGAGGCGCTATTCTTCTTGATCATGTACACATATTGCAAGAGATGCTCCCTGTCCCTGTAAGTAAACAGCTTGAAAAAAAAATAGTGATAGAGTTTCATCTGCATTACAGACACTGTGAGTTGAGGTGTCTCATTATTCACAATTTGTACTTAATTGGATGGGAGTTAAATAGTTGCAAAGATGATTACAGATAGAAGCAATATTGGGAATCCCACTATAAAACAACTCTTCTCCTGCAATAGCTGTTGCAGGAGTACATTTCCCCTCTTCTTTATCTCAAGAGATTTGGTTAGATGTTCACAAGTTACCAAATATATATATCACTGAAGTGTAAGTATCGGGGCTTGCCCTGATAGTGAATAGAGTAAGTTTTCCATAGGTTGAAGTGCATTTGGGTTGTCTGTACCATCATTGTGACAAGATAAATTCAGCATGTAGAATACTCAGGCTCTGAATAAGGTGTAGCTCTCAAAGCCAGTGCTCTTTGTAAGGTCTGTTCAGTTTGGAAAGCAGTCTCCAAGAGGTAGTAACAGATAAATTTTAAAGAAAATCTGGAAACGAATGTCTTTTTAGACTACTGTCCTATAAACCTCGTAACTTATTGCAAAAGGTGTGTGTTACCTATGAGGATTCATTCAACCAATTAGAAACTCTTAAGTATCCATGTAAGTTTTTCTGCTGGTATTCATTTTTATTTTTTTTTTTTTCTTTTCTTTTTTTTTTTTCTTTGGGTACACATCTATCTTTGGAGGTTGTTCGTTTTAGTTGTGCGCAGATTAGAAGCCTGTATTTCACTGCATAGCGCATACCAGGTACTCAGACTGTCTATTTGTAGCTTCAGAGTTTTCCTTGCTGGGAAGTCTGTTGTGCAGTTGATCAGTGTGGACCTCCTGCTTGATTAACTTAGAACTACTGTCCTAAAGAAATGACATTTTTATTTTGAGGTGCTATCTGTAAACAGTAATGAAGTGAAGCATCACTAGTTCTCCCTCTGTTTTCCACTGGCAAGTTTGTGGGGAATGAAACTAGAGAAATGATGTTTCAAGCAATTTTTTGTTTAGAGTTCTTTTTCTCTCCCCAAGTTTACGTTCTGTCAGCATCTTTTTTTTCCTCACATCAATTACCCTGACCTAAGAAAAAAACAAACCTTTTTGTAATGGTGCTTGGGGATCGGTACGTTTGCTGTATAAATTCTGAAGCAGATCTTGGGCAGCTTGAAATTGAAATAACTGTGAAGCCACGAGCATTTTTTTCAGCTGAAGATTGGAATTTTATATACAAATATAAAATATAAAAATATTTATATATGACGATTGGAATTTTATATATATATATATTTATTATTTTATTTTTCTTCCTAGGGTTATTAAAATACTTGGAAAAAAATTAAGAACATAAGTGAAATATAAAATAGTACGCATAAAGTGGGCAAATGGTAAATTACTGGTGTTTCTTAAATGCTAAGCTGCAGATCATGTTAACTGCTGTACACGTGAGTCTTTGTGTGCTGCCATGCTCTTTTGAAAGGGATGTTATAAAATAAATCCCGAATGCCCCTTAAAATTTATCATCTAATTGATCATATGAGAATGGTTAGTCAGTAGTGTAGGCACATAGAAAGTTCATTCTTATTCAGTCATCCATTTTATTTCAGCTTGAAGTTTAACATTCTTCAACTGCTGTTTTATAGTAAGAGTTTGTTCTGCCCATTGGAACTGATGTTTTTAAGAAAATTTAAAGTACTCTGATTATTGAGCTTTGAACAGTTTCACCACACTCCTCCAGGAGGGTTTTTCCTAATGGGTTTGGACTGATTATTGTTATTCACTGGACACACATATAGATTTTCAGGCAAAAAAAAAAAAAAAGGAATTTTTTTCTAAAGTTAAATCAACACAAACATTTGTGTCGGATGCCTTTAGTTGTACATTCAAAATACTCCATGTATTTTCATGTTCTTATTTCATTTGGGACAGTTGAGTGATGGTGCAGAAGCAAAGAACAGAAGCAGCTACATCCTTTGAAAGCTGAATGATTGCATGCTCATTTGTTGTACCACTTTTACTGAAAATGAAGTTTCTTTCTCTGCCAGAGAACTATGATGTGTTAGAATAACCATAGCAAAACTAGAGGCTGGAAAATAAGTGTCTAGATGCAAGTCTTTTAAATGGAACCTGTGCTCTCAAGGAAGTTCAACTTATGTGACAGCATCTTCAGTATTCTGCTAAATGTGGAAAAGTGTTAAAGACCTCATAGATATGAATTCCTAAAACCTCATGGAACAGTTTATGATATAGTCTGCAAAAGATTTATTTTTTTTAAATTAATGAAATGGTAAGCTAGGAAATAAGTTGAATAATTCTGAATATTGCTGATGTTTTAGACAAGTGGAAGGGATAAGATTCAGTCTTGGTACCAATAAAAAAAAAAACACAACACTTCCTGGGGACACTCAGCACAGGAATGGATACACAAAATTGAGAATGATGATAATATATAGCAAGCTGATATATAAAGGATAAAAATAAAGGAAGCCATTACTAATAGACTTTTGTTTGTTTGTTTTTAATTGGCACCTGTTACTGAATCTTGTGCTTCATTCTATGATGTGTAAAACAGAAATGACTAAATGAATCCAATTCATCTCGACAAGGTAATAACTGACAAGTTAATGAAAGTAAAAATTAGAAGACACAGGTCTGCGTCTGCTTTCTTATGTTTAACTCAGTGCATTTGTTCATGCAAGGCAGATAGAATAGTTTAATCACTTCTTTATTCGTTCCTTTTTTTTCCTTAATGAATTAAGCAAAAGCATTCTTTATTCTTGAACATCAACAATTGCACCAGAAGACATCTAAAACGGTAAGGAGGAGTTATACCCTACTATTAGAAGCCCTTTGGACATGGCCTGATACCATGTTGAGTTGTGACAGTAATATTTTACTGTAATTACTTTCTTAAGATGATGACAGACCACTGCAATTGCTATCATTTTTTCAGTATGAGTTAAACTCTGTGTGTGTGATTCAGGCATATTCATTTGACAGAATGCTCTGAATTTGCATGATTAGACAGCTCTTCAGATTATGCAATTCGTCAAGGCGTTTTTCCCCAAGTAAAATGCCTGTGCCAAATTAGCCACTTTTTATTTACAAAGGTAGGTGGAAAATAATCTTACTGTGTTCAGGAAAAGTCTCTGAACTGTCTGCACATACATTCAGGTGGGTAGGTAAATAATATCTGTAGTTAGTTCCAGACATAAAATGGCATGTTTGAAGATTGAAGGCAGAGCTGAAGTTCTTTAAAAAAAAATAAATAATTGGAAGTACAAAATGGTACAACAAACTTCTGAAATGAAGACATTCTCAGAATATCTACCAATAACCAAGTGTCCCAGAGTGTAACAATTTGGAAATGGAGAGAACAGCTCTAAATTTCATAGCATTTGTCTAATATATGCAGGCACTAAAATTTTTCATACTTACCACTGTTTTTATTCTATATAGTCTGTGTTTATTCTACAGTCAATTCAGTCTGTGCTACAGATGTGCTTTGGTTGGCCCTCACTGATGGGCCCTGAAACTAAGTATTACAAAATGTACTTGTAAAGATTGATGGCAATGTCTGTTGCTATAAGCTTTGCTTGAGTAAGCAAAAACAAACCATCAAAAAATCTGATGCAAATCTCTTTCGGGAAAAGCAAACAAAAACAACAGACAAGATTGAGACAGACAAACCTGTTTCAAATCTGAAGTAGAGGTCAGTCCTGCCTGGAGATGAGGTAATGGCTAAGATGACCTCCTGAGGCCTTTTTCAGATAGATCTATCTTCCATTATTCTGTTAAAATAATAAAACAAATAGTAAAACATCAGTCAAAAGGATGTCTCTTGCCACAAATACTCATTCTGCTCACACTGGTAATTAACTAACTGTGTGTGGCATTGCCCCACTTCCCTTTTTTTTGTATGTAAAATTTTTACTATCAGTCCAAAGCCTAACGATTTCATATTGTGATGTAAAATCTAATTTAATTATTGTCTAGTTAACTAAGGGAATACCTTATTTATTTGGAATGCCTAGTGCCATGTCTGCTGTGCATCTAACATACTCCACTCTTTAGCCTGTTATCTGTGATAATTATAAACTATGACTATAATTATATACTTTTAAAACACTTATAGTTTATTAAGTTTTGCTGCATTCAGTGGCCGTGTTGGTTGTCTGACAGTACAACATATTTGGGACTGTGCATTGTCAGGTCACTAATCTCCCTCCTGCACTCCAGCCTATCATCCACATGAGAGTGACTCACCTTCTGTGAACCTCCTGTTGCTTAGTAGTTGTTTGTAATGTGAAAATGTTGCAAAAGTAGTTAGGAGGTAAAGAGGAAGTGGGCTGGGAGGGAGGGTGAACCTGGCTGCCTTAAAAACACATCAGTTGATCTAACTAGGGGAAGAATTTTTCCTTTTTCCTCCCTGATACAAGGTACATGAATTTACATGCTCTGCTCCACTCTGTTCTCTGCAGTATCCAGTAGTGTTAGTTATGCTTGTGGCCGCTTTTACTGCATGCATTTCTTTATTCTATGATTCCTTTTTCTCTTTTAATAGTATGTCTTTGTTACCTAGGGAACTGGTTACTACCATGTGCTTTCTTTCCTCTTTGGTACTTTGTGATGCCACACACAAGGTTCCAGGTAGTAGAGTGCCTAAAGTGCTGTACATCTGAAACCTTTTGTGCCAGGCCTACATTACAGTACTGGCACCAGCACATGCAGGAACCAAAGAATACTAAAAAATAATAATAATAACTCTACCAGCACATTTAATCTTGCTGCGAATAGGCTGAATTTGAGGTAGCCAGGTGGATTTAATTCCTAGTATTTAATGGGGATAGTTGTAGCTGTATAGCTTTTTCAACAAAAAGGAACTCCAAAAATAATACTTGCATCTAAACTTTTGCATCTGTGTCCCAGTCACAATTGTTGAAGGGGAATACCTTGCCCTCCAGTGAATGGAAAGACTTTGAGAGCTTAAAGAGTGGCTTTGTGAGTAGGAAACGATAATAGTTAATTTGTTTCTAAAGCCCAGTGGGAATGCTGTGCAGTAATTTACAGGTAACTAGAGAGTCCTAAGGAATCCTAGGCTTTAACTTGGGTCTTTCAAAAGATGGGCCTAGGAAGCATTCTCCATTCCAAAAAATTATTCCTTAAAAGCAGGAAAAGCATGTCGATCTTACTACTCCTTGCACCTCTGTATCAAAGCTAATTTATACCTGACTGCAATCAGCATAAATTACAGCAGTTTCTATTGCGCTAGTATGTGAGTCAGTGAGTAGGGGTGACTGAGTCAAACTCAGCCTAAATCCTCCCCTCCCACTCCCTACCCAGCTGCTGCCTGTTTACTCCTTTGGGTTTAGCCCATGATCCTGGCAGCCTACACAGAAAGTTAGAAATAGTGGATGCTCTTACTCCTCTGCCTGAGAACATAGGTGGAGTGCACCATGTCAGTGTGAGCTTCAAGTTCATGAGTTCTGTTCAGGGATAGGGCTTGGATATTTGCTTAAGGATCTAGGGGCTGAAAATGGAGTTTTTTGAATCTGGATTATCTGTCAGATCAGGATGTTAAGCGTTGTTGTCATGTTCAGATGTACACAGGCTATGGACTCCTGAATTTTTGAAACATTTGTTAGATACATGCTGCCTCTGTAGCTTCCAAGGCAAACTGTTTCCTTCTTCTAATGTGGAGGGTAAAACCACAGTAATGATCCTGACTGCATTTTCAGTGTATTTATCGCTTCATTCTTGAGTTGTTTCAGTCACCTGGGCACTGAGCAAAGCTTTGTTTTGTTGTTTCCTCCTTCCCACAGCTCAGTATGCTTTGGGGATTTTCTTTAATCCAGTGTTGTTTCAGTTATCCAGGATTTGATTTCTCTGTTGAAACTTTTCTTTGTGTTTGGATTTTGGTTGTTTTTAGGTTGTTGTTTTAATACCCAATAAAAGCACTCTTCTATTTATAAGCCAAAACTCCTAGGAAGAAAAATGAACTCTTTCTGTGATGATCACTCTTAGTGACTTTTCCAAGCATATTAGGAAGTGTCAGTGTGCAAGATAGAGCTGTGGTAACTGGAGAAAGGCTGCTGCTACACCTTGCAAGGTCAGGAGCTCCCAGGGGCAAAGCTGAAGGCTCTCAGAGGGATTGGATTAAGAAGCAAACACAAGGGACTGATGGAGCATAAGGACCTTTAACTAGAATCTGATGCTTTCTATAAAAATAAGAGTTAGTTTATGTACACCTTTAAATTCATTTGAAATTCAGCTGAGTGCTAAATTGTTTTTCTTTAACCAACTTGGAATAGTAACCATTTTGTGTCAAATGCAGATCAAAGAGCTGGTTTTTGCACCAGTTTTATTTGGGAAAAAGGAAAGTTTTTCACGGGGTGAAGAGGAAGTTTTGTAAGCACCTGAGGCCTGGTAATTCTGAAATTAATAGTAATAGTTGACAGATGTCAGTCCTATCTAGAAACAAAGAGAATACTTCCTTTTAAAACTGGTCTTTTAGTGCAGTACAGCCTTTTGATATTTTTGTGTATAGACATTGTACTGAATGTATTGTTTGTTATTAACTATAATGAGTATTTCACATGATGAGTTTTCTGCATTTTTTTACTGATCCGTTAATTGCAGTCCAGAAGTAGTTTGATGCAAATTAAGAATTTAAACCAAATTTAGGAAGCAATAAATGATGTGTTTGTATGCTATAATGTTGGTGTCAGTGTAATACTAAGTTAAAAAAAAATAATAAAAAAAAAATTGTAGCATAATTTTTATACCTGTATTTGCTTTAATTCCCTAATTAAAATCAATCTTTTTTAGGATAAGGAGGTAGTTTCAAATCATCAAATTCCAAGAATTAATCCCTTTCTGAGAAAAAACCTAGACAGTGTGGAACGACAATTGGTACAGGGAAGTTACCTCAAAAGGAGATTGTTTCCTTTAGAGTTGTTTAGTTACTTCAGTGCTCTGTATTTAAAATACATATATATTTGTAGTCCTTGTAGCTGTGAAACTTTGGAATTACTCATCAGTTAACACTAGTATTATATTACACAGTTGGCTTTTGAGTGTTATCCTCAGTTTTAATTTGTGAACCTAAAATGTGTATGCCAACACCCTGCCTCATCTTCAGGCAAATCTGTCTGACTACTCTGCAAAGCTTGGTCAGCAGCATTGGCATGAATCAATATCCCTGTGTAATGTTGGCCTCATCTTAAGCCACGGCCTTTGCAAAAGATGACAGCAATCTAAAAAATCTGGAGTGCTGACATCTCAGAAGAGAAATCTGCCTTGTGTTACTTTTCTGACGAACAGAGACCTCACATGAGTCACCACAACTGGCTGTTGTGAAGATTGCAATTTACGAAAATTATGGAAATAATGCAGATCTTTCTGGAAAATTCTTTGTCACAGAAGTCATTTGGCTGAACTAATTGGCTTAATTTAGAAATCAGGTGCTTTGGGCCTTGTAGGTAATACTCATTTGGCTTGAATAGAAGATACTGGAGAAAATAAAACAGTTATTACTAGCGTAACAAGTGATGATCAAATTAAAGGTGATGTCTTAAGGTTCCTCTGTTTTTTTCCATGTGCTTATTTAGCACACCATATGGTCAACACAGTCATAATAAACTGGTGGGAATATTGAATTAAATGTCTTCCCAAGACTTTAGATGTAGGGTATTATTTTTGGCTGATGAGCAGCGTAAATATTTAGTAATAAGGGAGAGCCCTTGTAGAATATTGCCAGTAATACATGAAAATCACTTTTGGGAACAGAAATGTGTTCAACGCAGAACTTTCTTCATAAAATTAACACATTTCAAAATGCAAATTCCTTTTATAGGTGATATTTTTTTTCTTACCACCAGTTCACTATTATACTTTACTATTATGCTATTGTTACAAATAGCATGAGAAATCATTTTAAAATTGATAGCTGTAGAATGCGATGAGTCTAAGTTAGTCTGTAGCCATTTAATTGACAATGATGAGGTTTTACTGAATAGGGAAGGTCTCAGGTGGAACACTGAGAAGCACAATTAAGAGCAACATCTTTGTAAAAACAGTGACTGTTTTTACTGTTCCCTGACAGTAAGGAAAGCCTATTTGGTCTTGTCAGAAGTTGATTCTATTCCATCTGAAATTTCAGAGAACTGAAAACACCTTTTCATAACCTCTGCAACCCCAGGTATGCAAATGTCTGTTAACTCAGTAGAGACACCTCTCTGTCAACGGCCTGATTAGCTTTTCACTCTAACCAGTTCTATGGTATCGTGACCTTCTTTACTTCCATAGAGCAGCTTTGTTTCCCTGTGAAAGTGGGATTAGCAGAATGAGACCAAGGATAAAATTAACCTGGAGGTGAGGAATAGTGACCGGAGGGGAGAAGATCAGCTAGAAATCTGAAAGAAATACAGTTATTGGGCAACAAGTCTGAAACTGAAGTCCTTTATCAAGTGCGTGCATCTCCAAACTAAGTAGGTCTCTAATCATTGTTATCTAACCAGGGTTTTCTTTTGAAGAGACCAGTCACCTTACAGGCAGAGAGCCTGACCATCTACTTATAAGAGGCTGAGAACCTTATTCTGAAGGACGCTTATTTGATATTTTTGTTGTTGTTGGAAGTAAACTGACCTATTTTCTCTGAACCTCTACTGGCATAATTAGTGCGTGATTCTGAAAGAGTTGCAGAACCTGCCATCTGACACTCTTATTTTGCTAAAGGAAAAGCAAAAATTTCAGCAGGATGTGTTGGGGTAGATACCTACTGTGTCCAGATTTCTAGATACACACAAGAACACGTACTTTTCCAGAGAGAAATGTAGCAGCCCATCCACAACTATACCAGTCATCTATTATTGTTAAGTTTGTACAGGTAAATGTAAGCTGTGAAAGGCCCATAACTTCAAGGAGTTAAAGATGGTGTGTAAATAGGTTAGCATGGAATTTTAGTTTGGTTAGACTGGGTTTTGTTGGAACTGTGTCAAACTGCACATAGTTAAACTGATAGAAAAACTTGCTCTGGTTTTGGATAAACTGACATACTGTGGCAATAAGATCCCATTTAGAAAAATCACCACACTTAGGCAGGCTAGTCCAAATGGAGAGATGCCTTTTAATGGAGTAAAAATGCAAGATCAGCATCTTAAATATACATAAGTTTGGCTACAACAGCAAATACGTACTACAAAAATACAGTACCTGGACAGTTGGAACTAAAAAAAGAGTAAGAAAAGCAATTTCCTATCTTATTAGAATGACGGGGAGAAGGGCTTGAGGAAAGAGGAATCAGACTGTGATTTATAGAAAATTGCTTTCTTCATTCGACTTGTTATAGCAATCATTAGTCAAATCTGCTGCTGCACTGATTCACTTTCATTGCCCACTCTGCTGAGCTTTGCCAGCTGATACCAGCTTAAGGTGTCTGATGTAATTCATGCTTTCTTCTTGCTGTAACCTTTAACTGTGTATGTTTGTCACTCTTTATGTCTGAGAGGTCAAAAATGATTCCTGCTCTTTGAAGTAGTTTGTGAACTTCTGTCTGGATTCAGTAGCTGAAGAAGAGGGGAGCAAGAGGATGGCAAGGAAGGGGCCGAGGCTGCCTTGCTCTGCCTTCCTATGTCACCGAGCAAGTAATCTAATCTGCTTGTATCTCAGTTTTGCAGGTGTATGCAAGGATAATAGCTTTTCTTTTGCTTCTTTTAGGATAATGACTCCAAAGGCCCTACAGTTGATACTTTATAAACATTTTGGATGTGTGAAACATTTTGCTGAAAACAGCTCCCAGGGTCGTGATGTAAACCATACCAAAGCCTCTCCCATGTGTGGTGACGGCTCTGCATCACGCATCTCCCTTCCCTAATCTGACTAACACAAAAATTTCTCCTGTATCGCTCACAGAAATTAATAAAAACAAAAGTGTATATCCAGCAGATGTTCTCAAACATTAGATACATGGTCATCCTTAATGTTCTCTCAACTGGTGCTAGGATCTAGTAATGCTAGATCCCTCAAATTCTCTGTTCATTAGAGCTGCAGCTCCCTTTAACTGTTAGAGCTAAGTGGTAAACTGCTTCCAAAATGCGCAGGTGAGATGAGAAATTCATTAGTCATGAATTTGACCTACCAGCTTCAGGCCCAGCAAGTAACCAGAAGAACTGAGGAAGTGTGAGTCAGCTGAGATCACTTTACTGAATCACTAGGACAGTCCCAAACATTTCTTCATAGGTGGCTGTGTACATCCTCAGATCCAGCACCTGCTTTCAATCAGTGAGATTGCTCATGTGCTAACTGGCATGCTGAGGATCAAGGGCATAACTGGTGTTACATAAAAGAATGACCTACCTGCAGAGCCTCTGGGCAAAAGGTTTGGTAAGAGTAGATCTGCACTTAAGGCAGCACCCAGCTCTGCTTGCTCTTGTGTTAGATTTTATGTAATTAATTAAGATGTGGCTGTTAATTACAAGCTTGCTGTACTTTAGCATAAAGATTCTCTTTGGTAGTTACCTTAGCTCCTGCTGAATAGTAAAGGCAGATGTAAAAGTATATGTTCCTGTTATTCAGGAAGCAGAGCAAATCCAAGAAATACAACTGAAACAAAATTAGATGATAGCAAGGAGCTGGAAGAGAACAAACTAGGAAGTATCTACTTTATGCTATATCATTTTAAGGCCTGCCTGGCAAGTATTAAAAAAATTTAAGAAAAAAAAAAAAAAAAAAAGGCAGAAAATTACTTGGCAGCATACAGATATGGCCAAGAACACTGTTGCATTTATGAGCTTTGCTTATTAGTGGAAACATGGGGCTAGTAACACTTCTCATATATTTCACTTCCACGGTGTCCAGAATGCTAGCAGTCCATAGCACAAACAGGGTCTTTGTTAGCAATACTAGTAGTGAACAGCATGACACGTTTCCCTAGAAGAAAATACCTGTTTGTGTTGACTGTGAAAAAGCCAGTCTACTTTCTTGACTGAACAAAATATTAACAATTTAAATTTTTACTCAATTGTTGTACTAGGAACTCCCTTTGAAGTTCATAATGCTCCGAGGTGATCTTGCTTTGCATTATTTGGTCTTGTATATGTTATGGTCAGATTTTGATCCTTTGTGACTTTGTGGTGTAAACTCAGAATAAATCCTGTTGCAGGTGGCAGCAGCATTCAGTCTTTTATGTTTTTAATAGTGGCTACGAGATCCTCAAAGCACGAGCAATTTGTGTACAGCTCAAATTATTTTCTTTCAACTGAAGCTTGATGACTTGATGATGACATTCTCACATGCAGTAGGAAAAAGAAAGTATAAAGTGAAGCAGTGCTCCAGGTCTGCAAACAGCAGCTCCATCACTAGGAGTCTGTGTGAGGGTCAGAATTATCTGTAGGGATCTCAACCCAGAGGCAATGCTGTCAAACTGAATTTTGCAGCTCAAGGTACCTTTCGAGAACTAACTTTAGGTGCCTCTAGGCACTTTGACAGTGTCTTAATGGGGCCATAATTCTAGCAGCATTAATCAGACCCCAGGATGTAATAAGGAATGATTCATAGAGAAACACTGTGTTCTCTCAGTCCATCGCTGTGGGAAAGCGTTGATAATGCATGAGTGGGATTTGTGATATTCTTCAGTTCACATGCTTAGGGATTTCCTCTGCAGCTTCAGGAAAGGTTTTATTTCCCTGCAGGAAGCAGTGACAGAGTCCCTTGAAAGGAAAGGTGAGGTTTCACACATAGAAGTGTGGGTGTGAATAACAACTGGCTAAGGCTGATGGACCCTGCTCAGTCTGGCAGGGTGTCATGGCTGCACAAGCTCATGTACAGAGACAGACCTGATCTTTTTCATTCTAGGGAACTTGTGTTCTGTCTGAAGTTGTTTTAAAGCAACCCTGAGGGAAACCATATTGATACTTAAAAATGGGATAATGCTTATAAGATGAAGGCTTGCTTCAAATATTAATCCAGTGGTCAAGGCATGCGTTCAAGCCAGGCTAGGTGTTCTGGTGGGACATTTGGTGACCACCAGTGTGTTGGTTAAGCATTGCAAATGCCTTCGCTGACTAACCCCATGCTGTATGCAATTTTGACCAACTTCCTCCTCCATTTCTTTCTCCTCTCCTTTTGTTTTTCTTTACCTGGTTATCTTCCAGCCTTACAGTGTGCTGAGGAAGAAGATGGGGTTGCAGCCCTGGCTCCTATACCAGAAAGGGATGCAAACAGTTTGAGATGGATCTAACAAAATATAGTGTGAAAATGAATTGCAGAACAGGAGGGAATGGGACATCAGGAATGTAGAAGGGGTGTTGTCGGATGACGGACAACTCCTTTTGACTTATCCTAAAAGAAGGGGTAGTGAATAAAAATATTTTCTGACACTTTTATATTCTCTGTTTTTGATCTAGGTCTGCTCCAGCTCCTACTCAAGGACCCACTGGTGCTGGGGCTGCAGGGCCACCTCCCGCTACCAGTGTGTCAAGTAACAAACGGCTGCAGCAGACACAAGCCCAGGTGGATGAAGTAAGTGGCTTCATATGATAAGTTGCTCACCCCAAGGCTGCTTACATGATTCTTTATTTATTTTTTTCTTCCTTTAAGACGCTTGCCTCACTAGTGATCTGGAGAGGAAATGATATTTATGAAGGAATAGCATTTATGAGGAGGTGGATTGTGCTCAGAACTTCTCTTGTACCTTCTAACGTACCAGTAACACTTCTGCAGAATAGGTATGGACATCAGTACTGTTTGTCCCAGGTTTGTCCCAGGTAGTCATGTTAGGAGGAGATGCTGTAGTAAATCAGCTCTTTTAATGTATTCCTGTATTCCTGAAGTTTGAATGCTAATCTCACAGGCTTTGAAAATTGTACTGGTGAGGGCTGTGATCATTAGTCAGAGCCGTAATGATTAATCATTACAATTCACTCCCATCAAAGTGCACTCACACATGACATCACAACATCTTCAACAAGTCCTCACTCCTCATGGCTGACCTTAGAGGAATATGTGCCTATTCCAGTATGGCTTCCTGAATTATTTAATGTACAGAAAATCCCTGCCTCCTCATCTACAATGCTGATATCCATCTAATCACTGTGGTAATAGGAATAAGTGAGGATAACACTGCTTATGAGTATCATCCCTGAGTGTACCAGCCATACAGAGCCAGCTGTAGCATCCCTGCACACTTGCTCTGCACATTTGTGTCCTAGATATTTAGCATAGAGTTTTGCTGAACCCCTGCAAAGACCATGAGAAAATTACCAGGACCTGTATGATTCTTTTATGCCAAGTCAATAACATACAAGCTAGAAAAGAACTATTTATATGCATAAATGCTTCTAGTTTCAAAATCTCAAGATAAACTATAAAAGACCTCACAACTGGAATTCAGATGCCTTTCTGATGATGAATTAAATACAGCTGTCAAATTGAGCTTTGTCTCTGAGAAATTTTTGTTTGCTGAAGGTCTGAACTGGACTCTTTCTGGCCTCCCTTTTGCTGATGCTTGGAGTTGATCACAAGAACATCCTCTGTATGCAGAAATGTCTATGTTCAGTTTTCTCAATTATTACTGATTTTCACTTCACTGTAACTTCCTTGATGTTGAGTGTCTCTTGCAGTAGGGAAAGGAGTATTACATTTCAACATCAGTCTAAGGTCAGAATAATTGGAATAAACTTCATGTCCTGAACAATCTATGTCATGATGGTGTGGTAAATGTTTATGTGAGTGACAACCAAAGTAACTGTCCCTGGAGGATGACAAATAATTGCTAGTTATTATTTTAAAAGAGTGATGCAGATTAGACACATCAGACTCTTCAAACAAATCAATGGATAAGACTCCAGTGAGGCAGTGAAAACCCACTCTGTGATTGAGATAATCTGTATTTTGATACTTTTCACTCAAGCCAATGCAAGTTTGTCTTCTTGTGCTAACTAAAGAGTTGTTTTGATAGAAACTCAGGAGGAGAGGAGAGGAGAGCTCTTGGATTGGAGGATTATACAGATAATAGTGAGGGTCCACATTTTTTTCAACTCTGGTTGGAGAATAAGGCAGAGATTGGTATGAGCTGCTTTTGAGTGTCTAGCATGTGGTGGTGAGCAGTTACTCTTCCTTAGGACATGATTGATTAATCATTGAATATGAATATAGGAATAGCTAAGGAGAAAAGCACTACTAGACTTTCTGTCCTGTGAACTTACTGGGTATTATAACACCTCAGGTTCTGATTTGTGAAGCATTGATTTAATCTTCCTTGCTCGATCTTTCTTGGCCGTTTTCCTTTTATGTCTTGTGGGAAAGTAATCTGTAGGTGGCAGCAAACACCACGGCAGAGCGTACAGTGCTCTGGCTATTTTTCTGCTCCAAGCGCTGTTGCACACAGCTCTTCAGATGCAAACCCTAAACTCAGTGGTAACAGCTTTGCTTGAGAGCACATTTTTGACATTATTAATGTCCTCTGAAATCAACATTTCAGCTATATCCGTGTTGGGTTTTCTCCTCTAACTTCTCTAGGCATCCTAGAGCTTATTTTCCAAGGCTTAGATCTTGCTTTTAGGCTAGGCAAACATTTACTTATAAAAATACCATCTTGGCTGGATACTCAGGTTAAATTCAGTAAATAGTTCTGGGAAATAAAATAAAATAATAATTTTTAAAAAGTAAAAATAAAAAAACATAATAATAATAATAATAAAAGTAGAGAAGAAATAGGAATTTTAGGGTATCAGGTTTCAGCATTTTCCAGAGAGTTTAAAAATGTAACTATGAAACAGTGTACCAAGACAAATTTTAATGAAACACCAACTGATAAACGATTTTATTTTAATTTTGAGTTTGATATGAAATCAAATGTTTGAAAGGTTTTGGTTTGGAAAAACGAGTAAGAAATTTTGTTTTTAAGTTTGGACAAATGAAAAAAGTCTCTTGAGTTCTGGAGTAACACTTAGACCAATGTCCATACTTTTAAATATTCTTTCACTATTGATCTCTACTCACAGTATTTAAATCAAATATATTTATGATTCTGTTTTTTGTTGTTGTTGTTGGTTTTTTTCCTTGAATTTTTTTAATTTTTTATTTTTCCAGGTAATAGTTAAATTGCATTATATACAAGTAACATGGATGTCCTTATTACAGACTAGGAGAAGTTATCATACCAGCTACTATTTTCACTGCTAGAATAAGCAGACACAACTTTACTGAGAATTGTGTGCCATCTAACTGTTATACTAGTGATGAATTTATCCAGGATTTCTATTTAGGATTATTGGCTTTCTGGAAGCAGATTTTCCTCTAGCTCAAATTATAAAATACATGCATGAATAGGCCTTACCTACTATGTACTGACTGTGCACACTTCTTGCTGAAGATGTGCACTGAGAGGATGTGAGCTTCATTCTACCCTTCAGAAAGAATTTTAGCAGGTAAGGTATTTCATCCTCCTCTGCTTTCTGGCAGGACTTCAAATTCTGGCTGAGAAGGCATCTTGTCTGGGAAAAACCTGTAGAACAAACAGATTCTTCGGTCAGAAAATGCATATATTTTCTCTTAGAATGGCTTTATCTAGTCAATTTCTCTAGATCAGATAAGGAAATTATATTAGCCATATTAATTTTATTAAATGTATAAGGAAAATAATAGCTTGGGTTTACTGATAACTGGACAATTGCTAAACAAACTGTAGTACAGGTACAGATCTCAATCAGTTTTTTTGCATCTGTAGTGAAGCTCCTAGTAGGCTAAAGGGAATCAAAAGTTTTAGTGAATCTAATTACTGTATTTCATAATGTCCTTTTACTTTTAGGGACATCTGAGCTATGTTCATCATGTTTTCACTGTGTCTGTTTTCATAGACACAGTTCTTGATTCTCTGTCCAAGTACATGTTATCACATATCATAATGGCAAAGAGCTGGTTTCATTACAGTATGGTATGTTAGAGTGTGAACATATGGGTGACCTCTGGCTTTACTATGTGTTGAATCTAATGTGGGGGTATGCCTTTGCAGGTGGTAGACATCATGAGAATGAATGTGGACAAGGTGCTAGAAAGAGACCAGAAGCTGTCAGAGCTTGACAACCGGGCAGATGCATTGCAAGCAGGTGCCTCACAGTTTGAAACCAGTGCAGCCAAACTGAAGAGAAAATATTGGTGGAAAAATTGCAAGGTAAGGAATATAATCTTATGTGAAGACATTACCTTGTCTTTCACGTACTGGGGCTTTGCTTGTAAGATGGGATCTTTAAGTGGTCTCTTTTTTCAAGGGGAGAAATAGGTACCTTGCCCTCTATGTTGCATGACAATATGCCAAATAGTTTCGATCTCTACCAGATCTATTCTTTAGATCATTTCTGCAGTATACAATGTCTAGATCCAAATACTGATTCTTTAGTTGGTGTCTACAAACGGGGATGGGAGAGTATTTCATATTCATTCAGGTGAGAATTTTTTGTCAACCACAAAGCCCCACGGGGCATAGTGAATACCAGAAGTTGGAGAAAAGAAGCTTTTTCCTTGTGGGAGATGATTAGCCTCCTGATATTTCTTTAGGATGGTAAACTAACCAAAAGTTCACCTTATTTCCTATTTCTCTTCAACACTATCTTTGATACTGACCACTGATGTCCACTGAAATATATATTTTGTTGCCTGCTTTATCTCTTCAGTCCACAGTGCTATGATGTGTAAAGCAAGGCAGAATATTCTGTTTAAATTACATACACAAGCACTCCAGAATGAAACAGATCTAGGTTAGAAACTCAACTAAGCAGTTCCTCTGGGCCTGTTCTAAACTGTTACCCAGTTGTTCTGCCCAGCTGTGTAGGAAGCAGGGCATTCTGGAGCTACAGACTCAGATTTTGAGCTAGGTTCACCTACACTGAATGCAGTCACTTTAACAATCTATACCACACTAGCCCTTTAAACCACCTCTCATTCTCCTTTCTTCATTGTCCCTTTCCCTTTATGCTGATAAACAGAACCCTTCTATCTTTCCTATTATTTCCAGTCTTGATTAAGTAGGGGGAGCAATAAATAGATTTTCTGAAAATCAACAGATTTCTCTGTCCTCTAGACATGTGTTGGGAGGAATGAAGATCTTGATTCAAAATATCCATATGCTTTTTAAAGTTATTATTATTCTTTCCATTCTCACTGGGCTAATGATGTGAATTGGACTTGCATCTCTGGTGTCCTCACAAGCATCCAGCAAATCTAATGTAGGGGCCTCCAACTCAGTGCTGGTACATGCCTGATGAATCTGCTTCTTCCTATCCAGTGAGATATTTCTAGGCTAATGTGCTGGAAACCATGCTGGTTAGTGTGGGCTACCTCTCAACAACACCAGCAAAAATAACTGCTAGACATCAGACACCTCCAGCTGCCTCTTTCCTGACTATGGAAACATGGTGAAAAGTGGTCAAGGTACTCTGGTATAAAGTGGTACCTAGGATGAGACAATCTCCCAAGTTAGAAGGGATCCACAAGAATCACTGAATTTAATTTGTAGCTCCACACAGTACCTCCCAGAATTCCAGCTATACTTCTGAGAGCATTGTCCAAACACTTCTTGAACACCTTCAGTGTGTGGCTTTGACTACTGCCCTGAAAGCCAGTTCCAGTGCCCAACCATCTTCTTGGCTTCAAAGAACCTTCTCCTAACACCCAGTATGAACCATGTGTTAATCCAGCCAGAGGGAACACATTTGCTTAAGTCATATCTGGAGTTGTATTACTTTAGAAATGAATTTTTACTTTACTGCTGGAAATGGACAAATATGGTCATTGCATCTTAGCTGATGAGCAAGAACTTGATAGCTTTAACAAGAGAAGTCCATTGCTGGAGGTCAGCTCTTCCTAAAATTGACACTTAAGAAATCTTCTACAATGAGTCTTTGCAAGAAGGGGCACACAGAAAGGGCTGCTAAATAAAAGCAAAACCCTCTACCATTGTATTTCATCTGAAAACCTGACTTTCTCTTTTTTCTCCTAACTTTCTTTTTTTAGATGATGATCATCCTTGGAGTAGTATGCACAGTCATTCTCATTATAATTATAAGTGAGTAATTAATTTTCTCTTTCATTTGTGATCTGAATAGCTCTTTCACTTGTAAGTGCTGATGTATTAGAAAACAAAACAAAACTAGAAGTATATAAAATATTTAAATAGATTAATTTGTGAAATTCCCCTTCAAGTGTTATGGTGTTATATGAGAATTACTGCAAGCTCATTGGACTCACATAGGTAGAATTTGTAGGTATTTAATGTATTTTACATTAGCTTGTTATGTAACTACCCCAGGATTAAAGACTTGCCCTTTGCATGTTTATATATCTTTTTTATGCAGTTTCAGGTATCTTAATTAGAATCAGGGCTACAGTCATAGTTGTTTCTAGTGAGAACAGTAATTGCTGAATTAGCTCATACCTATCACTAGGAGGGTGAAAGACTGCATGGCAAATGGGCATTTAATGAATCCCCTAATTCCCATCAAATCAGTTGAAATTTGAGATGTTGCTGCTTCTGAAAATTCCTTTGCCTCATACATACTTAAATACTGGTAAAAGATGATGCAAAGACACACAGCTTTAATGTCTTTAAAGATCATCTCATTTTACACATTTATTGTAGGAAAGATAGTGAGTGTATAAATGAATAATGGCAGTCATGCTGGTTGGGAGCCAGGGATCTCGTAATGACAGGAACTGAACATTTTATTTATGTAACCTCTGGGTTAGCAACAGCTGTTACATGACATAACAGTAATATGGCATTAACTCCAAAAAGGGAGATTTCTTGAGTTAGGTGATACAGACAGTAACCCAGAAGTGATTCACCAGGAGGCTGCACTGTGGATGGGAATTAATTCCCAGCTCTCAAATTACATGCTTCATCTTTGTCGTGTTTCCTTTTTCCCGTTACTTCTGTAGAGGTGGCTTACAGAATCACCTGTAAACATAACTAAATGGATTGAGATACATGTGGAAGTTTATTAGTCTTATGAATGCTGGCACCAGAGTGACCCAGAGTGATTGTGGGGTTTCGTAACTCTAATACAGCAAGAATGAGAACTGGCTAGATATTAATTAACTATATTAACCAGGTACTTGAGGTGAGTGGCTTCAAGAGAAAGATAGGTCTTTGTTCTGAAGCTTAGTGCAGCAACCTGAGAAGACAGATGTGCAGCTATTGAATTGCTTGCTGTGTGTATATATATATATATATATCATTAAGCACTCTATACCTTAAAAAAAAAGTAAAATACAAGATAACTAATAATTTATCCTTAAAAGTTAACTCTGAAATTGTATATAAGTAATAACATTGTTTTCCTTCTGGTTTTAACTGCTGAATGCCTGTCTTGGTAAGTCTGGAAACAGAAGTAGCAAGTTTGACATGCCTAGGTTGGGTTCAGAGTATTTAATCACAAACTTGGCTGTCACATCATCAAAGCAGGGTCATGACTCTGTGTATTGAACTCAGTGATGTCTTCATGTACAGCAGTTCTCAAGCTATGTAAATTCAGCTATTATCAAGTGTCCAAGTGGCTGCCATAGACAAGGCCTGTAATCGATGTGAATGTGAACAAGATATCTACAGTGCAGGGCTGGTTATGGACACAGATAAATGGGGTAGCTCCTCACAGTAAAAAGGAACAAACTACAATTGGTAACATGATCCAAGCTGGGCTACCTTTCATCTTGGTAGTGAGGCCCTGGAAAAGTAGGCTGGCTGCCCAGTGAAGGAAGATTTACTCCATGGGGGACTACAAGTATTGATGGTGGTGGTTGCTGACATCAACATCAGTCCTTGTCCTTGTCCTTTCTATTTCTGGAGTCAATTTCCTTGCTTTCCACTCCAGTTCTTCCTTTAAATGCGTTTTGGCATGGGAGTCACAGCTCTGTTCCAAGCAGGAAGGTACACTGTTTGTTAAACACTGTGCTCTTTCAGCAAAAGATGTGCTACAGGTGTTTGCCATCCTGATAGAACAAGCTTCTGTGAGATAAAGCACAATGGTAACTCCATACTAACTGATGTTGTATGTCTTATTTTTCCCCTTCTGCTTCTTTTCTCAGTTTATTTCTCCACTTGAAAAAATGAAGAAGGAAGACTTGGCACAACTTTGTTCATATCAACCAACAATATCAGTGTTCCTTTGTTGAACTCCGCTTTTTAATTCCTGGTGTCTTGGGATTTTTGCTTGTAATAACGTATAAGCATTCAGTGTGGTGTGTTTTGGAATTCTGTTGTTTCCACAAGAAACTGTACCAGCTAAATACTGCCAAGTAGTTCCATACACTGTCTTATCACTGTGTCTTAAAATGTGCACGCACTGACCTTCAGAAGCTGTAGTGTATGAAAAGCATCCTAAATATCTCAGAATTGGAGAATGCCGCTATAGAGTTCTGGTGTAAGAGGACACTGTCAGGTGAGCTGGATCCAAAATTAAGGTTTCAGCAGACATGAGGGCCAAAATTCTTAGTCTAAGTACCTGAAGTTGTGTGGCAAAATCCACTATCAGATGCAGCTTTTTGAGGTAGCAAGTCCTTGCTACACTGGAGAGTGGTACTTGCAAGTACTCGTAGAATGTGTGAGACATCTCTACTTAGCCAACCAATTACATGTGTTTTTGAAATTAAATGTGATATCCGTTTAAAAACATTGCCTGCAGAAAGCACATAAGTCTGCATTTTATGGATTTAAATTTTTCCTTTCCCTTAGTTCTGAGCAACTAAGATAGCTTCAGTGTGAAAGACAGAAAGACTGTATGATAACCAAGAAATGTTAGCTCGCACAATCTTGAAAAAGCTCAGTGAAATGCAAAAATGGTAATACAAGCACCATAAATAACCAAGATGCAGATTCTTGCTAAGAACTCAAGGCAGTGTTTGTCAGAATTCATTGAAATCTCCTGAATGACAAACCCCGATACTTATAGCCCTAACCTGAAGAATACAAGTGACTTTGGCTTCCCATCACAATTGTAGGAAGCTGGTTTTGCACCATTTTGCAGAAATGGTTCCCTTTGTGAGGATCAGTTAAAAATCAGAAAGACGGTGCAGTAAACAGAAGGACCTGTAGAGACAGAGGCCAGGGAATGGAAAGTGGAGGGTGCCTAGCAAAGCTTTCCTTGAGCAGAGGAAGGCAGAGAAACACTGTGCTAAACTGGAGGTGTTAGTAAGCTTACTTACAATTTAATTTGTGTGTTTGTGTAGTTTATAACCTATAACATCGGCTTAATAGAGTACTCAGTTCAGATATCTTTCATACTTAAACCTACATTTGATACAATTAAAGGAAAAGATGTGTTGTATTTTGGGGGAAAGTTGTATGCTGTTGTTGTAGGGTTACACCCAAGTGTTCAATTTCAACTTCTTTTGAAAATAACACACAGTTTGTTTTGAGGAGGATGTGGATAATATTCCAAGAGAACTATACCAATTTTAAATGTATCTCTTTAAACCAGAAATGAATTTTCAGGCTTTGAGCTGGGCAATCCTGACAGCGCCTTTTGAAGAGAAGATCTTCAGAATTTCTAAAAACTGCTGGATATTTATTTATTTATTTATTTATTTTAAAGAGTGTTGCCTTTTTTTTTCTTCCCCACAACTCTGTTAAGGCACATAAATAGTTATATTAGCAGATATGCTCATTGAAGAGCATCTCTCTTGACACAATCTTAGACTAAAAAAAAGAGAGAACTGGACAAGTTTATTGCAGTAGATCTTCAGTAGAATTTTGTGGAGGAAATAGGCAATGATTAGTTGAATGGTTCCAGCTGCATTGTTTTTCTATCTACTTATTACTTCATTTTCATATGTATCGTTTCTTATTGTTAACTAGCAAGTGGCCATGGTCGTAATAAAAGTAACTTTCAAACATTAGTAACTTTCAAAGTTTCTAATGTACTTCTGGTATGCCCTGTTTGCTTCAGTTGATCATCTAAGCATATGAACTATTCTAAAATCCTCATGGTTCAGACAGACAGAAAATAATTCTGTTGTTAAAGGGCCTGACTTTGTGAAATGCTATGGTTGTGTGTAATTGAGCCTTTTCAGGAAAAAGAATAAGCTATCCAACTTCAGGATGCTTTCTAGACAATTAAGATACTTGGATAACTAACAGCTAGAAAGAATTACCTCCTGATGCCACCTATACTCATGTTAAGCATGACATGATCCTCCCGGGGCTTCTCTAAAAGAATACTGAAACATCTCATGAGACACAAATAGCTTTCACTGGAGATACTACAGTCAGTAAGGTTATATGATACAGATCCCTAATGTAGACAGTGCAATCTCTCATCAGTCTAAAGTGACTATTTATCTGATGTAAGCAACAGGTACACATGAAGAAGCTATGAAGATGCAATGTTAACAAAGGAAACTATAATGAATCTGTAAGGATGAAGAACTTGGTCCTCCGAACTAATTAATCTCAAGTAATCAGAATGGGAGCTTTAGGGGACACCGGCAAAAATAAACTGCTGAATGTGTATTCATTCTCCCTCAAAGTAGCAACTGATGGGGTTGACTACTAGCTGTTGGTACGAATTTGCAAGAGTTTAGTCATGAAATCTAGCCTCTAGTGGGCTGTAAAATGTTTGTGAAGAGGCAGTTTCCTCCTGAGTTCTAATAAATTTGCTTAATTAATGTTTTTAAATTGGTTGCACTACAGTGTGCTTGTGTATGTCCAGTGTTTGCTAGCTGTACTGTTTGGTTGCAGTTGGTAAGCCATGTAACATTTCTAATTTAGCCCAGGAAACATGAACAAGTATGTCCTTCTGCACTGTATAGACTTGGAGTCTTACTGCTCCTTCAGATGGTTAATTATCTCACAGTGAGAATATGGTAATAGAGAACAGTTTAAGGTCATTGATTGTGAAACACCATCACATACACATAGAGTAATACAGAGGACAATCTATATAAACATAGTTGGAGATCTTATTTGTGTTTAAGCCGGGATTGATTTGTTTCTCAATCACTGCCTTTACATTTAAAATGTCCCTTCATAATTACAACTCCCTATATGTAATAGCAAATTTCCCATATAAAAGTTAACTCATTCTTCTTTAGTCAGCACTGGCTAGAATTTCAGTTACTGAGTAGAATTTAAACTATGACTCTTCATGACTAATTACTGCCCAGGCTCAGGCTGGTAAAAAGGCACAAAGCGACTCCCTTTTATCTACTTCACAGCAAGCCCTCAGGAGACTGCAAGGCTGATTAACTTATGATTGCCATCCTGGGGACCAAATTGAAGACTTCTCTGGCTGGAAGCTTTAGCTAGAGTTTTCATAGCTTTAGTTTTATTTTGGTAGCTTTAGCTAAAGTTAGACAACACAAGAGACTTGCATGCTCAGTATTTATAAGTATTTACTCTTCCCCTGATTTTTGTGCTACAGCTGCACTGCTAGCAAGATAATAGCATTCAGAAACAGCATTGCTGAAATTGGGTGGTTAGGAGCTAGTCTGTGTTTGTGCCATAAATGCTTTTTAGTTTGCATATCAATATGTGAAGCTTAAGTAGTGTTATTCACAGCCACTCTTCACAGAGTAGTTAAGTCCTGCCTGGTCATTATACCTTCTTCCTTCTAATTTAGCTCACCTTGAAATAACATAAATATGGCTCTAAACCTAAATACCTGGAATGCAGAACTTGCAGGAGCAAGTAGTGTGGAAGCCCAAACAGACACTTGACCTGCTTTTCACCTGGCCACATTATGTAATAGCACAGTCAGTCCAACATAGTTCAACATAATCCAGTATTATTAAATGGAGGACGGAGAACCTCATAAAGATTCTGAATGTAACCTAGGGTCTGTAGGACAAGAAATGATTTCAAAGTTGACTTTTAAACTGGTACTTCAGTTCCATTGGAAGCTACATGAAGTAAGGCTTGGAACAGTTCAGGCAAGTAAAATACAATTTTCTTTTTAAAGAGTTATCCACAATAAGTGATTTAAACATCTGCATTGACAGAAGGATATTACAGTTGTAACTATTTAAGGAACTACTTAGAACAGCTACTGTCTGCTGTGTTTTTTTTTCTTGGTTAGCAAGACCTTTTGAAATTCTTCATTTGCTGTGTCTTATTCCTGTTCCTGATTCTCCAACAGGCCTTCTCATAACCTTCTCAACAATCAAGCTACTTTTTGTCTAAATGGGTTTTAGCTCTTATAAGCAAGTTCATGATTCTGACACATCTTTTAAGAGCATGCATGTAAAATGGTGATGTCTGTTTCTCTGAAGTGCATCTGTCCCGGCAGACTGAACTTTCAGGAATTTTTGGAAGCTCAGGTGTTAACTGTAGTCTTTGTACTTGCATGGAGTTGTTTTGGTTTTTTGTTTTGTTTTTTTTTCTCTGTCCTATGGGAGGCTGTAGACCCAGTGGGTGTATGTATAATCTATTGTTTTTTCATGGCAGTGCTCATGTTGATGCTAGATCTGCCAGGTCTTCACAAAACAAATTAGAGGGCAATTGAGTGTGACCAAGGGCTTACATCTTGACCCCACCTCTCCTGCCTTTTAAGCAGTAGCCATATTAGGCAGTGGGCTCACTCCCAGTGTACACAGAGAGTATTGGAGAAAGGTCTCACAGAGGCCAAAGTCTCTTTGGTCTGGATTCAGACCTGAATCTGACCTGACCTGAACTCTAGGACAGTAACAGACTTAACCTTTGGGTTCCCTGTGTAGTCGGAGCAGTTGAGATGCTCTTCTTGGCAGTTATTCTCTGCAGCTGATTTAGGGCTCTTTTGTTAGATGGATTTTGTTAGAGTTTGTGTTTCTCCATGCTAGCTGAAGTACAAGCAACCTCAAACATCTTTCTTTAAAAGCTAGAACCAAAAAGTTGAAGAACAGTGTTTGAAAAAAGCAATTATATTGTGAGAAATAATTGGCTGAAGATGTCTTAGATGGTAGCTGTTACTTTCAGTAGCAATACTAGATTGAGATGTCTAAAACAGTCAAACCAGAACCTCACATTTTTTCCCATCTTTTCTCTTTCAGAAATTATTCTCTATTCCACTTCAACAATTATTATTTTTTTTCTTCTTCAATTAACTTCCCTTCCTTTATTTCATTAATTTATGTTTCAGTTGATGTTCTCTGTGGCTTTTTTTCTCCATTGAGAATCACGTCAGATTCTCAGTATCAGATGAAGACTGTCACATGCATAAAAAGAGATCTGAGCCACCCAAGTAGTTTACCTTTTTCCCAGTGCACTGACATTTAAAAGCTACATCTTACAATAAAGCAAAACTGTGGCAGTCTGATTACAAGCAGTTTTGGTAAACACTTGATTATTTAACAATGAGTCATTTCTGCAGTAACCTCATTCTGTCATGACTGTATCACATCTGCTAGCTCTCCAGAGCAAAAATCATAACCTGTACTGGTTTAAAACATGAATACAGCCTCATGGTTCATATGTAACACTCTATTCAAGCAAAGAAGCCATGTGCTGTAAGTTTAAAAGGGCAATTTATTTGTTTTCAAAGAGAAAATACCATAGAGAACAACAAAGATAATTATGAAATGCTGTCCATTCTTTAGCTATTCTCACAGTAGCTGGCTTCACCATTATTCTTCAAGTCTTTGTTCTCTTTTAAAGCCTTTGTGTTTTTCGAGTGTAATGTATTTGGAGCATAGCATATTGGGGCTAGGGTTGTTCTGCTGCCCTATGAATTGACTCCCTGCCTTCGGTCCTGTTGTTATTGTTGACCTCAATCATAGCTGAGTTAGGCCTGAGTGGAGCACTGCCTCCTTCCCATAACGCCCTGTTGTCCTCAAACTAGTCCCTACTGATAGGATAAGAACACTGAAGGCAGAGTATGGCTCTTGGCTCTTAATTCAGTTCAAAATGATGTGATAGTACAGAATGCTCCTGGCTGCTAGACAATAGTATTTCTGATAATCTACTTTGGTTGTAACACTGTAGTTTTAATTAATTTTTTAGTATTCCTTGTAACAGTAATTCTGCCAATTTTGTTGGAAGACAGAGGAAATGGCAATTTAAGGGTGGTGTGATAATGACAAAGTAGTAAATTGGGAAATGGTTTAAATGAAATGTAGTCAACATTCTGTAACCTCCTTGGAGAGCCTGTACTTAAGAGCACGACTCTATGTTAAAACTAAGCTTGGCTAGGCTGTTGATGTATATATGTACTACTAATTCAAATGAGGTAGTTGAATTTACTTCCTTTCACTTTTTTCTTGGAAATACAAGAGACATACACAGTAATGATTTTGGTGGGTTTTTTTGTAAGGAGATGTACCACCCCAAGGCATGCTGCTCATGTGCTGCAGAAGTGCTCAAGGACTTGATACAAATAAGGGCTCCAGAGTGATTGGTGCATTAAATATACATACCTTTTGCTGTACACAACTTCAGTCTGCCAGTAATGGCATCGTTTTGACACAGCATAATCATTTTGCTTATCCTCATTCCACTCTAATATCTATTCTTTTCCACTATTAAGTGGTCCATGGAAAGGACAGAAAAACTCTGTGCTGAATCCAGTACATTTTTTGACATTGTGGACATGTGGTGGCGGTGGTTTGAGCTTTTGGAAAGAGAAGAGTTTAAGATTTATTTAAAACAAGACCAAATAATGTGGAATCATAGAATTGTTAAGGTTGGAAAAGACCTGAAAAGATCATTATGTACGACTTAATCTTTACTTAGTTTTGCACTATAAAAAGCTCTCATAGTGTTCATATATTAACTCTTATTATAAATTTGTTTTAGCCATTGCAGGAAATAAGAGTTTATAGCCAGCTAATTAGTATTTTTCTTAATCACTTATGTTTGAGTTTTAGTGCTGAAAAGCAGTCTCTGAAGGTGCTACGTATGCAACTCAGCAATGTAGACTTGAAATGAACAGATGGTTTCACATTCACAAAGAGTATTTCACATTCTGGCCTTGAGTGAAAAGCAAAGCATGGCCTGTTTTGGAAGCTACTTTAGCACACGCTTAAGCACATAGAGAATTTCTGCTCTCTGGGATCTTTGAGATAGAAGCAAAGGAAAGGGAAGATGTACATAGCTTTGTGTCTTTTATCACCATCTGAGATGCAAAACAAAAACTTTTCTTCTATCTCCTTCCTTTTAATTCTTCAAGCTTTCTTTCCTCTAATAGGAATAACCAGTAATTTGTTTTCAATTGTCATTTTAAAAACTAAACTCCAGACCAAACCTTTAATCGCATCCTCTTAAAGGCCATACAGTAGTGTTAAGCTATGTAGTACTGAGTTCAAAAAGGATCTGGAAGCCTTTGTTGAGAACAGCATCTCTGACCTCGTAGACTCAACTGGGCAAGAAATTGTGATTTGTGCCTCTATAGAAAACATTCCCTTTGCATCTTATTAGAGCTATCTGGGAAGGAAAAAAGTGTTGTGGAGACCAGGAAATTTGTTAAAGTGCTCTACCTGGAGGTCAGTGGAAGTTAGTTTATAAATGATGAAATTCCGCATACATTTTGATGCTTAAATTGTGACAATGTTTGATATTACTGTATTTTTCTGTGGGTGGTGATTTTATTTTATTTTTTTGAAGTGGTGAACATATTTTCCAAAAATACTGTATACATTTGTAACATGTATGTTTGTGCCAATAAATCTTGTTTTAAATAGATGCTTTTTGTTTGGTTTCTGTTCTGAATGCACAGTTAAGCAAAGTTAAGCAGTTCCAGCTTTCATTCCCTCTCTGTGTGGTATGCATTAAGATCTTCTAATCCACCCTGAATTTTTATATATTCAGTCTAACAGAAAAGTAAAAAAATCTCTGTTGTAAGACGACAATGAAATCCATGTACAAAAAAGGAGAAGGGAAACAGTAGAAATAGTAGTATAATCATTAAAGAATTGCCATTAAAGAGAAGCATGTGAGAAAAGGTATTTATTACATTTGACCCTGTTCTTACTTTTCCCTGTGGAGAAATATATTTCTTGTTAATAAAGCACAGTTAACTAAAGGAACTCATTGCCACAAAGTTTTGCTAGTTCAGGAATTTTGTGTATTTTAGATGTATTTTTAAATGGAGAAAGAAGGATTTTTTTGTGAGATCAATACAGACTCTCAGGATCATCTTCCACTCTAACTTGAAACAGCTGATGCTTACAACTAGTGTGATGGTTTAATGAGGCCCAGTAACCATTACCATCCTTATCACTAATGAGTAATTAAGCTTCTAGAAGGGCCAAGGGTTGAAAGCTGCTTTTGTTCCCTCCTGGTGACCACACCTACACTTTAAAAGATGTAAGCGTCATAGATAGCTGGATAGTTTTAGATCACTCCACATCTTGGTGCATGTGGGATATCATTCAGTAATTTAATACTGCCTGCAAATCATCTCAGCGTGTATGAAGGCATGGTATCATCTCCCCACCTAGACACACCAGAACAGGTAATGCCAAAATGTGACAGTGCTCTTTTAGTAAAACAACAGCTTTTTCCTTGGTAACTGTTAGCATACCTGGCAGAAAAGTGGGGGCGCGATGATTGCTAGGAAGAAGTAGTTGTTGTTGTTGTTTTTCATAGAATGAATATTCTCATCTATGTGAAGTAGCATATAAGGACTGAGAGTGAATTAGGTTGTGTGGCGCATGTAAGTGCGATACTGAAAAACACAGGAAACTGATCAAAGCCAAAATAAGGTTTATGCTAATAATGAAGAAATCCTCTGTTAGCTCTCTTACAGTCATGTTAGGTTGTTAGCTCAGTTTTGTTGAAAGACAATGGTTCTATTTCCAATTTTCTAGCTTACATGGAATTCTAATACTTGATGAAATCAAGTAAAAATGAAATTATAAGTAGTGGAGAGATCGTGGAGAAAACAGTAGGACTAGTAAGTGTCTATGAAAAACTGAGTGTATTTTTGCATGCTGTCTGGATAGCAGTTTTGCATAATTCACAGAAGTTCAGGGAGAAAAAAGGGCTGTTTGGGGGATTTATTAAGTTAACAGGGTAAACAGCTCTGGGATGTGCTTATGCTTCAGAATATAGTTAGAAGACAAAACAAACCTTGAAGTGACCACATGTACTTCACTTTCTGAGCTGAACCACCTGGAGGTAAGTGAATGAACACAATGCTTTTAAGTGCTCATGATGTACTTAAAATTTAAAAAAAAAAAAATCTCATAATTTAGGGAAAATATAAAAAAGGTTAGAACTGCAATCTGAGGATTAAAAAAAACCTCTGATCTTATGACTATTAGAGCTCTATATGAAGCATAAGCCAGGCAGTAATGATGATTAAAAAATATATATGTGTATACTTGGTTTTCTGAGATCTTTCAAATCTAGATAATGTAATCTTGTAATGGCACCTGTGATTTGGGCAGCTATTATGAGAAGCTCTTACACCTACAGATATTAACATGTTTTACTGTGGGAATTTCCTGGTATCAATGGCACTCAGTTAAAACAGTTTTAAGACAACTTGAATGACTCTGCAGAAAAAACGCCTTTTCTTTCTCCCTCAGCATCAAACAGACTAATTATAATTTAACAGCCATTAGCAGAACTGCTTAATAATGTGGGTAAGCCTGGCTTTTCTACTTTCCATTGGCCATATTACTGCTTTATTGTGTTGAATGTAGTCAGTGGATTTGGGAATTAAATTTCTAGTGCTTATCTAGGTTGTTCTTTTTACTAGACAATGAACAATACATACTGTTACTTACATATTCTGAGTTAGCCTCAAAAAAACACCTGCTCCACAATCCAGCTTCACCAGGGGCCTGGAAAGGATGCCTGGATGTGCAAGGATGGAGCCAAGAAAGCCAAGACACAACTTGGCAAGGGACATGAAAAACAATAAGGGTTTCTTTAGATACATTGGGAGGAAGAGACAAAGGAGAGTGTACCCCCTCTAATAAATGAAAAGGAAGGTCTGGCCTCCTCAGACATGGATAAGGCTGAGGTACTTAATGAGTTCT
Source organism: Excalfactoria chinensis (assembly GCF_039878825.1). Taxonomy (NCBI): domain Eukaryota; kingdom Metazoa; phylum Chordata; class Aves; order Galliformes; family Phasianidae; genus Excalfactoria; species Excalfactoria chinensis. The sequence goes on along the minus strand of NC_092833.1, from coordinate 2,324,021 downwards.
CTGTCTTGGTCTTTGTGGCCAGTCAGGCTTTTCACACCTCATGTCCCTGAACTTCTAAGCAGAAATCAGGGGAGCAAAATCCCTTCTGGTGTAAGAGCAGAGCAAGTCTAAGAGCATCTGATGCGGCTGAATGCATACAAGTCTATGGAGCAGATGACATACATCCCAGGGTTCTGAAGGAACTGGTTGATGTGGCTGCTGAGCTGTTTTCCATCATATTAAACAAAAAAAACGTCTGTCAGGTGAAGTCTCTGGTGACTGGAAAAAGGGAAATATCACTCCCATATTCAAGAAAGGGAGGAGGGAAGAGTTGAGGATCTACAGACTACTGAGCCTCATATTTGTGCCCAGGAAGATCATGGAATGGATCCTCCTGGAAGAGATGTTAAGGCACATGCGGAAGCAGGAGATGACAGCCAACATGGCTGGCTGGAAATTTTCAAGAAATGTGTTGGTGTGGCACTTAGGGATATGGCTTAGTAGGTGTAGTGAGGATGGGCTGACTTGATTATCTTGTAGGTCTTTTCTAACCTTAATTATCCTATGATTCTATAGTTCTGTGATTCCTTTTTCATCCTAGCAGTCTGTTTCTGCACATCTGCCAGTTCTACCACTTATGACCACTAAATGCTTTATCTGGTAGCACAAACATTTCATTGACTTTTAAAGAAAACGGAAACATCTTACAGGCATATTAGTACTACTTACAACTGTAATTATTACAATTACTTACAGTATTTAACTTTGTTAATACCACCTCTGCCTCCATGGCAGTCATCTTGATATTATACCCACTGTTTCATTTAATCTCTTACTTCTACAGTTTGGGGCAATTAAAAAAATTATCATTAGTGAAACTACTGAAAACAATATCTTTAAGAATTAATTCCATCTAAATCTTTCTGCTTCTATCAGCAAAAGCTTTAGGGTTTTCTGTTTCACTCAAGAGTATAAGGCCTGAGGAATGAATTCCCCCATCACTACAACAACTCCCCCCCAGTATTCACATACAAAAAGCAAAACTTTCTTCCTGCACAGGCATTTCTTGACCATTCAGACAGCTAATCACTAATGCCAGATGCAAATGAGATGCCTAGGTTTGTCAGGTAGATGGAAGACATACAGTAGCAGTCTTTGCTGAGGATTAGAAATGGTATTTCTGGAGAGATAGAGGCAAAAACAGTACATTCAAGGCCTATCTACAATCTAGATGATGTACTAATCCACATATTGTTCTTCAGCTAAGCCTAGAATTTAAAGCCCTATGGAATTAGAAGCCAAGATGGCTCTGTTTAAGTAGCACTGCTGCACTTCTGTGGTGCTTTGCCCATTAGGAGCTGCCCTTGGCTGTAAATGAATTTATCAGCTCTCTTGTAGGAGGATACTGAAGTGTTTTCTGATGACATTAGCGCCATTGTTTTACAGACATCCCAGTGTCTGGATTTTACCACAAAATAATCTTTTGACAGAACATTAATACACAATCAACAGCAGTGTGAGCTCTTCTTCAGCCTAGTATGGCTGTATAACACATCAAAATTACACCATATGTACCTAAAGCTAGGAGAGCAAAAAGGTATCATAAAGTGAGCCTTTCAAACACAAAATCTGCCTGCTCTCGTTTGACCCAGGCAAAAGGGAGAAGTCGAGCCTCAGAATATCTTTAATTGGCAGTTTCTATTCCTGATTGTTTTCTCTTTGAGACCTTAGAGAATCTGTGGGAGCTTCCAGAACTCTCCCCTTTCTTAATGTGCTGGCAAGATCAGACAGATCGCAATGCAATGTCAGAAAGAAGACTGTCTTTTAAAATTTGTTTTCTTTAAAAAAATTCTTTTTAAATCATGCTTTTAAATTCCCGCACTGAAGGAAAAACCCACCGCCAATCAGCCCTTTCCACGCCGCAGCCGGACAGCGGCCCGCAGTGAGCCTGCGCGGGGCTCCCCCTGCTGCGCGTCGCGGGGGATGCCCGGCTGTAGGAGCCGCCCGAGCGACCTGCGTTGCTGTGCTGCGGCACGGGCACCGCCGCCCATCGCTTGTTATGCTAGGGAGTTTATTGTACCGCTATGCTGAGATAGACTAGCAGCGTCAGGCTTAATCTTAGACATGCAAAACAAATGCAGTCTCAGTTTATCTGCACAGAATTAACGTGCTCGGTCTGCCCTTCAGGTTAAGCATTGTGCTGTAATTGGTATTGATTTTAACACTTTTCAGATTGTTCTTCTCCAGTACATTAGTTAATTCAGACTCCCTTCGGGTTTCTCAGGTGCTCTTAAACTTACAGTGTTTTGTGGAGTATGATTTTTGGCACTGTCTCATTTGCTCTCTCTGCACCATCCCACAGTGACCTGCTCTCTGTGATGCTGTGTGAAATTCCTCTGTCCCTCTTGCCTGGGCTATTATGCCACAAGTCATTTCACTTAAGTTCCCCACTTTCTCTATTAAAAAAAAAAACAACACTGACAATATGGGGGGCCTGGCCATAAAGATGGTACTTGTTGACCATCAGTCTTTGTATTCTCTTGATGCTTCCAGGTTTGCCTCCAGTATTTTCAAGTTCAGTATTGCTCAGGATGACTGATTATGCTGCCTCATTTGTCCTCAATTCTTGTTTTTCTTACTTTCTTTTTCTTAATTCTTATTTAAAGTATGTAACTTAAATGCACCTTAGAAGGGAAGGCACTGAATTTCTCACATATATTAGGTCTTTCCTATGCTCTCTTGGAAGCACATCAGTGTGGAGAAGTACCTGTTAATCCCTACATAGAGTCAGTGTGAAGCATGTTGCCCACAGCTGTCTATATAAAGGCTCCCTGTGTCGTGTGCTGTAATGGGAACGAGCTCACCAGTTGAATAGAGCTACTGAACCAGTTACAGATGTAGTCTGACAATCATAGAACAAACATGACTCATTTAAGAACATTCCCTACCTTCCCTTCTAATGAGTGGTTTCACCAGTCAGTAAACTAGAACTGAAGGGAGAACAAAGAGTTCTTCAGGCAGCTCCGCAGTGTTCTCTCACGCCACCTGCCCTGCTGCAGGAGTATGGCTGACATATTAATAGAGCCAACTGCCCTTCCATATTCACCTCCCGTCTGGTGTCCCAGCCCCCACAACGGAACCACCTCTAGCAGCAGATACTAACATGTTAATGCTACCAGTACTAATAGCAATGCTAACAAATGAGCAGATCTACGGCATGGTTTTAAAGCAAACAAAAGCTTTAAAACTAAAAAATACTGGTGTGTTGAGGAGAGATCATCTTTTTCTGTTGTGGGATAATATCAATGGCGTTAAGAAGAGAACAGAGTCTTGTAAATAAGAGGACTTTGGTCTAGCTTGACCAAGGCTTGGTTGTGTCTTCACACCAAAGAGTGATCAACTTCTATACTGAGTTTTCTTATTGAGGGAGTAAGAAATGAACCCCTGCTACATCTTTGCTTTCCCATCTTGTGGTAGAGCAACAATCTTGTCACTAAGCTCTTTTAGAGAAAGTAGATAATAGGAAGTAGAACATGTCTGGGTAAACTTTGAAAACTGGATTACTTGTGATGTACTGTTAGTGTTAAAAATCTCAACTCCACCAATGCCATTAAAAACTACAAATCTTGGTTATATATATACATATATAACTGAGGTTTTGTTTCAGATTTAGCTGCTACAGCATGCAAAGAGCAGGAAAACATTCCCAATGTGCAATAGGATAGTCTTCCTATGAAGTCTCCTGCTGCTGTTTCATGTTTATTGTAGTGAACTGATTTTACATAATTACGTGCAGCAGAAACAGCTGAGTGTTTTCACCTCACCAGTAAAGACTGTGGCTAGGTGGGCGTAGTGCAGTTTTCAAATAGATTGCATTACTGGTCTCCCTATCCAATTTATTTTACTGTTATCCACCAAAACACTCTGTACGTACATTTGCATTCTGTAATTGACATTCACTTTAACTCAATGTGAATCTCAAGGTTTGAGTCACAGTTGTAATCTCATGATGTTCTGTGGAGTGCCATATCTCTGGCCTTGAGCACTGATCTGTGCTAATGATCAAGTTTGAAAAGAGGAAAAGTCTTTTAGATGGTGGCACAATGTCCCTTAATTGCATTTTGGAACTTGAAAAGAGGTATCAGTGGATGGAGTTAGTGTATGAAGAAAAAAGAAGTCGATTCATTGGCTGGTAGGCTACAGTGAAGTATCAAATCTGCCATTTCAAAACCTGACCATTTTTTGCTTTGCTTTCTGAGTGCCTTGAAGAGTAGAATGTGTGTCTAACCAGGACACCTCAAGTTCTGCTGGTACTGAGACGCATCTTCTTAATTCTGCTGTTAGCTGGCTTAAATTGGCCTGGCTGATTTGTAAATTTCGATTTGCAGGTAAGAAAGAACTGATGACATCGTTTTTAAATTAATTCAGTAATATGTAACTTACTGGGTAGGATTCACGGGGAAAGGAAAAAAAATCTGACAAAATTAAGATTTGCCATCCACGCTACAAGAAGAGGGGTGCACATGCCTTGGAATAATTCAGGTTGGATGAGTACAAATGACAACACTTAGCAACTAAATCTGATTAACAGCTGAAGTAGAAGAAAACCTAGCATTTAAATACAAGCTCTTTAGTTCAGTTTAAACATGTTGCTTTTATTGCTCTTCTTTCCCTCATCTAGGTAACTCAGGCTAGTGAGTCCCAGTGGAACATAACAAAGTGAAGATTAAAAAAGAAAAATCTGCAGAGGAAAATTACCATTTTGCAACTAGAGGTATGGGAACATACAAGGAGACACTTCAGTCAGCTCACTAGGCACCACCAGTCTGGACAACACCACCTGCAAAGACTGCAGTATAGGCTGGCCTTCCCACACCTGCTTTGAGCTAACCAGCTGAAGGAATGCTCTCCCAGCAGCTTTAGCACAGTGGGCTAAAGCTCAGACCACAGTCTGAGCTCTGACTGTGCTTTTTGGGTGGGCCTTGTATGCATGCTGGGCTTTGTAGCAACCCAGATAGTTTCCAGTATTTTAAACCTGGACTGAATGTGCTTTCATAGGCTGACACTATAATGCAGACTTAACTCTGAGTAAGTCTGCCCAACTCAGTTTTCACTGCACATTATTCATTTAAAAAACACCAAGAAGCTATTACTACAAAAGAGGCATCCGCCTCCCTAACTAGCACTGCTTTCTGCAGTGTCTAATGAAGCCAGCAAATGCTACCAATGTTATTAGCAACAATAGCCAGCTAGTAATGCACCATGAAAGAGCAGGACTGGGGACACAGAATAATCATTGTAATTTACCCAGGTGGATAAGAAGGCAGCAAGGCAACTGGATATCTATTCTCAGACCCACTAGAAAAAAAATCCGAACGCTTTCCCAGTTTTCTACCAAGACACCAAAGAAATGATGAGCCCTTCACCATTTTTATAATTGCCTACAGGAGGAATGTGTCATCGCTCTGCTTTTTTAGAAAGGTAAAATTACATTCACTCTTTTTGTGTTGTTGTTCTACCTTCCTCCTTTTTCTCAAATATATTTCCTCACTTTCCTGCAGCACAGTATTTCATTATGAAAACAGCTTTTCCTCCACTGTACAACATTAGCTAATATTACTTAGGATTACTAATTCCTGCTTTCCTTTTATACCCTTTGACCTTTATCCTTTAAGAAATGAAAGAGTTTGGGTTTGGTGGTTTGTCTTTTTTTCCTTTTGGTTGAATTAGACTGCTTCTTTATGTGCTTTTAATGTGTGGTTACACAACAGAAGCATTGAATTCCAAAGTTCTGCTACAGCTAATAGAGCATCACATGTTAGAAACAGCTTGAATGTTTCATTATGGCAATAAGTTTTATGTGTATATATACGTATATATTTTCTATATAAATAAGGCCCACATGACTACTTTCTTTGCTTCTCCCTGCTTGGTTGTCTCTCCCCATTCATCTAATAATTGTGAATGTATTGGCCACTGTCTACAAACGTGACAAAGATATTACAACTATATAATTTTCTGAGAAAATACATAGTTGGGAAATCAGGTAGATGAGGAAAATCTCCCTAGGACTGCACTGAGGAAAGGCTAGTAGTAAAGCTCATACCAGTTAAGCATCAAATGATCCACAACAATGAGAAAAATTCTGCACTTTTAATGTTTCAGTTACTGTCTTCTTTTGAGCACATTCTCAAAACTATTTAAATCAAAAGAAGTTACTAGAATAACAGAATTTGTGCCAGTCCCTCAGTCCTTGGTGGTATCAGTGAAAGAATGCAAAGTGAGCTGTCATTTCCCTTTTAATTTGTGGCTTGTCAGAACTTTCTAATTTAGATTCTCTTTCTGAAGTACACACAGCCAGTTAGTATGCACACTCTCCTGAAAACAAAACCAAGCTTCCATTGACTTCAGTAGCAGCAGTATTGAGTTCAGTGTCTCGTGTGAACTAACACTGGAAAACTAATTGAGGTTGAATGGTAATGAGAAACTCAATCTAAAAATGAAGTGTTTTTAATTAAGAGACACTTCAGAAATATGAGGAAATAAGCTCCTTATAATTTAAAATCTTTTAAATTCCTTCGTCACAGACTATAAATCACTGAGCTGTGATTAGTAGCCATAATAGAAGGAATGAATACCTGATTGTCTGGGTTGAGTTATGACCATGATGAAGAGAGCTGTGTATGTTTTGGAAGAGATTCTAACAGTCTGCTATTTAGCATCCAATTTCTTACAAAGGTTTCTGTTATAATCAGTTAATGTTATAATCTGTTTCTTAAAAATGGGAACAAATTATGGAAGAATTGTACCTGCAGGTTCCTGGCAGTAAGGGCAGCAGCACGACACCATGGCACAACTATTGGAAGCTTATCTGCGAACAAGAAAGAGCCCAGTTCCAGTCCTGTGCCAAGTCACAGTCCAATGTTTTACGTAATGACAATTTAATAAGAACTGCATAAATGCTCACCAGAGGGGAAGGCAGTACCTAGATCTTGTCTCTTTAGCCTTATTCTATTATTAAAAGAGGGTGTATCTCTTGCTCCATTTTGCTAAGAATGATAATATTTCACTCTACTGGAGTTCAAGAAGAGATTATAAGTGTGATGGAAGTCAGTAACTCTGTGTACTTTTAAACCAATAGAAGGAGAGCGTGAGGAATCAGTCATTGTGGGGAGCCCGGGACAGGGTTACACTCTGTTCTGCAGGCACAGCACCAAGTCACAGCCCTGCTGTTCAGGTGCCCCGCTGATGAAAGCAGGGTGATAGACCAGCTCAGAGTCCACATGAAAGCTGTCTTTAGCATCTAAATGGATAATTTTGATGGAGGAACTTCTTTTCAGTGCAGAAAAGGGCATAAAAATCCAACATAATGAAGATGCATTTTCTGTTTGTAATCCCTTACCAGTGTTCTTATGTTAGTTTAATGACATGCAAATTTCATTTTAAATGCCTGACTCCATAATTCCACGCACTGTTGGCTAATATAAATAGGTTCTGGAATCTCTGCTCTGACCCAAAATCTGGTCTTCCATCCTGTTTTCTTTTGGCTTAAATGGTCCTGCAGCTGTGATGTGAACCAACCAAAAAACGCTGTCCTTGGATTTTTCAGTCAAATCAATTTCCTAATCCAGTTGACAGAACAGATGCTTAATCTCTACTTTTTAACTTAGTAGAGGTGGTGTTAGCATTCCTTTTGGTGCTTCTGTAAAGCCTTAGATCACCTTAGGTAGACTGTGAAACCATACACTAAAGCTCCAAATTACACAGGAAGCCCTATGGATTGGAGCTCAGGCTTTCTTCAGACTTCTGTGAGGATGACTGCTGAAAATGAGTTGCTGGCAGACACTACAGCATGACCCTAGACCTGGGAGTTCTCAAAGCCGTATTTGCTTCTGAATTCATGCAACAGACTTGGGGATCAGCGCACAGAGTTACAGTGATGAGACACACCCTATACGCTTGTATTCTTTCAGTCATTCTAAATCAGAACAATTCAGTGTTCCTTTATGTGTCACTGTTCAAGATAGTTGAAATTTAAAGTCACACTGCGGTTGTCAACAGAAACTGAATAAAAATAACAAGAAAACATTAAGAATGTGGGCAGAATGAAAAACAATGTTCCCCAGAATTCTTCAGGTTTTCTGGCCAGGGATAGCCATTCATCTTTGCAAAGTTTCCAAGATTGTATGGATATTGCTAGCTTTCTGTTTGTTGTACTTTGTTCCTACATGTGAGAATGCTTCAAGAAAAGCCTACCCATGTAGTCACCAGTAACGAGGAAAGTGGTTTTATTCCTTCCCTCATCTTTCATCTGTACAGACGGTGACACTTCTTGCTCATTAGCAAAACACCTTTCCAGATGTAGAATCGATGAAACTCAGTGCCACTGTAAATGATGAGTAATTAGACTTAAGAATGAAGAATTAGATGTGGGCTCCAGCTGCAAAATAGTGATTTTTTTTCCCCCTTGAACAATATACAATATCCATCAGTGCTGTGCTGTAACCTCAAACAGGCAGCATTTTTTTCTCTTTGTTTAAGGATTTGGTTTTTGTTTTGGTTTTCAAAATGTTTTTTATTTGTTTTTCTCAAAAATGTTGTTGCTGTCAATATGTTGCTGTTCATCAGACCTGATTGAAATACTGTTAAGCAAATTCTGACTTCTAGTTCGTAAATATGTTGGGGAAAGATCCAGTTTTTGGGGGTAGGGATGTGTGTGGGGGTGGAGTACTGATAATATTAAGCAGTGTCGGAGGTAGTGGGGCAGTTTCACATACAAAAAGTTTTTTCTAAATTACATTTTATTAATGTGAAATCTTTTAAGAAAAGAAGAAAAAAAAGAAAAGTTGAGCTCTCGCAATTAATCTTTTGGGAATTCAGAAAGACACTATGCTGGAACAACAACAAAAATGCTAATCAAGGAAGAGATGCAGTAGCAAACTAAGTTTCAGTAGTACAGTTTGGGTAATGCTAGTTCTGCAATTGAAAGAAAACTGCAGAGCCCAAACCTGGCTGCTTGTGGCTGGATCCTACTAGGAAGGCCTGCTACCCTCCCTCTTGTTTCACACAGGTAGGTAATTGCCTTGCAAAACTAGATGGAGGAGCCAGGTAGAATTTAAAGCAGGACAGCGCCCCACGTGATGCTAGTGAGAGATGTGCTGTGTTGTATGTTGAAACTGACTTACATAAAGGAACTTCTATATGAATGATTTGTTCTCACTGCACTCCAAGTGTTACAACTAAATACAAAAGAAAAAACAGCCTGAACAAAAGCCCACAACTATTTTAAGGTTTTCTGTAATATATATTCTTTGTCTCCTAATTTATTTATTTTTTTTGTGTACACACAAGGAAATGTATTTTACTTATTCTGCTACTAGTGCCCTTGTGCTATAGCTGCTTAGTAAGAAGAGGAAGCTTAAAATTAAAACAAACTATTTCACTTAGAATTTTGTCCTGTTGGCACTTACAACCATCTCCTTTTGTTTTCTTAACAGGTGAGCCATTGGATCTCTAGTAATATTCATTGCTCCAGAAGAGATGTGCCTGACTTATTTTGTACTGGTGGTGCCTGCAATAACTCCAAGGATTCCAACTTTCAGAAAATAGGTACAGCAGAAAACTTTGGACTGAATTTGTTCCAGTTGCACAATCATTTTTTGAGTAACTGCTTTTCCGTTTTGTGCACGGCATTGCTTTTTAAATATATTTTATTGTACAAATACCAAAAAGTGGCACGAATAGAACTTTAAATTGATTTTCTGTGAGTGTATGCCTTGACTGAAACAATTGTTTTGTATCCTTTTAAAATAAGCAGAACTCAAATAATGCATCCGGTTGATACTGGGGCATAAAAGGCACTGGCTTTTTCTGGCGATGGTAATCACTGTTCTCCTTCTAGAACTGGTGTGTTGCACTACAGTGACGGATGTGCCTCTGTACTGTTTGTTCTGGGAACCCATTCAGCTGTAGCACAGTGCCACAGTTTGCCTCCAGCTCCTTGTGTGTGCACTCTGAGAAAGGTGAGACAGGCAGGGCCTCAGGGTTTTTGCTTGATTGAAGTGCCTGACTTAGAACATGTGGTTAGAGGTGTAGCCCTCAGCACACAGACAAGATGAGTAGTTTGGGCATATGACATTAAAAAAAACCCACATCATCTCATGGAACCCAAGAATGTCATTGTACATCCATCCATCCTTAACAAAGATAATTTAAACAATGATGGAGTGCTGGATGTGAAATACTAACACCATTAAGTTGACCAAACTATATAGTGTATCTAATTAGGATTAGTCTTTAAATTAGAAACTTCAGAGGAGTGCAAACTAAAATAGGGATCTCGATAAGCTGACTTGTACTTCACAACAAATCCAGTTGTGGGATCTGATCCTAATGCTTCCGCTCCCTGCCCCCTCTCCTCTCCAGGAGTTAAATATTGCAGGGTACTTTACTCACAAGCTGTTTTTGCTATAGCTGCTGCTTAAATATCTATGGACCTAATGGACTTATCCTTAACACCAAGCACAGCGAGGGAGGGAAGCAGCATTAACCTCATTTTGTAGATAAACGGTGGAAGCCCTGATGGCTCTCTGCTGCCTTACTTCCTATGGAGCAACCTCACGCATGCAGCGCATACAGAATCGCTTACACTTGATTGCTGTATTCACACGAAGGCTGGCAGAGCTTTGACATCTTCTCTGTGCCTTCTTTTCATCACCACGTGTGACGAGGAAGAGAAAGAAGGCTCAGAATGTGAATAAACTCGTTACTGTCTCAGATACCGGCAGGTGCAGGGAGCTGAAGTGCAGGACAGGCAGCAGCGGGCAATGCTGCTGCGCCAGGCACATCTCAGGTCCTCCCGCACCACAGTGCAGCCTAGTGTAGGGCCTGGGCAAAACTCAGCGTCACCGGCTCGAGGAATATGTGAATTTTTCACTGTGAGATGGGAAACGTCAGTACTGAGTGTCGGGCGATTTAATGGGGAATAAACATGAAAAGTTCATTCTTACACTTGGAATGGAAATAATTGCACTGTAATTGGTGTATCGGGAACTGGTTTGCCACGAGAACAGGACGTACCTTGAGCGCCTCAGAGCCTCTTTGTGTTAAACCTTTCTGTGGCGATTCCAGCGGTCACTGACTGCAGGAGGAAGGCGGCTCCGCTCCCAGCCGCGCCGAGCTCTGTGACCCGGCACGTCCCGCAGCTGCGCGAGGACAGTTTCGAAAGCCCGGGGCGTGTACAGGATCGGGGAGCGGGACACGGCACTCCTCGCTTATGTAAGGAGGGAGCTCCGGCCGGCCCGGCGCCTCCCGCCGCTGCCTCCGCACCGCAGCCCGCTTCCTCCGATACGCGGGGCCGGCCCGGCCGCTCGCTCATCGAGGCCTCCCGCGGCTGGCGGGGCTGGGCGGAGCGCCTCGTTCCGGAGCCCCGCACCCCGCCGCTGTTTGCAGTCTGTGTACGGGCGCTCCCTGGCAACGCGTCCCGCCCCTTCGCGCCGCCCCGTCCCGCGCTCCTCTCCTCAGCGGGGCCGAGCGCGCGCCGCGACCGTTAACGGCCGTTGGCAGCTCGTCGCGCGCCCCTCCTCAGCCCGCGAGCGCGCAGCGCGGCCAACGACGGTTCCCCGCGCGGCCAGGCGGAGGACGCGCGCTGACGTCGCAGCCGGCTCTGAGGGGCGGAGCCGCCCCCCCCCCTTCCCCCGAGGCGTGATGTAACCTCTGCCCTCCTCGGCCGCGGTCTGACGGAGGCGCGGAGCCGCGCGGCGGGGGGGTTGCCGGGCGGCGGCGAGCGCTCCGCGGGCCGTGCGGGAAGAAGGAAAAGGAGGTAGGGGGTGGTGGCGGTAGGAAGGGGGAGGTGGCGATGGGAAGGGGGAGGGAAGGCCGGCGGGGCAGACTCGGCGGCGGTGGCGGCCGGCTGTGGAAACATGGTGTCACACGTGAGGCTTATGTAAAGTGAGCGGCGTGCGGCGCGGCCAATGGGAGAGCGGCGCGCCCCGCCCCCGCCCCGCTCCTTCGGTAGCGTCATATGGCCGCAGCCAATGGCAGCGCGGGAGGGGCGGGCTCCGGCCGCTCGGTCACGTTTCTGCCTGTATGAAGTCGGTGCCGGGCTGCGCCGCGCCGGGCGGACGTGAGGCGTGCGGTGAGTAGGGGGCTCGTGGCGCTATTCCTGTGCCCTAGCGGGGCCTGGAGACTGGGGAGAGGCGATCGGTGGCCGTGCGGGGGCCGGTGGGCTGCCCCACTCCCCTCGGTCCGCCGGGCCGAGGTTACGTAACCCCTCGGCCGAGGCTCTCCCGTCGCGGGACGGAGCTATCTGCGGGACCGTGGGGGGGGCTGGTGGGGGCTGCCCCGCGGCCGGCGTTGGGTGACGGCTCTGTATCCGATCCTTGGATCTGGAAGGAGTGAGCGAGGGAGGGGGCGGCGGCCCGCTGTGCGGAGCGGGAGCGGGCGCGGGCGCGGGGGGGCGGCTCCCGGCCCGGCAGCCGAGGGGCGCGAAGGCCCGTTCTGTGTGGACGATCCCGCTGCGTTACCCCGGGCTCCGTTCCGGTGTCTGCGTAGCGCGACGCCGCGGTGAGCGGTCGGTGCTGCGGTACCGGGTGGGCGGGCACGGGAGCGGGACTCGGCGCCCCCCCCTTCTCCCCCAGCTGAGCTCCCGGTTTTACCCCGGTGCTGCGCGGAGCCACAGGTGGAGCGGGCAACAGGTCCGGCAGCGGGGGCGCGCTGTGCCCTGAGACGGCGGCGGAGCGCCTGTTGACATGGGGTGCGTGCTATTACATGTGTGGTTACAAAACCGTTTATGTAAGTAGAGTTTCACGCAAATAAAGAGCCGCACGGTAACAGCCGGGCTGACGGTCCGCAGCCGGCTTCTCCCGGTGGGTTGGGTAGGATGTAGTCCGCTCTGTGTGCTGTGAGAGCTTATAGAACCCCACGGGGTGCCCGTAGCAGTTCTGTGGGGCTTGCAAAGTGAACTGCTGACATCGTGTTCTGGGCAGACACGGCAACGTGGCTCGAGCGTACCCTGGGAGGGTGCTGTGATAAGTTAGTTGTTTCTTGGCTGTCGGCCATGAAGTTTCTTTCAATTTCTTCTTCGCACGTAATACTGAAGCCTTGTACTTCTGACATGGAGTAGCCGCCCCTTACATCTGCACAAATGAAGGTGGAAAGGTGGAAATTATGTAACTGTTCCAGCCAGAGGGTTGTGGCCAAGTGTCTTAGTGCAATGAAGAACTGCTTCAAGTTGCCAGCATTGCTGTAACCATGGAGTGCTTACAGGTGGCAGCTAACACAAGCTGTCACTTCTCAGAACTGCAGCGAACTTCTGGAGCTCGCTATTGCTTGTTGTTAAGGTTAAATCCACGTACATTGCTGTTGTGGCAGCAAGTAATATCTACTTATTTATGAATGGTTCGTTTTGGTAATGTATATTTGATAAAACCAAAACATGTCAAGCTGTCATCTAAACGTGTGGTCTTATTCTTTAAATGTCTCAGTGTTCTTTGGACTGTTTGGGGCCATTGAACTTGGTGAAACTCAAACTTTTCCTGCCTTCTGGGTGTCCCAGTGTCTGTTAGTCCATGATCCTAGCCTGGAGCACAGTGCTGCTCATGCACAAGGTACAAAGGATCTCAAATACAGAACTCAAGAGCAGGGCCTATAACTGGAGTGAGAGACAGTAACAGTGAAAGAGCCCCTGTCACTGTGCTGTAATATCAGGCCCCTTCTTACACTAGTGCATGTTGGCATGCTCTTCTGATTTCTTATTTTTTACTTTATTTCTGCAAAGTGATGAAGTTTCATTGGAGAAATGGGAAGTGTCTTCCCTTGATCCAAGTCTTGCCATCAGTGCTGTGAGTTGGACATGGTCCTGAGTTGTGGAGGCCTTGTTCCTGGTCTGAGGGGGTGCTCTCAGAGAAGACCTTTGGCCTGGAGTGGGAGGAAAAAGTCATATCCTTCAGTTCTGGTGTAGCTTGGGCTGTCTGGGGTGATTAAGGTAGAAGGGAGAGTGGTTTGTCAGAGTGGTTGGTAGTCTGCACGAGGTTGGACACTCTGCCCAGTGAGAGAACACAGTCTGTCCTGTAGTTGGCCTTGGGCTAACGTGGAATGTGAAGGTTCAAACAGTAGGATTTTGCCTTTTGTGTACTTTTTTTCAAGTCCAGCAAGTTTTCTAGATCCATTTGTGATCCAAAGACTGTGGTTTCGCCGACTTCTTTATTTGTCAGTTGCTAAGGTTTGTTGTAGGCTTCCTATATTTATTTTAACACACTAATGCAGTCTGAAAATCTAAGTAATCTTCCTTCTTACAGCTTACTCATATTCCTTTTATGTCTCCACAGAGAGTCATAAAGAGACAGCATACTGTGGTAGCTCTCAGTCTAATACCTTTTCCAGACATCTTCAATCATGAAGATTTAAGCTCATAACAGCCTCAGCTTTTCAAATAGACTTATTTGAGCTTATCTCTGAACAATATAGTTTTATGCTAATAAATTTCCCTTGTGAAAAATCACTTTTTGGTTAACTGAGATTTCTGGTGGAGCTGAGCTGCAGTATGAGAAGGAAGCAAGATGTTTGGAAGTGGATTCTAGACTTTTCTTCTACCTCAGACTTTATTCTGACCGGGAAGTGTTTGCTTTAGATACAGACTGATAAACCAATTTTCTTCTTTCTTCCTGGGTTCTTGCCACACCCCTATTTCTCTAACACTTATATAATATTAAAATGTGCTTTGCTGTAGAAAAGTATGGGTTTGGTGCATGGGCAAGTTAGTGTGGGATGAGGCATGTTTGGTGTTTAAAGGCAAGCAGATTATCACTAATCAAAAGAACAGTAAATTCTGACTAGTTTAGTTTGACTGTAGTATTTTATGTAGGCCTGCTATCATTGGCCTATGTTAAAAGGGAACGTCATGTTCTTACCAAGGAATTGCGTAATACTTGGCGTGGATGTGCTGTAGCCACTGTGTTATATACATGACGTTACCACATCGTAATTACTGGGTTATCCGGTGTTTCTGAAAAGGAATTTCTCTGTCCAGTTTTGGTTGCGTGGCCTATGATTCCTCTGAGGATGTGTATTACAGACCTTCTTAGCTGTGTTATCTTGCTGCATTCATACTGTGCGCACTGTTTTATCCTATCCCTTTTGAGCAAGTTTTAAACTGCTGAAATATTTATTATGTTAACTTGTCAAGCACTGTATCATAAAAAATATCACATTCATTATATTAGTCTAAACTGCTTTGACTCGTATTTTTGGTGCAGGTAAGTTTGGATGCAGGAAACAGGAGATTTTAAAGTAATGCCACGTATGGCAAGCTGCATGTGGCTCTGGGCAGCCTGGTCTGATGGATGGCAACCCTGCACATAGCAGGGGGATTGAAACTAAATGATCATTGTGGTCCTTTTCAACCTGGGCCATTCTATGGTTTGTGTTGCCTCGGTTATAGGATCGCCCCCCAACACCGCTATGATGGGGACCAGGATATTCTTCCCACCTGTGCTGTTGGAAGGGAGGCAAACCTTCTGTTTACTACTTGTTGCCTATTGAGGAATGACTGACTCCTCCTTCTGACATGCAGAGACTTTTTTTTTTAAAGCTGCAGGTGAAATACTTCCTTCTGTGAAGCTTGTTTAAATGGCATGGGAGAAAGGAAGGTGGCAGTCAGACACTCGTAGGCAAGTGATTTTGGGGTCTGTTGCCAGGAGGTCTTGTGACCCAAGGCTACTTCTATGGAAAACAGAATGGCAGGAGGCCAAAGGAGTATCAGATGGTTTGTATATGTCTACAGTCCCTGGAGCTACTCTGTGGAGCAAGTTTTGTTCATACTGACAGTGAACTGACAACTTGCTGTGGTAGGGAAGCACACAAACACATGGGAATCCACATGCCTGAACATATGTAGTGGCTGCTACTCCAGTAAGTGGCTTAGTAGATCATCAGGTATGCTCGTGCTCTACCTGCCAGCAGTGCAGGCATCTGTGCCTCTGTTTGGTATTTCAAAGGTTATCTTTCAAGTGTAGATAGGATTTCTAACTGCCTGTGTTAGGCTGTACCAATCCAGTCCAGCATTCTCCCACTTGGTCAATGCATTCGTGAGAGACAGCAGTAGTGCATCAAGTTTCTTGTAAGCTGCACAGGCAGTAGTTCTGAAGTGCATGTTCTTCATCCCTGTCCATGTACACACGTGAAGCTATGGGACTAATTTATGTGTGTGTGAAAGCTACCATTAGGTGAAGAAAAGCTTAGTACAGATGTTTTCAGCTGCTGCTGAAATAGTATGTTGCAGTCTTAGAGGAACCCTGATTCCTTTGGCTTGTTTTGGAAGTCTGATTTAAACAATTCACTTTTAGAACACAGTAAGAAATGAGGCTAAATTTACCTCCCTTGAGCTATGTAGTCATGGAGTATGGTCTCCCTTTTCCTTCTTCTTCTCCCAACAGAAAGCAAAGCTTTACTTGTGATGCTGAAGGGATAAAGGCTTGCCATGCTGCATGCAGGTGAATAAACAGAGAAACAGGGAGCAGCACACTTACTTGGCAAGAGTACAAGGTTGCTTTGCAGGTTATATGAGCTGACAGGACTGATGTTCATCCTGAAAAGATACAATAGTAGGGAAAAGTGTGTTTACACGCTGAGATTAATGGGGAGGTCTGATGTTTTGTTTCTAGGTGGTAGTTTTTAATGCTTTTCTTGTAGGCAGAATCACTGCGGATTTTGTTGTATAGGTGTTTCAAACTGTCTTTTAAAATGTTGAACACATGCTATGCTTTATTTTCAAGATCTAGCCCTTGGGTTGTGTGAGTAACATACGTGTTTGCTCTAAATGAAGCTCTGGAAGATGTGATGAGGTGTCTAGGATGTACTTCTACTAGTACTTCTATTTTCTGTTGGTCTCACTTTTTATACCCCTTATTCCTTCCCTCTTTTGTATCTTGGTATGATTTTTGTGCTTGACCTTATTTCATGTACTTTTACATTTCTACTACTTTGTTTAATTATACGGAGGTCTTAGGTACATAAAGCACTTCTTTGCTCTCAATTACATCTCTACTATGGGTTCCTGGGCGACTTGATCTCTTACTTCTCAGTACTAACACATCTAGCTTATAGGACAAGTACATGATGTTTGTTAGGTGGCCATGCTTTGTGGGAGGTATTAACCGTTTGCTGCACAGTTTCCCAGAATGAGACTTTCTGACTGAAGTCTGCAATTAGACATGAACCGTAATGATATCTGAAGAGCAGCATTCATCTGAAACTTAGATAAATTTAGGTAAATTTAGGTAAATGTGATGAAATTCTACCTTTTTTTTTTTTTTTTTTTTTTTTTTTCCCATCTCTTCCCTCAAAGTAGGGGAGAAGAAGGGATTTCAACAGATATGAAAGTTGAAATACAGTGTTGGAAATGCATTTATATCTACTTCCACGCGTAACAGAGGTGAAATATATGTAACTGCATGGCAAAGCTTGATCATCCTTTCACTGACAGCACTTTCTTAAATGTATTGTATCCCTTATTTTGCCCCAAAAGGTCAAGAGATGACTTATGCAAACTTAAAGGAGTTCTGACTGTTGTCTGGTTTAGTAAGTTCTCCAGTTCTCTGAAGAAATGATTTTCTATTTAGAAAACTGAATGTCTTAAATTTACATTTCATACAAAGCTTTTTTGTTAACCTTTGAAAAGCAGGTAAAGCCTGCTGTAACACTGGAAGGAAGTCTAGAAACCACTATGGATCAGGTACAGCAGACCACACTTAGCCTCTTCTCAAGAAGTCTTGGAACAGACTGCAACAATCCTGTACACTGTGGATATATTTTTATGTTCATAGTTTTTTGTTGTTTTTTTTTTTACCCTCATGGAAAATGCCCACCCTGTTGGCAGTTAAACTTAGCTCTATGCCTTGGCTTCTTGTTTAAGTTTTAAGAAGTAGATTTGAGAAAGACAGTTTGCTCAGGGGGGGAAAGTGGTAAGTCCAGATCCGCTGTGGGTATTTGAACACTAACGATGAGGTTCACAGGATAAGAAATGCTTACCTGGAAGAAAAGAAAACAGTTCCTGCCAGGTGACTGCGTGGTTGCCCTGACTGCTTTTGGGGGTTACATTTGTTGACTGGCTTATAGTTTCAAGAAAGCAAATGATGAATCAGGAGCTGTCCCTGTTCAGTAATCACAGCACAGGTGAGATTGTTTGACCTTCCATGAGGTAAAGTGGCTAAGGTCAACAATGCGCTATTACTGGGCTATTCATAGTAAGACTGAGTTGACTTCGTCCAGTTACCTCAGGCTAACTCTTTCCTATTAGTTACTCCGTGGAGAAAATAGGGAGCTCTAAAAATAACAAAACTAATCGTAAAACAGGTAGGAAATGAAAGAGTAGAGTTGGTATGGTTGCTTCAGGAATAGAGTTGATTGTTTATATGAGCTTATGTCCACTTAAGATCTGTTTGTCGAGGGCAGATGGATTTTTGTTCTACAGTCTTTATAACTACTCTTCATCGGTGGAGTTTATGTCTTTGTGGTTGGGCTTGTATTGCATTGTGAACTGGTCTTGATTTGTATTTTGTAAATAATTTTTTTTATTTTTCAAATAAAGCTTGTGTTTTTGATTATTTTTTTCTTGTTTGTTTTCTAGGAATATATTGATCACCCTTTCATATTTGGAAAGACTGAGCGTGTTCATTAAGGTATCTTATAGTCTCACTAAGAAATTGATTGTTGTTGTTGTTGCTGTTTTGCATGCTTCCCTAGGGCTGTAGTGTATCAGAATGCTGCAAATTATGAAGACATTCAGGGTGTTCAATTGTCAAAGATTATAAAAAGTAAATGAAGTATCACTGAGCACACGGAAATGTGTCTCCTCTCTGAATTGTTAGGACACTGAAATTTAGTCTAGTACCCAGTATCAAGTGCTACTTCTGCATTGCTTGCTATGCAACAGTTAGTAACTTCCAGTCCCTTGCAGGTATTATGAGAAGAAGGATGGGGGGGGGGGGGAAAGATGATGAAAAATTTGGGATCCATAAAACCAAGTTGTTGTTCCTGTTCAGGTAGATGGGGTGGTAACTCAGGTGAAGAAAAGGAAAATATTATTCTTTTAAGACTGCATTTAGAAAGAAGGTTATAGCTTCCAGCAATAGTTTTGATGGATTGTGCTGTAGTTTGTAAGAAACTGAGACTATTCTAATCCCTATTCAAATAATTGAATAGGTGAACATGAGAGGAAAAAAACTGTGAGTTCAAAGGAGAGTGAGGGAAGCAGGTTGTCTGTGTTGCAAAGAAAATGTAACAGTGATTGTACTATAGATGTGGTCTGATAATGGAATCCTATTCCAAGGAAAGAGAGGAGGGGACAACAGTTCTTGATAATAATGTAGTATTCCAAGAAAGGTGAAAATAAAACCATGTATTTTGCTGTTAATACTACACTGCTTGATCTTTCTAATTATTAGAAACAGTTGCAAAACTTGACACAAGTTCTTAAAGCTGATAATGTTTGTTTGGTTTCCATACTGCAGGTGTGACTTCATTTCTCTTCAGGAAGTCTGCTTGGTTGGGATCGTGTAATACAGGTGTGTTCCCTAAAACAGGTGGTTTGTTTTTTTTTCTAATTCTGAAGTTGTCTGTGCTTGCAATAGGCTGATCTCAGTATCAAAGGAAATGTTGCTGTAAGCTCCGTATTCTTTGTATACTGTCAGTGCAGACTTTCTGTGGAAAAGAGCTTAGGTAGATGAACTATGTTAGTTCTTTGGGATTTGGGCTTATTCAGTCAATTGCATATTTCCTCTGATTAATCTCCTGGTGTTTTATTATTAGATTTAACTATCTCTCTGAAAATCTTGTTTTGAATGATTTCTATATAGTTTCAGATAAGACTCCTTCTGATAGAGGTCTGTGTTAGCTCTCAGTTAAACTGTAGGAAGTTCACGATGAGAATTTTAAGTAGTTACAAGACTCCTCTGTTTTTTTTCTTAGTATCTTCTGAAGTGCATAAGCAGATTTAACTGACATAAGCAATCAAAATTGCTTGTGCACCTATTGTGAACACCCCCTTCAAACCTATACTTGAAACCCCCTTTGTGAAAATATCATGAAGCTTTTCAAACTCGAGAGTAGCTGTGTCCTTTCATAAATAGGCAAATTCTTGTGAATTTCTGGTAGGTCTTGATTAGTGAAGGTAGAAACTTCAAGGAAATATGCAGTTCAGGGAGGGCAAGTAAGTTGAGGAAACTGGAAGAACTGACTTTTAAACCAGGATTTAACTGGTGTTGGAAGACATTCCACATTTTCAGTATTGATGCTAAAATGACAATATCTCAAAGTAGCTCTAGTTAAAGCTATTTCTCACGCTTGGCCAGAGATACCGAGCTTATTGTTTAAATCCTGTTTTATCAATATATAATAACGATAGAGTCAGCCTTTAAAGAACTAACACACACAGACTTGTACTGTAGTCTGAGACTTGCAAGACACTTATTGGCTTTGTGGCATTATGCAGAATGGAATATTGTGAATAAATTCTTCCTTAAGCCTGGCCAACACAAACGCACTTCTAGCTGTTGGTAGATGTGTAATGTTTTAAATTAAGGCATTATTAATGTGGCTGCATGCCAAAACAGTTAGCTTGGGAATTGAACACCATTCCAAACATTCCTTCTGCATATTCACATGAAATACTTGATGATGTAATTGTTTAAAGAACAAATGTTGCTTTTTGGAACTTCTCATTTTTATTCTTGGTGATACATGGTGGTAGCCTGTACCAACGTACTTAGTTTACTACATCTAATAGAACAGCCTTCGTATTTTCTTCTTCCCACAAAATTCCTAGGATCTTTCTGGGGAAAGTGATTTTATTAAGAAGAATAATAGTGTTGAACTTTGCTAGTACAGACTTGTTTGTGAACATAAAGAAATGCTTGTCTGTTAGGGGGCCATTGAACCCTGGGACAGGTTGCCCAGGGAGGTTGTGTAGTCCATCCTTGGAAATGCTCTAAAGCCATCTGGATATGGTCCTGTGTAACTGGCTTTAGGTGACCCTGCTTAAGCAGGGGATTGGACTAGATTACCAATAGGGACCCCTTCCAACCCCAGCCATTCTGTAATTTGCAGTTTGCATGCTGCCTAAAACAAATGTTTATAGCAAGCCTACAGAGGTTGAGATAAAATTAGGTTTATTAGATCAGACCTTAAAACTGGGTATTTCAAATAAACTTCTTAGCACATGGAGGTTCTGTTAAAAAGATTGGGCATTTTCCTCTGTCTTCTGCAGGAGAATTTAGTCCTTTGTGGTTGCATCAGCCTGTGTAGGCCTTAACATACATAGTGTAAAACTATATTGGTAGTGAATCAGAAGGCAGTGCAGAGCTGAGAGGTTATTCAGTTTGAAAGTTTCTGTTATTTTCTAGCTTTGTGAAGCCTTACACCAGGATAAAAATGTTATAAATGCATATTTATATCTTAATTCCTCTGCTGGATGACAGTTTCATGTTTAACCAATATTTATCTGCGTAGGAATGGCATAACTGAGCATCTCTCTGGTATCTGTTTGAAGAGGACACTGTTGGGGGGCCCAGGTATTTCTTTTATATTTTATAGTTGTAGAGGTGTCCGGACTCTGTAATGGTCAAAGATTTCCAGTAGAAGAGGATGAGACAAGAGCTGAATCCATGTGGGAGACTCTGGACCTAGGTGCTTCATGCTTTTGATGCTAGCTGGGAGGGAACTTGATAAACATTTTCACAAACTTTTCATAGGAAAAAACAGGTAAGGAACATACATAACTGTTACAACTATTATTATTATTATTATTATTTTTCATGTAGGGCTTATGCAGAAAACATGTTCTGTTTTACGCTGATTGCTCTGAGAGTAATGCCTTCTATTTATTTCTATGGAGACTGCAACAGATATGAAGAACACAATAACGCTGTTTGATAGAGTAAATTCTCAGCTACAAAACACTATTTTTCAACACAGACATCACCATTACCTGTGCATTTCTGCCAGCAATGAGCAAAGCTTACATGCTATGCTTGTAATAACTTGTACCAGTGGAGGTGAGCCATTGTTGCTGTCGCCACTGCTGAAATGCACCACCCAAAACCTCACTGTGCTCATATCCACTATTTGGTTTCTAGAGGTGTTCAGCCAAAGTTGATGAATGTTAGTGGGTGTTATCTTTTCTGAATCAAGGAATTCAGTGACAACCCTTTGATTCACTGATTCGCACCTCCACGTCAGACATCATGTTGTCAGGCTGACCCTCTGCTGCCATCTGTGACATGGCAACAAAATGTAAATGAATATTGGTGGGAAGGTTCAGCCTCCACTGCCATACTGCCAACATGTGCCTCTGATACCATGGGACAACATAATAAAATAGGAGGCGTTACTTTTGGTGCAGCCCTTTTATTTTAAAACTAGTTTCAGTCATGTGCATGCTCACTCATATTTTTGATATGAGCTGGGAATTGCATTATTTTAAAGCAAGAAATTTTTAGCCTGGAAGTATACTTACTCTTCAATTGAGGCTTGAATTTTTTTCACAGAGGAAACAGCGCAAATGCAAGTATCTTTGCTTCGGATGCAAGGGCCTGGCCTGATACTTAGGCTCATCCTGCATAGATGTTATAGTAACTGGCACTTGTCTGACTCTGGATAAAGGCTATGTCTTGCCAGATTCCTCTTTTGTATAGTGAGTGACAGCTGTAAGCAGTAGTTGATTAGGGCGGTCATATAAATATAGTTAAACAGCAATAATAAATAAAGAGTTCTGTATTTAGGGTATTCTTGAGCTTGAAGATGAATTTTTATGAACAAATTGTAAGCTGTATGCTCTGAATGCTAAGAAATCCAGTTCTACGAATTACTTGTGATGTTCTATGTGTTAATGGTAACTTTGATTTAAATAGAAAATTCTGGTTTACATCTCATTTCTTTCTATGGAGAAAAAAAAAATAAAATACAGAATCCTGTATTTTGAAGCAGTCTTGCCGGGAATGGTTATTCTATTATTTTCTTCATAGTGAAGTTAGAATAGGAAATTTTTTCCCCATTCCTAGAATGTACCCAATTGTTCTGTTGCTGCAAAATGAGGAGTTTGTGGTCTTATTGCTGGTGAAGTTCTACAGTTAGACAAGATGTAAACAAGCATTAATATACTGAGATACAAGCTTTTTTTTTTTTTTCCCCCTGACTCTTTGCTACTACCAAGCACTCAATTATGGTCTAATTGCACAGGGAAGGTGCATCCATTGTTGGCATTAATTTTCTTCTTTTTTCCCTTAAATTGCGTGATAGGATTAAATCTCTGATAGTTATTTATCATACAGATGAGAAAACATTATCATTTTATAAGGTAATACTACAGAAGATATGCAGAAAACATTGATTATACCTCCAGTAAGCTAAAATCCTCACCATGAGGAATGCTGCTTATTGATGCTAATACAGTTACAATCCTTGAGCACTAATGTCTAAATATATTCATAAACTGTGGTGTGCTTCTTGCTTCATTTTTTTAATATTGATAAGGTCATTTTAATTGCAAATGTAGACTCAAGCAAACTGTCAGTCTTTGGATGCTCTCCTCTTACTCAGTTCTTGAATTAATTCATCTTGTCCTTAAATGTCTGCACTAGCCTTAACTTTTTTGGGGGGAAAACCAATCTGGAATAAATTGTTCTTCAAACATAACCAGGTCTTCGCTGAAATAAGGTTTAATTTGTGTCATGGTTTTCAGAAGAAGCTTTCTTTCTGTTCTGTAGTCCTGATCCTAGTTCTTAAGAGGGTTTCTCAAAAGCATGAATTGTTGCTTCTTCAAGATTTACCCATAATATTTTGCATGTTCTTCTGGGACTCTTTCCATTATGTTAGTGTGTGTGATAAGAGCTTCTCTGGCTAATAAGTAGTCAGAAGACATTTTCTGCACATCCATCATGAGCTGTGTTTAACCTTGCTGCTCAATGGAAATGTGTTGCCTTCTTCATTCAGACTACTAGTCTGCAACAGATTGACCATAGGGCGCTTTTTCTGTTCTACAAGAGAAGAGTTTTTGTGAGCCAATTACCTTAAAATCAAATCCAACTGGTGCCAATTTAAGACTGAGTTTTTATTCTCAGAATCCAAACGTAACCTTACTTCAGAAATTTAGAGAGCTGTAGCAGAAAGTTAAGAAAATGAACAGCGCTAATCTATCTCAAGATCAAACCTATCAGGGCTCTTCCTTTATTTTCCAATGTCAGTCTGCACATGGTTACTGTACTGGATGTGATATGCAGTTAACTTCTTCAAGCCGGCTTATCTGGGGAGGATTTCAGACTAGGAAAGCATGCTTGCTCTTACCTTTTCATTCTTGTTTGGTTATTTACTGGATATTTATTCAAGCCTTTAAGTGGAATGGATGTGTGCAATTTATTATGGCCTTTTGAGATTAGTTTCAACATTAATTAATCTCTCTGGGCTGGGTGTCCCTCTGTATTCCTGAAGCGTTTGCTTGCTGCCTGTGTATGCATGCAGATGTTCCCCTTAAGATTTTCCACTGTCTGAGAGTGAGGTCTAGCTAGATGCAGCAGCCTGTTCATATCCTGCTCCACAAATGACACAAGTTACTAGCAGGTACAGTTGTAACTGTGAGACAGCAATATCCTTTAACTCTTCTTAAGTTTCTCTGTGTGAAACAGTTCATCTAAGAGTCAATACTCTCTTCTTGCATGTTTCAGTTCTGTAATTTGTAAGGCTAAAGTTGTTTTCTTAGTCCAGAAAACAACTGTTAGAGCTACTGAAGTGTAACTTATTGCCTGTATACTGCTATTCAGTGCAGCACCGTAACAGGATGTCTACGCAGTCTGAGTGAGCAGACCTGAAATTAGATGTGAAAAAGCTAAGTAATCTTTTTGGAGAAAAAATGTTTTTTATTCACTTTCTATAGAAACATATGGAAAGAGAAAATATATCACCATTGCTGAAAGCTTGAATATATGTCCCTAAATTGTACTTTCATCTTTCAAATGAAAACAGATATCTTGCCTATTTCTGTGGCCAAAGGAGGAGAAGTGCAGTTTTTTCTTCTGAAAAATTTGGAATAAATGTAGAATGTCTGGAAAAGCAGCAAATAAAAGGGTAAGAAAATAGTTTCAATGCTTTTTGTGTGGGAGGGAAGTGGAATCATGGTGTGTTTTAAATGTTTATTAAGTGAAAGCTTTCTGTTAAAGGCTACACAAAAAAAATATTTAAAACATGTTTAAAAGCATATTGTTGCAGTTAATACTAGTGGAAGTCACAACAAAACTTACCTGCAGCCTTCTTTTATTGCCTTTGTTATTCCAGAGGGGTTTATTAGTCAAGAATTGTATTCTTAAATATTCTAAAGGAAGAAGAGGAGGGAACAAACATGATTCTTAAAACAACTTGTTTTCTTGATGTTGCATTGCATGATCAGGGATTCTTAGCTTATAGCCTGCAGTATTGTTATCTGTCGGTGGTTAAACTAGATGGAGAGATGGTTCAGATTAAGCATCATTATTTTGTACATAAAGTTGAACTGTTACATAGCATTTCTCCTTTGACTCTTCAGAGTTAGCCTGTTATTCATTAAATTCCCTATACTCTCTGCATTATAATTTGCTTTAAAAGCAGGGCTTTTTGTTTTGCTTTAAGCTTACCTTTCTAAACATGATGGGCCTCTTCCCCCCTGAATTAGTAGCAATCAGTGGCTAAAATTATCTTTAGGCCTATTTGTATCATAGTAATTTTTTTGTTGGTAAGTAAGGCGAGTAGAGAGAGAGTTCTGCTGCTAGAGAACTGATCTTAAAAGCAAGACTGCGTAGTTAAAAATGATTAAATAAAGCCCATACATAGTTAGGTATCACCTGATGCATCAATGGAATCGTTCTGTTTTCCAAGGTAAACTGAAAGCCAGCAAAGTAGTTTAACTGAACATAAAATATTCCTTACCAGCTACAGTCCCAATCCAGGCAGTAAGTCTATCAAAAATTAAGTGTGACAACTACAAACAACAGAATATATAAACTTCTAAAGAGTTCATGTTTATTCCACTTCCTCTTTTTCTGTGAGTTTTTACTAGAAGGTAAATACTTCTTTAATAAAAATGTTGTTAGGATTGCAATTATATTTAACTTAAACTGTACACTATTGAAATGCTGAGTACGTTAACCATAAATATAACGTTTAATTACAGTTTGTCAGCAAAGGGAGACAAGAAAATAGTTTTGCTTTTGTTCTTCCTTCCCTTCTTCCTCAGATTTGTGAGTCTGTACTTCCAGACAGAATCTTTACAGACAGAAAATTCTGAATATGGCTTGACTTGATCTTGGCAGTGTTTCTAATGAGTGTCCCGTGGACTGTATCGAGGTCAGGGGGTTCTACTCTAGCACTGAGGAGCAGAACCCTGAGCAGCAAGCTGATATCAGTGAAAACATTTCTTCATTGTTCTCTTTAAAAGAGCAACAGAAAATGAGTGAGTTTTCTGGACTTGCAAGTAACCATAGCCAGATGATTGCTGAAGATTCTGAAATTCAGCCAAAACCTGAACACTCTCCTGAAGTTCTTCAGGAAGATATTGAGATGAGCAGTGGATCCAGTGGAAACGACTTCAGTGGAAATGAGACAAATGAAAACTACTCCAGTGGACATGATTCTCATGGCCATGAGTCTGATGAAAATGGGAAAGATTCAGCAATGCTTATGGAATCTTCAGACTGTCACAAAAGGTAGTAGTTAGTATTGAATTAAGTTCACTTTTTTCTCACAGAAGGCTTTTACTATTTGAATCTAATTTGAATTACTTTATCAAATGCAGTGTTTCATAGGGCAAACTTAATCTATGTGTTTGTTTTTTTTTCCCCTCATCATTGCTTCTTTGGCTTTATTTATACATTCTTTTGGTAAACCAACTCCTGTAATTGCATAGTAAAAAGTGTCAGTCTTTTCTTAATAGTCAGAGTGGATCTGTGCTATTTTCATCTTTGAAGTAAAAGCACGGTACACAGTTGAAATACAGAGCAAGAGGTACCTTCTTAAATGTGTAGCAGGTATAGTTTCCATACTTCTTGTACTAAGTAGACTTTTAAAGTTTGACTTTTGTTCTAGACAGTCATAACTAAGCAACTGTAAAACTAAAATGAAATAACTTTTATGTTTGCCAATCTTAATCTCTTTGCCTTTCCTTGTTTTAGTTCAAGCTCAAATGCATTTAGTCTGATGATTGCAAACTCTGAACATAATCAGTCTAGCAGTGGATGCAGGTAAATGTACATATATTTTCAGTAATTTGCTTGTGTGTGATAACAGTTGCTGAAAACTAAATAAGATGGGTGGTTGTTGATGTTGTTTTGTGTGTTGATGTTGCTTTGGCTAAAATTGGAGTACACATAGGAGATGATGTCCTGTCTTTGATTCTCTTCCTTTCTGCAATCAGCAGCATGTCCTCCTAACCACTTGATCAAATTAGAGCTTTTTGTAGCTGTTCCACACAAGTTGTGTGATGACTTGCAAAGTTTCTTAGCTTTTTTTTTTTTTTTTGACTTGGTAGCTTAGCCTCTGTTTTATTTTTGTGGTTCACTTCAAGTGTGGATTTTTTATTTTATTTTATTTTTTGAGACTTTTCTTGGATTTTTCTGCTCTTCAGATTTTAGTCTGAAGCCCTTGCCTGGAAACAGCCTAGTAATATTTTAAAATTGGAGTTTACTCATTGAGTTGGATATGTTTTGGTGTCCAGCAGGCATACAGTTCTGCCTCTCCTGTGTTCCATTCACCAGGATTCAAGCCTTAAGCCTATAAAGACAGACCAACATCAGCTGCAGGAATGCAGTATGAACTTTGTATCTGATCTTGATAGCCTTGAGAAACCTGGTGTCATTGAAGGCTCCAATTTAGACACTTCAGAGTGCCCTGCTGTAATTGAGGATTTTTGGTTTCTTGTTTGTTTTAAGTCAGCCTTTGATCAGGAGACCAAAACCTGATCTTTGGCAGATGAAGTTGGGCAGCTTTAGCATACTGATGTTAAGATACCCATACATATCTACCTACCTGAAAGTTTTCTGCCTGATACAGATCCTGAAGACATGATAAATGAAAAATACTCCTTTGCATCATTTGGTGTGCGCTGAACATAGTGCCTGCTTTGTGGACACAAGGAAATCAAGTTCCATGCTTTATCTTTGTGTGGAAATTGTGTTCTGGGGTTCACTTTTTAGCTCAACATCAAGAACAGAGTGAACCAAAACCATTTCTTAATTTTCCTTTCCTGTTGACTCAATTTTCTTGTTCTTTAAACAAAAGCAGCAATCTTCATTAATAACTCTTTGCTCAGTAATCCAGATGGTACAGTATTTCCCCCACTGCCAGTCACAGTTGCATTCAGAGCACAATCATCTTTGGTCTTTTTGGAATGGGAAATGGATGACCTCAGTTGACTGAGCATGCCTAGAGATGGCCTTGAAAGTGATGTCTACAATAGACTGACAAGCTGTAGGTTTAGCTTTTGATTCAGACACTACTGGGCTTTGGATTCAGTGTTTGTTACCATGTAACTACCTTTTGGACTGTGCGCATAAAGCAAATGGAAAGTTCTTATTTTTGTAGAATTTGCTGATTCTGTATTCTGCTAGTCAAACCTTCTCAGTGGCTGGCTACTGATGCTGCAGCTCTTTAGAAAAACATTTTTGAATTCCATAATTGATTTCCCGAGATCAGCCTTCTGCATTTGTTACTGCTAGAGGCCAATTTGGAAGTTTTTCTGGCAGAAGTGTTCTTGACCACTTCTATGAAGCAGGCCCAGAGGATACAAAAACAGCAGTATGCTTTATTATTTCACAGTCTCTCCCTTTCTCTTCATCCTTGTTAGCATAGACTGTTCTTCTATTGTAAGGGCCCTGTTAAACTGCATCAATCTAATACTGTCAAGCCATACTATACATGTGATTTTAGTGTATAGGTGAATATTAAGTTTCCCAAGGGAGTATAACATTCTCTTGTCCTTTGCCTTTATTTCTCAGTATAAAATAGTCAGTGAGTAACTGTACTATATGCTTATCATAATGTTATGGTGCAGCAAGAACTATGACCATATATTCTAGTGCCAGCAGATTTTTACCTTCTAAGCATTGAGGGTGAAGTATACCCCAAACCTGTCAGATGAGTTGATCTACCTGAAGAACTTCTTAAATTTCTCAGGGGAAAAAAAGAAAATCTGAAATCCTCTTGAAAGTTTCCTGGAAGTTGAGGACACTTATTGAATACTTCAGAAAGGGTAGTGCAGTTGCCAGTATCACTGTTTCTACAGTCATCCTTAGGGTAACTCCATGGAGAGTGCCAGCCATGGCAGCTGTGTGGTAGTAGAAGACCTTCCTTTTCATGAGAATAAACTGATTCTTAGGGAGACTTAAGAAAAGGTCTGAAATCCTCTAAATTGTTGTGACTAATTAATTTTAAAATTTCTTTTAATGACAAAGATGAGGTGATATATATATATATATG
The DNA here is from genome assembly GCF_039878825.1 of Excalfactoria chinensis. NCBI lineage: Eukaryota > Metazoa > Chordata > Aves > Galliformes > Phasianidae > Excalfactoria > Excalfactoria chinensis. The sequence goes on along the minus strand of NC_092833.1, from coordinate 2,294,552 downwards.
TATATATTTAAACTGTTTTCTGCCCACTTGTCACCCATCTTTGTCATCCTCTCCATCCCTTCTCTTCCTTCCTTTTCCTTTTTGATTTTTATCATCATTCTTAAATAATGATAACAGGGATTGCAAAGGAAGGCAATTTTCTAGCGTTAGCACTGATTATTGCTGTAGCTTGACCTTCTGCATTGAGACAACACTTTTGAGCATGCAACTGAGAAATGTTAATATCTGTCTCCAGCTGCCTCCTCTGATTCTTCACCCTTCATATTTACAAAGCCTTCCTTATGTTACTTAATGTATTGCCATGCTTAACTGGAATACATTGTTCCAAGCATTTCTCCATTTGTTTTGTTAACTTGATGCTCTCCCACTGCCATTCCCTTTTCAGGGACCTTTCCTATGAGAACCTGCTCGAACAGGAGGTGAAGACTTGAGTGGACCTCCTGCTTCTCTACTTTGAAGTCCATGAACATTTCTGAGAGTTTGAATTTTAAAGGAACTAAGGGATATACCACAAAAAAAAAAAAGGGGAAGGGAGACTGGTGCAAAAAAAAGTTCACTGGTGCTTGGGTGTATATATGTATATAGACAGACTGTTTCACATACAGGCAGTCTATATTTTACAATAAAATTTCTGGTTGTGGTAAATATTCCATTTGAGGCCATTGTAGCTAATTTAAGAATTACTACGAGTTTTGAATGTTGTTGCTAAGTAATAGAAAAGTTTAATGTGGCTAATTGCGCAAATTTGAGTGTGTGTTGATTGTCAGTGTATTTGAGTTTCTGTGAGGATGATGCGTTACTTCAAGCATCCAAGTAACATTTTATTATTTGTCTTTAATCTTACAGCAGTGAGCAGTCTACTAAAGCCAAAACACAAAAGGAATTGCTGAAGACATTACAAGAGCTGAAAGCTCACCTTCCTGCTGAAAAGAGAATTAAAGGCAAATCTAGTGTCCTCACAACATTGAAATATGCCCTTAAAAGCATTAAACAAGTTAAAGGTAATCAAGTATGATACTGCTTAAATAAAAGTGATCTGGGTAAAATTAAATATTTAAATAGGAATTTAAATGTTTGTCTCTATGAAGCAGAGTTTATTATGTTTCAGAACCTCAGTAAGCAAGAATTTGCATGGTCTTCTCATTTATTGACCCTTAACACGAGTTTGCTTGGGAGTTAAAGCAGCTTTGCCAGATGCTTGGCATTTTACTGGTATTTGTTGTAAATTTGTTTGCATAGTTGTGATTTATCTTCAAATTTCTGAAACTGTCAAACAAGACCAAACTATAATACGATGCATATATGAATATGCTAAAACGGATAAAAGTGCATGGATGAGGAAATTACTGATGAGGAAATTCCACTGTGGAAGAACTCATTTGGGAGAGTACCTGGACTTTCCAACTGCCCATTCTGTGTTTGTGCTAGAAAAAAATCAATTTATTCCAGGCTGTCTACATACTAATGTGATTTTTACTTCTGAATATAAATTATTTAATATTCTTAATGTAGCCAATGAGGAATATTACCAATTGTTGATGATTAATGAATCCCAGCCTTCTGGACTCAATGTGTCATCTTACACGGTGGAAGAAGTTGAGACTATAACCTCAGAATACATCATGAAAAATGCAGTGAGTATGCTGAGACAATTTCACAGTGTATGTCATTACACAATTACACAATGTATGTAAAATGTTTTCTGGAGTAGGAATTCTCAAGCATGCCTCCTTTATACAAGGTAGAAGCTGATGACTAGGCCAATAATCTGAAGCTGGCTGTTGCCTTCCAGTGAGTGTGAAGGAGAAACTTTGAGCACTTAATCTTTTTTTTTCCTGTGAGTTAGGTGGGAAATAAATAGCTTAAACACTTGGTCATAAGAATTGTACCTCATGTTTAGGGGCAATAGTGTGATATATCTGAATATCCATGAGATGTAATGCACTGTGAAATGTGTAAAATAATTAGTTTTCTTAGGATGCTTAAGGGATGCACTTAGAGTGTATCTCATTACAAAGCTTAGTATAGAGACATAGTGAATCATTTGAGCTGTCAGTTGTGTAGGAGCTGAGATGCTTTAACTGTTATTTGTGTTTATGTGACTGAAAAGTGACCGAGGTGCTTGAATTTGTGTGATGCTGAGTCCTCTGCTGTGGTATCTGTGGTCTCTGCAACTGGCACAAGCTTACTCTGTGATCCAGTGGTAATGTCTTCTCCTTTAGATAAGAGCAGCTATGGTGATCAATGTAGGTTTTTAGAAGTAGTCAGAATGAATGTTTTATTTTCCCATAATAATCCTAGAACACTGGAAATGGGAAGTTGACAATAATTCCATCCAAACTTAGAGTGCCTTCCACTATCTTTCCTGAAGATTCTTTCTGAATCTTATGTAGTTCCAAAATTAATAAAATGATGGGTAGGTAGAGGATGTTTCCTAGTTTGAAGTCTTATTTTTCTGTTGAACCTATGAATAACAAAGTTGTCCAGAAGGTGAAACAAATAAAGTAGTCTAGAGTGCAACTTGAACAAAATATCAATTGATCCAAAGCATGAGTTTACAAATACAGTGTTCTGACGACAGCTCTTAGGCTTGTGTACAGTAACAGTGGATAGGGCACTAAAGTTTATGACGCAGGGAACTCTTCTGTGTTGAGCACAAATACAACAAGAAATAATACAAGTGAAGTTTGTGTATGTTTGGGGCTTTTTTTCCCACCTGTCTACTCGTTATTTTTACCAACTGGTTTAGAGCACTTTTTTTTTCATTATGTAGTGGATGAACAAACTAACATAAACAACTCTTCATAAAGCAGCTGTATCTCATAAATGTCAAATATGGCTGTAGCGCAAGTATTATTGTGAAAACAATTCACATAGTTTTAAGTTGTTCCATAAATAGACGTGGTTTAACTGTCTTTATTCTATTTCCTTTTTATTTCAAACGTAATACTTTTATCTTGGTGTCTTGTTTTGTCTTATTGTTTAAACAATAAATACATCGAAGAATGTATTTTAAATTGCCTAATGTTGAGGTTTTTCTTCTTAGGATATGTTTGCTGTAGCTGTTTCTTTGATTACTGGGAAAATTGTGTACATCTCTGATCAAGCTGCTTCTATTCTGCGCTGCAAGAGGAGTTATTTTAAAAATGCCAAATTTGTGGAGTTATTGGCACCTCAGGATGTCAGTGTTTTCTATACTTCTACCACCCCATACAGACTGCCATCTTGGAATATTTGCAGCAGAGCTGGTGAGTGTTCCCAAGAGCAGATATTTCTCTGTTCTTCAGTCATGCTCTTTTTTTTTCTATTTTCTTTTTTAATGTCCTTTCATCTTTTCCTATCACTGCATGAGGGTATAGCACACATGCATTGCTAGAACATCTCTGAACAATATGGCACGTATAACATGCCTTTATGAATCAGTAAAGCCTGTCTGTTGGCTAAAAGTCTTCTGATAGCTATTATTCATTGGTTCCTGGGCTGCTCTCATCCAACTGATGACTGAAATTAAACTAGACATTCATGCTGAAAGTGGATTTGTCTTCCACAATTTTCTTGCAATCAAATGACCAGAGGTGGTTTTTTCTGTTTGTTTGTTTAATTTTTTTTTTCTTTAGATAAAAGAAAGATAATATTCTGCCTTATTTCTAAAATGGTTATGATTTGTATACGGGCCACCTTAATTACTATATAGAAAGATGTACTACAGCTAATATTGTTGAGCACTTAGCAAATATAATTTGTGTATCTGTTCTTTTAGCCATAGGAAAATGATGTCAGACATGTTAATATTGAAGGGTTAGATCTCTTAAGTCACTTAGTATTTGTAAGAGGGTTGTTTTACTTGTGCAGTGACAGCTGTTAGGAACTGAAAGATATCTGCCAACTATTTTAAGCAAACACTTGTATTTCAGGTTCTGCTCTAAATGTTTGAAATTCCAACCCCTGTAGACTAAGTCTATGAAGTTAAGTCAGAATGTGAACTGTATTAAATTTGAGGAAACAATTAACAACAAAGTAATGTGTACACTAAATAGATCAGAAAGGACCTTTTGAAGTCTCTGGTCCAACCTCTGGCCCAAAAAAGGTTCAGTATTGACCATTTGATCCTGATTGTTCACATTCCTCACCTACGTAACTTACTGATTTTTTTTTTTTCTACATTTTTTTTTTTTTAATGTTTGTGTATAGTTTCGTATATCCAAAATGCAGTTTAAATAGATGTACTTTATCTTGTGTACCAACATCCACATCTTATTTTATAAATGGAAATATTGCACAGTGAGGTCTCTGAAAGACCAGAGTGTGCCTTGCAAATCAGTCTGTGGCCAGTTTTTCAAAAGGAGGGAAGGAGACTTCAAAGGAGAAGGGAGAAAAGCTGTGAGAGATGCCTGGTTTTGCTGGGCAGGTGGAGGTTGGCAAACGTATTTGATGCTCTGACTGTCCTTTTTAGGAAAGAAGTCCAGCCTGGAGGGGTCGTGGAAACTCACTTTTTTGGTTAATGCTGCAAGTTAGTGAAAAAGTTGATAAGTGAACAGTTCAGACCAAAGAACTGTTTAGATATGTTTGTGCCATAAGGTTTACTAAACAAGCAGCTGTGATTCACGTGCCAGCCTCAGAAAAGCATAAAATCAAAGGCTTTTGGGAACCTAAAACATTTGGAGGGATACAGGCTACATCCCTTTTATAGTTATTGTATTTAACATCATAATGTCATAGTAATTTGTAACTTTTTATAAAATGTTTAATAATTTCAGAGTCTTCCACCCAGGACTGCATGGAAGAGAAATCATTTTTCTGTCGCATCAGGTAAGACAAAGTTATAACAGACTCAGTGTTATGAAACCATGCATTACAAAGTATCTGACCTTTATAAGAATCACATAGTTTAAAGTTTCTTGTTATTCCATAATGTGAATTTAAGGCCAAGCACATGCTTGTCATCTAGCTGTTGCTGAAGCTATGCAGAGAACTGCTAAGTGGTTGCAGGAAGTTACACCTTAGAAGTTAATCAGTCTGAATATTGACCTTTGTACCCTAAATAGTGCTGATATGATATCTTTCACAGCTGTGGAGAAAGCCTTCATTTTGTGTTAGCTGAATTGTTGTGCTCAGCACCTGCTACAGATTCTTTCATTCTGTAAGAGTAATGGCAAATTATATCTATCTCAAATGCCCAGTAAAGATAGATGAGGGTAACTTTGTCTTTTTTGCCGTCAATAGATGCTACGGTTCTTTTGGTTTTCTTTTTGCTATCTGTTGCCTCTCAGGTCCCACATTTTCTTCTTCCAGAAATGCTACTAATTACTTAATTCTGGAGTAAATAAATACCTGATAATTAAGGTATTAGTATATTTTAAACAAACTCCAAAAAGTTGGAGTGGGTGTTTTTGTAGATGCCTTTTCTTCCAAATAACACTGATACCAGAAGCTTTTACTTTATAAATCCATACTGCTATAACCTCCATTACTAACATGTATGTGTGTGTGTATGTGTATATATATATATATATATATATATATATATATATATATATATATATATATATATATATACACATACATACATATTTTATCACTAGGTATTGTTTTTATTCTTATTCTTTGGTTTCTTTTTAAGTCAGAAACTGCAATTATAGGTAAAACTTCTGAGACTTTGTTCTTTTTTAAATCAGGATAAATACCAAGTAAAATAATGTATTTAATTATTAACTGAAGAGTTACAACAGTCTTCATAAAATAAAACTATATTAATCTCTCTGAAGGTTAAAATGATGATTAATATCAGATTGAGATTATTGGATCAATAAAATCTATCGTAAGAGGTAGACTTTTCTTTTTCCATGCAGTTTCCATTTAAAGCAGCTATGGGTCTTATTTTAAGCAGTAAAGATGACAATGAATGCTTTATTGCAGTCAATATGCAGTCAATAGTCATGCTTCAGGATCTATTATAAGGTTCTTTTGTAACTAAGGAAATTACAGTAGATAAAATTTTGTTCAGTGTGAGATGAGTCTGTGCAAATAACAATCTCTGTGTAATTATTAGTGCAGGAAAAGAGCGTGAAAATGAGATTTGCTATCACCCATTTCGGATGACTCCTTACCTTATCAAAGTACAAGATCCAGAAGTAGCAGAGGACCAACTTTGTTGTGTGCTGCTTGCAGAAAAAGTGCATTCTGGTTATGAAGGTAATCATTTCAATGGACAGATAGTTGTTTTGTTTTGTGAAATCTAGAATTGTTTAGTATTTTGCTACAGGAACTTCTCTGCAGTTTAGCACAACTGAATTTCAGCCTAAGAAATTTACGTGTTTAAATTCCATCAGTGATCTCATAAAAGTGCACTATAATTGGTTCTGTTCTCTGCCCTTGTTTGGAGGCTGTGACATAACTTGCTTCCCTGTATGCACTTAAGCAGATTTTTTGATTTTACTCAGCATTTGATTGAAACATGCAGTTTTAAGTAACATGTGTATGCACAATATATTCGTTAATCTGCTTTCATTTTTCTTTCAGCACCCAGAATTCCTCCAGACAAAAGAATTTTTACAACAACACACACACCAACCTGTTTGTTCCAGGATGTAGATGAGAGGTAAGTTAGTTAATTAAAGAAATAAAGTATGAAATCACTTCACACTGTGGTCTTGAAGTGGGAAAACTGTTTTTTGCCTGGAAAATAAACTCAAAGAATGGAATCCAAGGACAGGGAAATTCCTGTGTCAGAAAGCACTACCTGAATGAGCCTTCTATTTATTTTATTTATATATATATATTTATTTTAAATCTATAGAATGTAACATTACATCATTTTGAATGAACAAAAAACAACCAAGAAAAACATCAAACATTCTATGTTCATGATTAAACAACTCAGGTTCTACTGGCTGAATCTTTTGTGTTGCTTTGATGGTCATGGAAGCTGATGATAGTTCATGTCAAACTATCAATATAGCCAGATGTGATGCATGTGAATTTGTCATTCACAGAGGCTCAGGAATTAAGATGTAAAGCAAACTTTCCTTTAGTTTTCTGGACAGTTTTGTCTATTACCTTTTGGAGGGTGTGGATGACAGAAATTGGAAGTCTATGAAGAATGGAAGATACTACTTTGAAAAAGAGTTGAAGGCATAGGAGGCTGAAGTGTTGTCAATATTCTAAAGCTTTTAAGGAAAGGGATGTGCTTTGAAATATCGTATCTTATAAGAATGTAAGGGTAAATTTGCTTGTTCCTGAGTAGAAAACACAGGCTTTCTTTTCCCTTCCTTTTGCTTTCTCTTTCCCTTGTTTTACATGGGACTTTCTTTGTGACAGTGTGGGGTTTTATTCTATTTTCTTTTCTTAGTGAGAACTGAGTTGGCTACCATAAAAGCATCTCAGAACGGGGATTGATTCCTCATTCCTGAAAGCTCAATAAATTCAATAAGTGATTTCATCTCATCAGTAGAAGAAGTTACTCTGCAGGAATGCCAGAACATTAATTTCGGTTATTCTAATAAATAAGCTTGTTTCCTTGCAGAGTTAAACTCACAACCTGCATGTGAAAAAGTTTTCTTGTACCCTGGTCAACTGCCCTGCTTGGTTCAGCTACAGTAATCCTGTGTGATCCTTAGCCTTGGCAAGCAGCCCATAGATCGGGGGTACTATTTACTTTCATGAGAGTTTTATAAGATTAAATTTTATTAATGCTCTTTTAAAATTAGGGTAAGTACTCAGCCTGTAGAGCTAGGCAGCATAGAAAAGACAGAACTAGTGTAGCAGACTCCTTGACTTTGGTCTGAGCATTGTTTTGTAATGTTAGAAGCAAATTAAAAACAAAAAACAGACAAACAAAAAAGACCAATAAAACAGCACTGTTCAAAGAGTATTACTACTAAGCTGGCACTACTATTTCCCGAAAGTTAAATTTTAAAATAGAGGAAAAGGAGTAAATAAAGCTTAAATGGAAACATTTTAAAGGTTAAGTAAGCATTTATTTCACTTGATTTATCTAAATAAGTGTTTTTCTTTGTTTTTCTTTCCCCAGAGCTGTACCTCTGTTGGGATACCTACCTCAGGACTTAATAGGAACACCGGTTTTGGTGCATCTTCATCCAAATGACAGACCCTTAATGCTAGCAATTCACAAAAAAAGTATGTAATCTATTTGCTGTGGAAGAAATACCTTTTTTTTCCCTGAAAGTTAAAAGTGACGTCTGAAAAGGCCTAAGCAAATATTAGATTACATTTTTACCTTCAAGAATTAGATACTGAAGTATTTCTGTACTCTACAACTTGATTCTTAATGCAAAATGAGGAAATGGAGTATTTTCTTATGGTCGCTTTTGAGGTGAAGCATGTCTGCTGTAAGCAAATTCGTATGTGAATATTTCATACATAAAGAAAATTGTCCTGAGAGTGCAATGATAAAAGATGTCATACTTTAATGTGTAGTCTTCCTCACTTCATAAACAGTCCATGAGAAAAAAGTGAGCCATTCTTGCAATGTCTAACTATGAAAATGTGAATTTGTCTCTTCAATCATCTTAAATTCTGAATTGTTAATTAGAAGTGCAAATATTAAACTGATGTTTTTTTGAATCATTCTTTACAGTACTTCAATATGGAGGACAGCCTTTTGACTATTCACCCATCAGGTTTTGCACTAGAAATGGAGATTATATAACCATGGACACTAGCTGGTCCAGTTTCATCAATCCTTGGAGTCGAAAGGTTTCATTTATCATTGGAAGACACAAAGTTAGGACGTAAGTCAATAGTCATGATATTTTTTCCCCTCCAGCTTATTTAGGGATTCTTAAAGAAAAACCTTAGAGGTTTTAGAGAGGGGAAAAATTTCCCCTCAACGTGAGTTGTTTCTTCCTCATATTTGGGTTAATGATGTAGTAGCTGCTTTAAATAAAGGAAGTTTGACAAAATATAAAACAGTTCAGTACTGTCAAGAGTTGCTTTAGAAGAGAAACTATGCTCAAAGTGAGTGAGGATGTGCATTCAGTCAGATTCAGTGGCCTTAGTTGCAATAGAATAATTATCAGATCCTGTTTACTATATATAGATGGCAAATTGAGGATGCAGTCTCTCTGCAACTTAAGTACTTGCACTTGTAATGGAATGGAATATGTTTGGTTTATGCAGGGGTCCCTTAAATGAAGATGTTTTTGCGGCTCCCAACTATACGGAGGACAGAATCCTTCACCCCAGTGTTCAGGAGATCACAGAGCAAATATATCGGCTATTACTACAGGTACAGCATGTGCTTTCATGTCACCATTTTAAATTCCCACTGAAGAAAGGGTGTTTATCCTAATGTGATGTTTTGTTTAACTATCTTCCACTGTTCCACTGTATTGGGATTTCTGGCTACAGTCCTGGAAACTATTTGTGTTCAACTGCCAAGCATGACTCACTTAAGTGTGTTAAAGCTCCAGCTGGTATTTAAGGATTTAGTACAGCTATGGCATCTTCATACAGCCAACTTAAACAAACAAACACAAAACTGCACAAAAAAACTAAAATAGGTCTTTCACCTCACGTGGAACTATTAGTAACTATTCCATTTTTGTTGAAAGCTGGCATGCAGAGACCGTATATTCTGTTGTTTTTAACAGCCTGTACACAACAGTGGATCCAGTGGCTATGGAAGCCTAGGTAGCAATGGCTCACATGAACACTTAATGAGTGTGGCATCCTCCAGTGACAGCACAGGAAACAATAATGATGACACACAAAAGGATAAAACAGTAAGTTTTCTATTTTTATAAATTCAAGTATGAGATAAAAAACTGAGTAGGTTTTAACTTATAACATAACTCTTTCTAATTTGGGATGGGAAGAAGTATAAGGAAAGCGTTGTCATTTGTTTAATATGGAAAAAAGCTTTCTGTCAAGAGGAATAAATATTTGCGCTGTAGATGAAGTCTCAGGGTACTGAAGCACAATTACAGGTTTGCAAGTGGACACTTAGCACATTCTGATGCCCATTATGTGCTTGCTTCTGGGCAAAAAAAAAAAAAAAAAATGTTTGAAAGCAGTTTCTTCTGAGGGGAAAGTCTGTACCTCCTGTTTTCTGTAACAAAATGCAGTAATAACTGCATACAAAAATGATAGCCTGTGACCTTTTTATGTTGCAGAAAATGCACTGTATAATATAGACTGAAAGGTTGTTTGTTGTTTTTGTTTTTTTTTTTGCTTAAAACTTAACTTTAAAGGGCACTGTTGTATCCATTTGGTAGTGAGAATTTTTCTTCAAACTAATGACATTAAAAACTAAAAAAAAGTACAAACAAAAATTTGTGCTTCTGCTTATCAGAACTATGCCATAGAGGCAACGTGAATTGGGCAGCAGTGTACTGAGCATGGTTGCAGTCACAGGAACTGTACTATTTTCTAAGATCTGAAGTCATTTTGGCATTCCTATTCAGCCTTCCTGAACTGCAATTGATTTCTTAAGGCTCAGTTTTTCCTTAGTTGCATCACTCAGGCAAAACCTTCTGAACTTGATTTATGCTTTTGTGATCAGGCGTAGCAAACTGCTGTGCTTGCCAACATGGTCACTTGCTGCCTTTCAGTCCTTAAACACTAGTGCCTTAAGCAAATTAAGCTTCTGGAATTTTTCTTTTGCAGATAAATTACTTTTGAGCTATGTAGCAAATTAGGAAGCACTGTACATGATTTCTTATGTGAGAATTTCATAAGTGTTTTTAATGGCCTTCTTCCAGATAAGTCAAGATGCCCGTAAGGTCAAAACTAAAGGACAGCATATTTTCACTGAGAATAAAGGAAAACTGGAACATAAGAGAGAGCCTTCTGCAGGTAAGGTGTTACTAGTAAGTTAACTAAGCACTAGTTTATTGCAATGGTGTATGATGTAACACGAGTAAGGGGTTTTCCAGTTTCTTTCCAATCAATTTTAACAAATAAGTGCTGTTATTCTTTATATTGTCCTTAATCTCTCTGCTGTGTTCAGGAAAACATGTGACCCAACTGTCTGAATTGGTAATGATGTAACGTGGAATGAAGATGTCCTAGAGCTTTGCAGTACCTTAGCCTTAGTTGTAGCTCACAAGTCTAATACCCCTTTTTCCTGTTAGATGGAGGATGTTGTTATTCCTGTTTTCACAAAACTTCAGGAATTTTTAAGTCAATAAATGAAAATCTTCCTGGTGCAATTTAAATTTAGTAGACATGAGTAACAGCTTATTTTATAACTTTTGTACACTAAACTGAACCTTACTCCTCAAGAATACCTAAGAACAGGGGACTATTTACACAGTGTTCATATATGAAGACACACAAACTTCTTACTTGCTCTACACTGTTAGGAAACTTCTGCTCTGTTAAGAAATATGCATAAAAGAAAACTTCTGCTGTTTTACTGAAACTTCTAGGGGAAGTTAATAGAATCAATGCTGTGATTGCAAAATAACAATCTCTTCACAGAAAAACAAAATGGTCCTGGTGGTCAGGCGAAAGATGTAGTAGGAAAGGATACAACAGCTACAGCTGCTCCTAAAAATGTGGCCACTGAAGAGCTGGCATGGAAAGAACAACCTGTATATTCTTATCAACAGATTAGCTGCTTGGATAGTGTCATCAGGTAAGCAAACAGTGTGTAAATTACCATTGAGCTCTAGGCTTCAGACTTACATATCTAATATTGTTAAATTCCTTTATTTTAGATACTTGGAGAGTTGTAATGTGCCTGGTACAGCAAAAAGAAAATGTGAACCTTCATCAAGTGTGAATTCTGGTGTTCATGAGCAAAAAGCATCTGTTAATGCTATACAACCCTTAGGAGGTATTTTTACTTTAATTTCTCTATTTATTTATTGATTTTGCCAGCAGCCAGTTGGCTGTTACTTCTTGTCAGAATAATGACCAGTGTAGCTTAGGCACACAGTTTCTGCTGTCATCTGTAGTCTGTGGTTCTAATTGATAGGCGTAGATGGGGATTTGCTAGCTTCTTGATGCACAGATAACTGTGAATGACCAGGTAACCAGCATATGCTAGTCAGGAAAAGGCTAACCTCAAGTCTTGCACTGAAGTGTTTTGCTGAGTGTTTATACTGAAGCAGGAATGTTTTGAGAACATTTTACAAGGCATTGGTATGACCTCTGCTGGATTATTGTGTACAGCTTTCAAGTGAAAGATCTTAAGTAGGTAGGTGTTTAGAGCAAAACTTAACATCTGACAGCTAATAACCAGCTATGTGTGAGACTAACATAAAACAAGATGGGAGCTGGGAGGGACTTCATCTTAGGCTGGTAAAGACTAGAAGCTTCCAAAGTTGTACCATCAAAGAAGAGTAACGCACAGGAAAGATCAAGTCCTTCACTGGAAAAACTTGTCATGACTGTATTTGAGAGTAAAGGATTGGATTTGTTTGCCCAGAAGTCATTCTGTTCCTCAGACACTCTTGGTAAAACGTGTGAAATCAATTGAAATGCACAAGGCTTTGCTGTTCTGTACCTTAGCAACATATTGCTTATTTACATATGTAATTTCCTTTATTTTTCTGTTTTGGTTTTTTTTTTTTGAGTAGACTCTACTGTGTTGAAGGCATCTGGTAAATCAAGTGGTCCCCCAGTAGTTGGTGCTCACTTAACTTCTTTGGCCTTACCTGGCAAACCTGAAAGTGTTGTATCGCTCACAAGTCAGTGCAGCTACAGTAGCACCATTGTTCATGTTGGAGACAAAAAACCACAACCTGAATTAGGTATGGTTTCTGCTCATGTCCTTGCCAAAATATTGATTTTCAGCAAGTATAACCTCGAAGACGAGAACACCTGGTACCTACTTGTTAATTTGTCTTGTTTATAGCTGAAGTGTTCTCATGGGAAAAATTGAATAAATAAGGACAGAATTTATTGTATTAAACTTTTAGAGAGAAGTTACCAATGTTTGTAGTATGCATATGCACACTTCTCTTGATGATGGTTTTTACTCCTTCTGTTTTTGTAGAAATGATAGAAGATGGTCCAAGTGGAGCAGAAGTCTTAGATAATCAACTTCCTGCCCCTCCATCCAGCTCTACGCATGTAAATCAGGAAAAGGAGTCGTTTAAAAAACTGGGACTTACAAAGGAAGTCCTTGCAGTGCATACGCAAAAAGAAGAGCAAAGCTTTTTGAATAAGTTCAAAGAAATTAAGAGGTTCAATATTTTCCAGTCCCACTGCAATTACTACTTACAAGATAAACCTAAAGGAAGGCCTGGTGAACGTGGTATGGCAATAGTTTTGTCTTTGTATATGAAATGAATCCTGTTGAGAGAACACGTGCATTTTTAACAGTGTTGGGGAGCCACTGTGAACAGTGACAATCACATGCTATGTTTAAGTCCATAGAAGAATTCTGGTGACAGCCTTACCTTTTGATAATTGAGTGGAATATACTTTAGTAACTATTGAAACATTAATTATTATATTTAATGTTCTAGTTATTGGTTCATAATAGTATTATTGTTATGCATCTACTTTCAAGAGACAAATACAACTTCAGAATGTTTTCTCTCCTGTATGTGCTTGTATTCTCTTGCTTTTCTCTGCCTTCCTTCTGCCTTCCCATCTTTCAGTGCTTTTTTTCCAGCTTCTTTTGTTTATAGCCTGTTAATCCCATTTCATTATTATGTCGTTGGCAAAACAATCTAATTGTTTGGTTGCCATTAAGTTAATGTCAGTGGGGGATGGAAGTGGAACAGGCTATCTGTAGCAGTGAGTTGTTTCATTTTGTTAGGGCTAGGAACTCAAGCTGACGTTTCAGAAGTTCTTGGTACTGACCTGACTGTTTCCATTTTGGTTCTGTTTGGAAGAGAAGTCAGATACTGAGAAGCATTTTCTTGCCAATTCTTTTATCTTTCATTTTTGATATATTTAGAGATATGCAGGTCCTTGGTTTAGGAAACATGTTCTGGAACACTAAAGTGCTCTGTGTTCTCTATCCTTGATAAACTTTCAGACTAAATAAGCCTTACGCAAACTAAAAGTTGGGACAGCTTTGAAATATTTAAGTACTTAAATATGAAAGATGTCTGGTGGATTTATTCATGTCTTTAAATGAGATGAACTGGTAGCCTTCACCTAAGGAAGAGCTGGTTGGTGCTCACTTCTAAACTAAGGTTCCATGCTTTTCTTGCAGAATTTATGAAGTTTCAATGCTCTTTCCACTCACTCACACACACACACACACACACACACACACACAAAATTCTTTTGTGTACTTTCTCTTCTTTGCTGCTTTTATTTCTTCACAGGCCTGTATGGCCCTCACTCTCCAGAAGTGCCTTCAGTCGTGTCCTCTACTGCTTTCATTGTAATTGCTGCAGTGGTTAGAGCAGCTCCTCTGGGAGCCACTATTTTGTGTACCATTGAACTGACTGGGCGATACACTGAGCCTTAACCGATCCACTTCTGTTCTTTTTTTTATTGTTTATTTTCCTTCCCCTAAGTCATGTCAGCACAGTTTGCCTTGCCCAGTCTGCTCAGCTGTCTTGCTAGAGGTAAAAGTGAATCAGATCTCTCTTTCCCCATCCTTCCATTTAAGTGGACAGACTAAAGTCCAGAACTACAGTTTTGAGCAACTTCTAGGAGTGCCAGTGTGTAGGGGATCCATCACGTTGCCAGTAGGCTCCTTCCTGGTGTGTGTTTTCTTCTTTGTTCTTGGTTTTTTTATTTTTTGGTCATTGATTCTGTTTTTGCAGGTGGCCGTGGACAACGAAATGGAACTTCTGGGATGGATCAACCTTGGAAGAAAAGTGGGAAAAACAGGAAATCAAAACGCATTAAACCACAGGAGTCTTCAGACAGTACAACTTCTGGAACTAAATTCCCCCATCGCTTTCCTCTTCAGGGTTTAAATACTACTGCTTGGTCACCATCAGACACTTCACAAGCAAGCTATTCAGCGATGTCTTTTCCAACTGTTATGCCTGCATATCCACTTCCTGTTTTTCCAGCAGCAGCAGGAACTGTGCCACCAGCTCCTGAGACTTCAGTCTCTGGATTTAATCAGCTGCCAGACTCGGGAAATACTTGCCCTATGCAACCGTCCCAGTTTTCTGCCCCCCTCATGACGCCTGTTGTAGCTCTTGTGCTCCCCAACTATGTCTACCCAGAAATGAACAATAGCTTACCTCAAACACTTTACCACAGCCAAGCCAATTTTCCTACCCATCCTGCTTTCCCTTCACAGACAGTATTTCCAGCGCAGCCCCCATTCACTACCCCTAGCCCTTTCCCACAACAGGCGTTTTTTCCGACGCAACCATTCCATTATAATCCACCAGCAGAAATTGAAAAGGTTCCTGTCACAGAGACACGAAATGAGCCATCCCGTTCCTGCACTCCACAGTCAGTGGGTCCTCAAGACCAGGCTTCGCCGCCTTTATTCCAGTCAAGGTGTAGTTCTCCTCTGAATCTTCTACAGTTAGAAGAAAACACAAAAACTGTGGAAAGTGGAGCTCCTGCGGGTTTGCACGGAGCTTTAAATGAGGAAGGAGCCATAAGCAAAATCATGACAACTGATGATGGTAGTGGAAAGGGATCCCTACCAGTAAGTATGTTGGTGTTCTTTTTGGGAATGTGTGTTTTCCTTTTAAAATCTTGGTACTCTAAGAATAGTTAAGGTTGTTAAACTGTAGAGATACCCATAGTGGGTTTTTTCCCTCTCCTATTTTCTTGTCTCTGCTTTATCGTTTTCAAAACTCTCTCATGGACCTTATATTTTAATATCTGGTCTGCAGTCTCTAGAGATGGAGTCACTATTGCAGTTAGTCAACTCAGATTTCGGTAGACTGTATAAATGTGGAATCCAATTGTTTGACTACTGCTAACTTCTAAAGTTTAAGGCAGTCTTGTTGTTCTCCTGAAGTTACCCCAGGACACTTGAAAACGAATCCCAAATTAGTTTTGTTATGCAGCTTTTAATGTGAGTGCTAATGCATTCATTGAGAAGCACCAAAATAGATTTCAAATCATTTGTTCACTTTTTTTTAATGTTTAGCAAAAAGTTTTTGGGTAGTAAATTTCTGAGAAGGGAGTGAGGGTGAAGCAGCCTGTAATTGAGGTCTTGAAAGAAGCTGATAAAAAGGAAATTATCTTTTTATTTTGACTACTTGTTTGTAAACAAAGTATGAGGTATTGCCTGCGGACATTGTTTGGTTTTCTTGGTGCACTGTGCCCTAAAGCTCTGTACAGAGCTATGTGATAATGTCAGCTTCTTTTCCTGTCTCATTTAAATTTGGTGGATCAATTCAACTAATAATCTGGCAAACCTCAGGTGGAGTGCTGAGTCTGTAAGGATTTCTATGATGATGATATAGACTGTTATATTAATGTTGCCTAAGGATTCTGTATAGTATCTTTCCAAATGCTGAGTCACTGATGGGATGCAACCTAAGCCTTCTAGAATGTCCTCCTACCTCCTGCTTTTCTTCTTATGTGGGTTGTAACTGTTCACTACAACTGGCAGTGTATACAGGGTTACAGTTTGAGTTCCATGCTGTTCAAAGGAAAGCAGACATTGGAAGGTGTGGCTTTTACTGGCATGCCTGAGATTAAACCTGCTCTAAGTAATCGGTCATAGAGCGCAATTAGTGCTGATGCTAACAGCTGATTAAATGGCTTTGTTGTATAGTTTATCATAAGCATGTGCCAACATTAGCAACTGTGGAGGAGGAAGGCAAAACATACAAACATGCTTGCTTCTCACTCTGACAAACTTAGTTGCTCAGTTTCCAGATGATTTATTTTACCTAATAATCTTGATATTGATTCTTAAGGGGGATGAACAGAGGGGGAGCAGAAAGGAATTTATTATATCTGCCTTTCTAGTGGAACTTCCAAACTTTATTGACATTATGCAAAACCTTACTGTATTCTGCTGTTGCATGCTTGCTGTCTCACAATCTTGAGATCAAGAGTGTGTGTGTATATAATGTACACACATAATATATAATGTATATATGTACATATGTAAAACACCTTAGATTTGTGCTATGGTAAAGAAGTGCATCTGTGATAGGCTGAAACTTACTGCATGCTCTGAGATGTCACTACTTGATTAAAGTAAGCTTGATAACAAAAAATACCAACACTTTTGATGGGAAATCCTTTGGAATTCCCTCAGAAGGCTATTTCCCATTGTTCAGAACCCTACAAAATATTACTTTCTGTAATTTCATCATCATTTATTTGAACATGAAGGCAAAGCAGGCATTAGTTCAGGAAAGCACTGAGGATACATCTGAAGCTAGTTCATGTATTACAATGTATTCTGTTAATTTCTTTGTCAACATTAACTCCTGAAATTCTCCAAGCCAACTTTTATGAGGCTTAGCAGTTTTGTAACTATTTATGTTGACAAATAAAAAGCAGTGTAACCTTAGCAGAATACCACGTCAAGTGGATTAATACTAAATGTAAGGAACTGGAGATGAGATGACTGTAATTTTCTGTTGTTGTTTGTTCCCCTCCTCTTCCTATTACCAGGCTGAGTCTCCAATGGATGCTCAAAATAGCGATGCGCTCTCTATGTCCAGTGTCCTGCTTGACATTTTACTTCAAGAAGATGCGTGCTCAGGCACTGGCTCAGCTTCCTCAGGGAGCGGTGTATCTGCAGCTGCTGAATCTCTCGGGTCTGGATCTAACGGCTGTGACATGTCAGGGAGCAGAACAGGTAATACAGGCAGTGAATACTCCTAGCATTTTAGAAGCATTGGAGTGTGATGTCCTACAGACATCACGTGAATCGAGTAATGAAGAGAGAGTACCATAATCCTTCATGTTTCAAATTTATTTACTTTTAGTTAATTATTCCATTGCAATTTAATAGATATTTAGCTTTAGGTTTTAAAAATGTGTAAATGA
Source organism: Excalfactoria chinensis (assembly GCF_039878825.1). Taxonomy (NCBI): domain Eukaryota; kingdom Metazoa; phylum Chordata; class Aves; order Galliformes; family Phasianidae; genus Excalfactoria; species Excalfactoria chinensis. The sequence continues at coordinate 2,276,687 of NC_092833.1, read as the reverse complement.
TTACTGTAGTGGGAAAGGGGAGTGCCTTCTGTTTAGAAATGAAATTAAATGGTAACGATGTTTTGTGCTTTTCATTCCTTTTTACCCATTTCTAGCTTCAAAAATACAGAACTGATCTATGTATTTGACAATTTCTAATGAAGCTTAAATTTCTTTTTTAAAGGCAGTAGTGAAACTAGTCATACCAGCAAATACTTTGGGAGCATCGACTCCTCAGAAAACCATCATAAAACAAAAATGAAGGCAGAAATAGAAGAAAGTGAGCACTTCATTAAATATGTTCTTCAGGATCCCATATGGCTTTTGATGGCAAACACAGATGATACAGTTATGATGACTTACCAGATACCCTCTAGGTAATTCCAGTACCTCAGTCCTTCATAAACTGCGTGTGCGCTGGGGGAGTGGGGTAAACTGAATCACTGTCTTAATAGAAGACAGCTTGTTTAGATGTTCAAGTCAGTGTCAAGAACTGTTGCTTCCTTTCTATCTTTTGCATACAACCTGAGAAGTTCTTGGGAAGAATGACTTGGTCAGGCGTATTCTTTTGTAGGCTGATGCATATCTCATATGTGCATATCTAGTGTCTGATTCAGGTTGTCTTGCTTGAAGGAGAACTTGGATCTCACTGTAGCAGCTGCAGAGGGGTACTGAACTTCTTTGTTTCACTGGTAGCATTGCCTTAATAGCGCTAAGCAAGCAGTTCTCAGTGGGATTTGAAAGGACAACAAGCCAGCAGATGTGTTAAAGTTTTCTGCAAATGTAGAATGCTGCTAAAATAATCACACTTCATTTTTTTCCAATGTCAGATTTGTAAACTGAACAATCCAGAACAAAAACAGTTTGTTTGTTTTTTTAATAAGAGAAAAAAGCTTGCATTTGATTGTGTGACCTTATCTGAAAGAATTGAAGCTCAATTTCTGAATACATTTCATTTTAGAGATTTGGAAACAGTTTTAAAAGAAGATAAGCTGAAACTAAAGCAAATGCAGAAACTACAACCAAAATTTACTGAAGACCAAAAAAGAGAGCTTATTGAAGTTCATCCATGGATCCAGCAAGGAGGACTGCCAAAGACTGTTGCTAATTCTGTAAGTTTAAATCAGTTTGTTATTGTTGCACATATAACAGTGCTTGTTATTAGCTGTCTGTTTTAAGTTTCCATTCCTGTTTAGAAATCTTGGTCAGTTATACTGAGAAATAGTTAAAATCAAACTTGCTTGCCATGGCTTCTGGCTTGATTTAACTTGCCGGTAATCTTCTTCCCAGTAGAAAAGTCAAGGTAGTGAATTCAGTATAAGAAATGTCCTTGCCATTTCTAGTTTTGTTGAATCTCTGAAATTATGTATCAACGCAAGCAGCAATTTCATCGCATGAAAATCTCGTATAACATGAAAAACACGTTTCTGTTTTGTGCATGGAAACTTATACCTATTTCTTCCTTGAAAGTGTGTGATGGATGGGAATACAGTCTTCCTTTTCTGTATTAAATTTTTCCTGCAGGATCCTTCCTTGTCTAGATTGCAAAAGTAGATTAGTAGCTCAGGAAATAAATGGTGGGGGAGAGGGGGAAAGAATCCTTGCAGTTTTATTGGTTATATGTGATTTTTACTTACAAATAAATGATTGCATTCCACTTCCCTAAGCTCTCCATCATCTGTAGCTTCTTTTCAGATAAGCTATCAGATGCAAAGGCTCTCTTTTTTCATGGACATTTCAAAAATCAATGCAATAGAATTTGAATAGATCCTTCTGTTATTAATGTTACTGCAGCATTGATGTGAGAGCATTCAGCAGGTGTGAAACTGCAGTGGCTTCAGTCTCATAAGCAGTGCAGCTGACCTGAACGTATTAATGTATCAGTGTTAGCAATCAAATGTAGGAAAAGATGTTTTTATAGTGCTTATAAGAAGTGAGAATTGTAAATGTTCTGTGATGTAGCTGTTCATAGTAGAGTTGTCGAGTACCTTGTGCTGATTTACTATGTTATAAATTGATTGTGTGGGAGCAGTTGGAGGATGGAATACACCTGAGTGTAGCACAGATTTACAGGTTCCTTTGGAATCAGGGATCGCATGTAAATAAACTGATGTTTGGAAAGTGTTTGTTTTTTTGTTTGTTTTTCCTTTGACTTAATGGTTTTTTTGTTTTATTTTAGGAATGTATTTTTTGTGAGGACAATATACAGAGCAATTTTTATACATCATATGATGAAGAAATCCATGAAATGGACCTTAATGAAATGATTGAAGACAGTGGGGAGAACAATCTGGTTTCTCTGAGTCAAGTCAGTGAAGAACAAACATAGCCTTTGAGCCTGTTGCTTTTAAAGCTGCTTCAAAATTACAGTGATGATCCGTTAAGGTTTTAATCTTGTTTCCAGCAAGATGAATCTGGTTCATAAAGCAAATGTTTTTCTCACTCTAAAAGAGTCATTTGTGAAAGAATCTCTTTTTAAATGGTGGCAATCTCTTCCCAGTAAGGACATTGTTGAAGATGGTATAGCTTTTATTTAAAGAAAAAAAAACTCATATTTTGCACTTATATGCCTCAAGTATTTCTTTGTAAACTATAAAAGCTTTCATTGATGCCTACCGAGTGGGCCAGTGAGTACTGTGAGTACTGAAAATCCCCTTGTGAACGTATAGTTCTTCAAATCTTTGAGTAACGGTTCAGCATTATAAATTGTTCTAGGAATCTTGCTTAGAAGCTCTTTAGCATTGCTCTTAATATTTGAAGTGGTCCAGCATAGTGGAAGAAATAACCTTCGAGAAAATCAGTTCACACTTGCCCTTTTCATACCAGTTTGAGCCATCCTTTTTTTCCTATAGCGTTGACTATAGGAACTTTTTGCCTAAGAGAAATGTTGAATTAATTCTGTAAGATGATCTTGGGTTAAAATACTTACATGGATACTTAAGGAAGCGCAGGTGAGTGCCGACAACTCTGTAGCCTTTTGTTTCAATGGACACTGCAATTCTATGAACTGCATCTTATCTCAAAGCATGATTTCTGAGAATTTACAGGCAAAATCTCTGCTAAAAAAAATTTGCAAACACACAGGATGACTGTGTGTGCTCCAGTGACTGAGACAAAATGTGGTGTCATTTAACCTTTATTTTTGGTCTGTTCTGTTAGGATGTTGGCCGTCCATTTTTCTGTTTGGCAAAACAAACATCAAACTTGCATGTGGCAAGAGAGGATTAGACATTTCTCGTAATTGGAAGATATTTCTTATAAAAAGAGATTTTGAGAATACCATTGACTTTCACAGATTACATAACCTAACACTTGGTGTGGCTGGAGTCCTTACCTGTCAAGGATTTAATTTTAATGCCTCAGCGATTGTATCAACTTCAATATGTGTACTTTGTCCTTGCGTTGTTTGTACATGTTGGATGTGGGAAGAGAACAAAAGAGAGTAACTATCAATATTGATTAGTTAGAAGAAATCTAGTTGCAGCATTGCTAGATGTCAGCTTGTAGGTTTTGGGGGGTCAAAAACGTGGAGAAACTCAATTAACTTTGCTATGTTTGTCTTAAAATATTTTTCATGAAAGCTTTTTTTTCTTCTGGTTCTTTTTTGTTTGTTTGTTTTAATATTAAGATAATGTTTCTATTCACTGAAATTGAAAGTTATTTTCATTATATGGAAATGTTTCTCTTTGCATCCAAAGAGGACGTGAAGGTAGATCTGGCACCGCCAAAAACATGCTGAAGTGACTGGTATTTGCTTAGTGGATGAAATGTGTGAATGAATGAATTAATTGGACAGCGTCATAAGGAATTCTGCAATGGAGACAGGTTCTTCAGTTAGAATGTGTGAAGTTACAGAACAAGTAGAATCACTACTTCAGAAGTGAGTATCTTAAACATAGTGTGAAACGCTCATCAGCATGATCTGATTCCTGTCTTTAACACTTCTGCAAGATCAAACTTGAGTAGATGTATATAAACTGAATGAGAAACATTAAAATGTTGGTGTTCCAGTCCAATATATTAAATGTTTCTATCACAAATGGAACAGTGCAGCTATACCAGCATATTACCTATTCCTTTTTTGTTTTTTATTACGTGTAAACACAAATAGTTTTAATTGGACCAGGGTTTGGGAAAAATAAAAGCTTTATATATAAAGGAGCGCATCATTATTAAACAAATTATTTTCAGGGACTTCTCAACCACTTTGTGAACTTCTTTGCTTTAGCATGCTTTTTTGTTGTTGTGGTTTTCTTTTTCCTTTCTTTTTGTTCTCATTTCTTTTCTTTTTTTCTTTTTTTTTTTTTTTTTTTTTTTTCAATGACCATCTTGTAAGCATAACTTAGTGAAAGGAAGAGAAAAGTATATTTAGAGCATTTTGTGGATGTGCTTAATTACGGTCTTATTCTTGCATCCTTAAAGTGTTTGCATTTACAGGGTGGTATTAAATATTTTCCTGTAACTTTAAATCTACATGCCTCCATTTATAGATAAGATTCTGAAGCTGTAATTTTTCCAAGCTGTTGTAAGATGATTTATTTGTGATGACACTTTGTCAACATGTCAACAATGGTTTCTGTACACTGTGCAATATATTTTGGTTTTGCCACTCGTGACTAATTTTTATGACTTTGCTTTTTAGAAAACTGGTAAATAAAACAGATATATTTTTAGTTGTCTTTCTGTTTCTTGAGCCCTTCTACTCCACGTAAGAAGCAAAAAATACACATATTGCGGCTCTGTCCTGAGCTGGTACACCAAACAAGAACTTGCACAAGTTGGTTGTGGCTTACTATGCTGAATTGCTGCCAGTTTGTCCAGCTTGAAAGCTTAGTGATGAAAAGTAAGGCAGAATCTTTAGACTGACCAGCTGTTCTGAAAATGTGTGCACACTGATACCTGCAAGAGAGTATGTGGCTGAGTTCTGTGTGGTGTTTGGAAGCAGCAGAAGTTCATGCTGCCCTTTTTTACTTTGTTTAATGTCATCTTTAAATACTACTGTCCTTTGTATCTTTATACCAATCACTTATGGGTAGAGTTTTGGTTAAGCCCAATGAATGTGAGTTGTATGGCATTTAGTCATCTTTCTCTACGGTGTAAGACTGAAGATGGCTGAAATGTTTGTGCTGAAGTTCTTGTTCTGTACTCTGATGGCTGGAGAAAGTGGGGAATTCTCAATATTCCTATTTTCTCAGCATTGCTGTGAAGCTAAGTGGGTGTCAGATTTGTTCAGCTCACCCCACCTCCTCCCTTCTAGATTAGGAAATATGCTGGTTATCAGAGCTGAATTAGGTGCACTTTTCCCCCCGACTCTGTTTTAGGATACTTTATTTTTAACAGAAAAGCTGGTGCTGTTCTTAGTGTGGTCATGAGGTACTTGCAAGCTACAAAACTGTGGTGTTTCTGCACAGAAAAAACCCACCCCAAAACAAAAGAGTGTACCACACAGGTGAGCTGCCTTCACTCCAAAGTTGGAACTCATGCTGTATGCTGCATTACCTGGATTTACTGCACCCTGAGGTATGCTTGGATGATGTGTTCAATAAGTCTTCTGAATTGATGCTAAATACTTGAGTAGCTTTATGTACATGTCAAAGCTTTATGTACACGAGGTCTGAAAACACTTCTGCCATGGTAGCACTTCGGATACTTGCATAAGAAAACATGCAGGACATGTGTATTGGTAAAGCAGTTCACAGACCTTCAAGTCTGAGTCACACCCTTATGCAGGGTATTGCAGCTCAGGTGAGGAGGTGTTATGTGAGTGTTTGGGTGTAAGTTTTGATAACCGATATGTTACAGTGTGAGAACCAAAGTGTTGCTGATAAATTGCAAGGTATGTTTCAAGTATTTCCGCTTCTGGTGATTTATTTATTTATTTATTTCCCCCAGTGGTGAAAGTAAGAAGACTACAAGCCAAATGTGACTTCGGGCATTTGCCATGTTGGCAATGTGCACTCAGATAACTGCTTGTTTAGCACTGCAGGGAGCAGGCTTTGACTGGCAGCTTCTCCCACCTCTGTAGCCCCTAGGCGTCACTGGTGTCCTGTGACTAAGTCTGGCACTTCTGCTGCCCCCTTTCTTTCTCTGTTCAGCTTCCTGTGTTCCTGAGCTTATTACATTCTTTGATGTAAAAGGGAAGATTTGTAACTTTAATTTCAGATAAGATGCCGGGAAAGTTCCCAATGAAGTGCTGTTGGCCCAATGATAGTGATCACGGATATAAAATATCTTCTTGGAAAAGAGGAATGAGGTACTGAAAAGCATCCTATTGTAGTCCGCTGTCATGAATTTGGAGAACATTTGTTCCCCTTGTTGAGCAACAATGTCCTTGATTATTGTTTGCTTTTCTTCCTAGGGACGATGGAAAGAAACTAATGTATTGATAAGCCTCCGACTCAAAGCGGTGCTTCTGGCAAAGTGACAGATTGACAGCCTAGGAGGAAAGTAACTTTTGTAAGTGTAGGTTCCAAATATTCCAGTATTTCATAACCCCTTATGAGCAAGTAACTTGACAAAGGTTTGTTCTGGTGAACAAGGTAGTGAGCAGATCACCAGCTCCTTTTCCTTAGTGGTAGTGGAAGAGGGCAGTGTTTTCAGGGTTGATATGGAAGGTTTATAACAACCTTGTCAGTTTGCTTTACTGGTCTGACTTTACTTAAGAAAAAGGCTCATGCCCTAATCACATGGCAACAAGGAAAGATTCCCTCATAATAGAAAGAATGGAGGAATTTTTCTTCCCTTGTCTTTAGTTGTGCATAAACGATGATTACCTAACTGCATTGAATAGAAGCTCTTAAAGCTTTGGGTGCAGACAGGCCATGCATTAAAACTGCTAGTAGTCAGTTGTCAGCAGTGAGATTAACTGAAATCAGTTCAGAGACCTGATGATGAAAATGCTTGTGCATTCCCTGTACTTTTCTGTTAGGGGTTGGTGCCTAAATCTTACATTTAAAGAACAGAATTTCCAGGAATCTGTGGTTTGGATTTTCAGATAAAATGTGTTGGAGTGGTGAAGGGGGCTGTTTGCTAGGTTTTAGCTAACAGAATAGTGAAATGAAGGTGTCTGTATACAATGTTTACAGTCGTCAGTTTCACAGCTGAATGACATCAATTGAACCAGACTACATAACTGCCAACAGTTTTACAGACTTCACTTACGGATAGAATTAGCTTGAAGTGATAAAGAACTGTCTCCTAATTTGCTGTCCGTAGGCTTATGAAGTTTACAGTGTTAACTTCTACCCATTGGGCTGATAACAATAGCTTTACAGGTGGAGTCTTTCTGAATGTGTTTGGCAGGATCAGAGGGTCCAAATGCTCAGGAAATCATTGAACAATAACTCTACCCATAGTGCCTTTCAAGAGGACAAATTAAAGTAGTAGAGGGGAAGGTCAGGATATCTTGGCCAGCGTAATGTAAATCATTGATGTATCTGAGTGGGCCGGCAGTAAATTAGGTTCCAGAAGCACAACACTACGTCCTAATGTGATTAAGAAGTTTATAAATGGAGATGGAGTTTATCACCTTGCTACCTTCCATAGTCTAACTTGCTTATTTGGGTATTTCCAAAGATAATTTACAGCTTTCAGATATAAAATTTGGCTTTGGATTGAGAGTAGCATGTTGGAGAGAAACGTGTTGTTTGTTCTTCGCGAGACGGATGCCAGCACCCTTCTCCAAGCTTAATAGACTTTATCAGTGCTCATAGTAGTTAACTGGAGCTGTTTGCTAAGACTTGCTATGAGTAAACTGCTTTATTAAATGTATCTGGAAGTTTCCAAGCGTTGTGTGTTGCCATACCTCTAACACTCTTAGATAAGATGAGGACTGAATTGTGACACGCAGGCTATATATAGAACCTGACAGTTTGTTTCTCTGGAAACATTTGGGTTGTTGCAGTGTGCTTTGTGACTTTCTTGTAAGAATTAAAGGAAGAAGATAATGACAGAGGTCCAAAGGGCACTGCCTCTTCTTTGAAATCACTAGACACTACCTTCTTAAAAATAGTTTTATCAACAGCTAAACGCTGCTTATCTTCCTTTGGGAGAGATGTAGCACTTGTCAGAGAGAATTTGAGAGAGGTGAAGATGAATGTCTATGAAGTCATGTGGATTCTTGGGCCTTAAAGAGCAGCTGAGTGGAGACAGGGAGTACTGAAATTCAGACAAAAAAGGCAGGCACAGGGTTAAATCTCTGCCCTTCTGGGCTATGGCCTTAAAAGATGAGAAAGCTGTCAAAGCCAAGAAGGTTGAAATTGCCCTATGCCTAGGCATAAAGAGGAGTGTGGGGGTAAGGAAAAGGAGGCTGGATGCAGAAGTTGAGGTTTAGAGCTCATGGCAAAAGAAGCACCAAACCCTATGAAGGGCCGCATTCTCTTGTTTTCTCAACTCAACTAAATGATCAAGTGCCAGAATGGTAAGAGTGCAGGTACAGGAGTAATGCTCAGAAACCGAGTCAGCTGAGGCTGTGCCTCCAGACACTTCAGATTTTGGTGGTTTTGAAAACCAAACCTAAATAAGTAACTGAGATATTTGATAGTTAGTTTCTTCATGCCGGTTTTCATTAAAAACAAGAACAATAAGTACAAAATGCATGTAAAAAAAGATACTCTTTTGTTTCAGGGGAAGGACGGGAAATAGAAGCACTTCCGTTCTCAACGATGCGTGTTTATTTCTTGCTGCCCAGGTGCCATGGTTACAAGTACTACAGAAAACAAACCAGTGGTACCAGGTAGGTTCCCCACTGTGCTCCAGCAACATTGATTCCTCTGCAATTTGTGCAATGCTAGCGGGAAGCTGAGGAAGGCTGAACATTGATGATGTGTTTCAGTGGTGGAAGGAATGGTGAAATCTTCTGTTTTGGGCCAGATAGCAGAGTCTTCCCTATTATATTTCATAGGGTTCTGTTCCACTTCTGGAAGAAATGTACTGTGAGTGACACCCCTATTGCTTTTCATTCAAAAGAAATGAAGGAAAAGGGAGGACAAGAAACTGGAAGTTTCCTTGTGATCTAAAGCTTTTCCCAGAAATGGTGATGTGAATGAAGATCCTTTAATTTTTGCTTGGCCAATACTGCTGTTTTCTTGTAGCAATGATCTATTCCTTGCTGATGATTCAACGTGAGGACTCTGTGTATACTGTACTGTGAAGGCAACTTCAGGGAGGGCTGTCAGGCCAAAGAACCCACCTGTTTGTGTATAGAAAATGTACAAGTACTTGGTGGGGAACTGATTTATTCAAAGGCAAAGGTAATACTTGAGAATCCTCTTAGTATTGCTATTACTGTGGGGACTTGTTTTCCCAGTGTAGGCAAGCAACTCACTTGGAAGCGCTGCTGTTTTGGAGCAATGGAGAGGAAAACAGTGAAAGAAAGCCAACAAATCCCTTCAAGCTTGAATGCATGTGGTTTTGTTTCGTTTTTTCCTCATCTATTTATTTTATGCTACACTGATTCTTTGTATAAATTTTATTTCCCTAATGATCTACATCACCTACATCCATCTATTAATTCTATATACACGTGCGCTGCTCAGTCAGTTGTCACTGCCAGGCTGGCCAAGGAATTCTGAAGAGTTTGGGGCTGGATGGGACTTAATAAAACTATTTGGATGAGCAAATAAACCAAGAAGATAGGGGAAGCAACAGATGCACTTGCTTTAGGTATATCAATACCTGCTATTCATGCAAATACTTAGTACTTCACCTAATATCTAAGTCTCCTATTTTAGTCATCTGAGAGTTTGGAGCCTAAATTTTGATGTGTGTTTGTTTGTTTTTAGCTGCACTGGCCAACTCAGTAGCAAAAAACGTGCCTTGAAAGACACGTGGCCAATTCTTCATTAACATAATTCCAGAATTAAGTCCAAACTGTGTGAACAGAGAAAGAAAGGAGTGATGTCTGGTGGCAGAATCCATCCTACACAGTGTAGAAGCCTTTGCTTGCTTTGAATGTGTTTATTAGAATCTTGTGTATGATGAAAAGTAAGGTGCAACATTTGCTATGTGAAACAGCAGTTACACCTGCGAGCAGCAGTGAGACCTGTGGTCAGTCTGAAGGAATCCCTTTCACTTTTTCCTTCTGGCAAGTGAGAGAAAGCTTTCCCATCAGCTTCTTTGCCGCAGTTCTCCTCTTGTATCTGTGCTATAAATTGATTGATTCTAACAGCTGTAAATTGGTGTAGAGAGCCACAAAAGACAAGGCAATCTTTTCTACCTTTCTAGAAAACATTCTGTTGTCAGTAGTGTGAGCCTACATCTGAATGACAAGCAAGGCTGTGCCTTGGAGATGTGTGTTCATGGGTCTTGTTGGCACATTCCTGTTTAATCTCTGCTTTGCCCCTCAGGACAATGACCCCTGAGATAGTATTTTCCCTGTCTTTGAAGCTTTGTTAGAATTACACTGAAGTGAGATGTTTTTGATTGTTGTTATGACGACTGGGATAGCAGTGTAACATTTTCCTTGCACCTTTTGAAGTAAACAATGAATACATAATATATATATATATATACCTTCTATGTTAAAGCAAGCAAAAAGGATATTACTGCTTGTCCTCCCTTGTAGCTATTGGATGGACCTTCTGGCAAAAGGTGTTGGGGGGGGCGGGTAAGAATGTCTGTTTAATAAATAAATAAAATGGTTAGAGGAACAGATTGTAACTTCACAAATGAAGGAATGATGTTCTTGAGGAGGAATAGGAGATGGAATGTCCTCCTAAGTGAGCACAGAGCACCAGCGTGCTGTGGTTTTGCACTGAGTGATGGAGATTCTCTAAGTCACTGGAGCTGTTTTGGCCCTGGAATGGAGCTCTGACTCTGTGTTGGCAGAAAGGATGCAAATCATTTTTCCTGCTTCCTGCAGCAACTGCAAGTGAAGCCTGTCCTGCTGTCCCTGAGTCACCATGGCTGCTGTGCTGTGTGACATTCTGCTTTGGTCGCTACTGAACAGCCAAATGCTGTGATGTTGTCTCTTGTTATTTTTCCTCCCATTCTCTGTCTCTAGGATGTCAACTGCAAAGACTTGCATGGTGACAGTAGAAAGTATTTTGTCGCGACCCCGTGTAGCCCATGTTGGTTCTGGCAAAGTGAGTTTTGGGAGAATGAAACTCAAGTTTTGTTAGTGTGCCTCATTCATGGATGGTCCAAATGCAGAAATACAGTGAAGCTTGCCTAGAGGGCCCCAAAATCCTTCCTGAAGCACGTAACTAAGAGGACATGCAGGCTCCTGGTAATCTCCCTTTGCTCTCAATGTGCACGTCAGTTAGGGATACTCCTGAAGCGTACCTTTTTGGTGGTGATTTTAAATTAGGCTGCTTTACTTTGTACCTAAATGGTCTGAGCTTTTGCAGAGCTCAGCTGAGGGTAATTCACTCGGGGTAGTTCCCAAGCTGTCTGCAGAGGTATGCTGAGGGATGCCTCAGGTCTGCACCTCCTGAGTTGCACAGAAAAACTACTTGCTGTGCTTTCCATCTATTATTTGAGTCTGAGTTCAGTGTAAAAACTAAAAGACTACGAATTGAAATAGTTTTATACTTAAGAAATGTAAGAGCAGAAAGGGTCATCTAATCTAGTTGCCAGTATGCTGTATTTTATAAGGTATTTTCAGTTCTTAGCAAAGCAATCTGTATGTGCTTTGGGAAGGATAGTGTCTCACCTGATATGATGATACAGAAAGAAAGGGAATTCGTGGCTTCTTCAGTGTCTGATCGAAATCTTTTTACCTTCTCATTTCAGGAATAGCTTCAAGTTGTGCTGGGGAGGTTCAAGTTGGATATTAGGAAGAATTCTGTGAAAGCAGTGTGGCTCTGGCACAGGCTGTCCTGGACGAGTCACCATCCCTGGAGGTGTTTAAGGACAGGAGCAGATGTGGTACTGAGGGATGTGGCTTAGTGGGCAATACTGGTGGTGTGAATGGATGGACCAGATGATGTTAGAGGTCTTTTCCAACCTTAATGATTACATGAACTCCCTGCCTAGCTCTCAGCATTCAAGGCTCTACTTTATTGCATTAAAAGACCATTTGAAGCTCAGCTGGAAGGAGTGTAATATGACCAATCAAATTGCTCTCAATCATCTTGTTTAACTAGATTAAGTTCACAATATTCTGCTATGAGGTATATTTTCATGCTTCAATGTTTTTGCATCAGTTTTGATATACTTTTTTTAAACTTTATTAAAATGCAGAAATGAGATTAACACTTGCTGAAAGCAGTAACTGAGTGCTAAGCTTCCAAAGAAAGCTAAAAATCCCATGGAAGGAGGCGGAATGGCATCTTTTCCCTCTTCTGCCAGCTCACACAGGAGCCTAAGAGGCTCAATGTGCACAATTTATTGATGCTATCAATACATCTGTATGTGAATGCATAAACACAACTGTGAGCCAGGGGTCTCATGCAAGAAGATGAAAATCCTAAGTCCTAAGAAGTGGAGGAAGGATATAGTCTTCAGGCTCAGCCAGCTGTTCTGGTAGATTGCTTTGTTTCTTGAGTTTTCTGTGTGCTTCCTGTATGACCTTCTTCAAAACTTTGGGCCCATCTGTGGAATGGGAGGATGTTCTGGGTCCCATCCGTACTGGTTTGCGTTTCAGTGGCCTGAGGGAGCACAGCCTGAGCTGTTGCTGCAGGGGAGAGCTCAGCAGGAGATGTGCTGCATGGCCTGGCTGCTCTCCTCAACTGGGAGAACTGCTGGGGCAGAAGAGTGTGTGTTCCAAAAGCTGAACAGCGGATCTGTAAAACCTGTGTGTCTGCACCCATGTCCCCCACGGGGAGGAAAAGCAGCTGGGGCTGGATACCTCTTTGTGTGTGCTCACGTGCCTGCTGCTAATGCTTGGAGGTGGGGCCATAAATAGGAGAGTCCTAAAACTGAGCTTTGACATCTGGGGATGCTGGGACTGGATCGCCTCCTGGGGTGTTACCTGTGAGCAGCTCGCCATGCCACGGTGAGGCTGAGAGTGCCAGGGTTAACTAATGACCATCCCAGTACGTGTCCCAGGAACACATCCTGCCTTTCCATTGTTTGCTTCAATAACATTTTGCTAAGGACAGCATCTTGAGATGGTAAGAATAAACTGCCTGCTTAGCAGAAATTTCCCTCTAAAGACGTCTATATGCAAGTAGGCCTCTTCTGCTAGCTACGCTGCTGAGTACTGGGCTACATTCTTACTTGTTTTCCCTTTGAAGTGGAATAGAAACCAAAAGTATTTATTTTGCAGGTGAGAACTTTGCCGAGTGCCGTGTGATGATTGCGGCTGGCTGACAAAGGAAGATGTCTAGATTTGCACAATGTGAAAGCTGGAGTTTGCACGCTGGCTCCAACAAAGACCCGGTGTGTGTTGCCAGTGGATTCGGAGAGGGTTTGAACAGAGTCCTGCCTGCTGATGTGGTTAACAAGGAGCGCTTTTCCCTGTGACAGGTGTGAGCGACTGACATGCAAAGTGCCCTTCTTTCAATTATTCTAGACCGCGTATCAAACGAGAGTCCCTCTGTTAGTGTGCTGCTCCTTTCTCCCTTTACAATGCAGTGCACAGTCAGATCAGATAATCTGTTTGATAGCCTGCTGGAGTAGAAAATAAAGGCAGTCCTTTCTGTAAAGGTTTTGAAAAGGCTGCTGGTTTTCCTTTTCCATCCAAGCTGCTGGAGCCCTTCCTTCCCCTCCTCCTTCCCCAGTCCCACCCCAGAACCTCACCTCTTCCTGCCTTTGTCAGGCAAGTGTCAGATTCGACACCTTTGCAGTAAGGTACAGACATGTAGATGGATGAAACCAGCAACACCTCATCAGAGGGTGTCAACTTTCTGTCAATCTGATTTCTGGATTTATATATATATGTATATATATATATATATATGTATGTATGTATGTATATGTATATATGTGAGTGTGTGTATATATATATATATATATATATATATATATAAAGCTTTATTGCCAAAATATTTCTAAAACGTTTTTGACGCTTAAATAAAACAGAACAACTCTCAGAGCAGTGCTTTGACCTGTCTCTTTCTTTTCAGCAGGCACAGCACTGAGAAACGTGTGTGGGAAAGGCAGGCTGCCCTTCTGCCACAGCCCTTTTGGAAAGCAGCTGACCCAGTACCTGTCCTGAAGGCCATGGCCAGCATGTGTGGAGCTCCTACTGCAGCAGCGGGGTTTGCACGATGGGCGCAGCCTTTGGTTTTGCCATGGCTCGTATGCAGGAAGCACTGGGTGCACCACTTGATGTCCCCTCATGTGGGAAGGGCCACCGCATTGTCAGCAGTTTGTAGAAGAATCAGAAGGAGAGCAGGAGAAAAGGGGTAAGGCTGGCTTCAGCTCCACTTCTCCAGGGCCGGTGCACAGCAAGCTGCACACTATGGCTGCGACACTGCTTAGCAGTGATGACTGCTGCTTGCCCTGCTGATTTGCTGCTGAATCGAAGCTGGCAGTTTATGTTGACTCTCCGCTGTGTTTCTGTCACCAAAGTGTCAGGATTTGCACTTACTCTCACAGCAGTGTTACAGAAGGGCCCTAACCCAGCCCTTTTCATCTCATAGAAATGAAGCTGAGCCAAGTACCCCTGGTATTCCTGCAACAGCTGCAGCTGGCCCAGGATGTCAACTCTTAACCCAGAGAGCCCAGGGCAGGGCTGCAGCCCAGTTCTGCTGCCATCAACTGTAGGATGGGCGATGCGTGTCCCTGCTCCCATGCTCCCTTCATGGGCTGCCCAAGGGCTCCTGGCCCAATTTCCAGCCCTTGGGAGATGTGGTTCTCTCCTTTTTGGAAGCACTGGATAGAAAAGCAGTTTCTGGGTGTCAGGTGAAGCTCTGTCATAGCATAGCAGGATCACACATTGTGAGGAGGAGATACCTTGGCTAGGTGAGCAGAAGCTAAGGCATCGGGCACTCTAATAAGCTGTTTAAAAAACAAGTGACCTTGCTTTGGGTCTGGAGCAGGGCAGGCTCAGTCCAAGAGGTCACCTTGTGCATAGGCTGCTACTCTTAGTGCAAGTGTCCCAGGTTTCCCCCTCATTTACACTTCAAATGCTGGCCTCCCTCCCTAAAGCAGGGGGTCATTACAGCAGCTCTCACTGCCTCCTGGGGAGCTGGCTCTTGCTCTTCGCTCCAGTTCAAAGGGAAATGAGTTGTTCTGCTTTTGTGCTGAATTTGATGGTAATCTCAAATAAGAACCTGCCCCCCCCAGGTAACATTAAATGAGGTGCAGTCTACTGGTACTTGTTTTCTATTTTTATTGTTTCAGAGGGTTGTTAACAAAGGAAAGTTACAGGTCTCATCCCCTGGTGGTTATGTTCCTTCCTTTCTTGCCTGTTCTATGTTTGGGAACTTCCATGTATTAAGAAACTTAACAATTGGGTTTGTTTCTCTCCTTAGATGGCCAGCTCTCTGCAAGGTGGCACTGCAGTACAAATAACCTGGCATCTCCCAGCAGGGACACGAGAGGGATGAGACCTCACATAGACCTATTTTATTTCCCCATCCTCTGCAGCTCCAACCAACTTTGCATTTGAAAGTGAAACCGAAGATGGGTGCAGAGGATGCGTGCAATGCTTCTGGAGCCGGGACTGCCACTGCAGCACCACTGTGAGAAGGGAGCAGGTAAGAGGCAGCTGGGAGGGCTGTGGCACAGATCACTGTGTGCTATCAGGGCATATTAAGAGACACCTTAAATCCAATACTTGGGCAAACGATGCTTAGTATCTGAACTAAAGGCTTAACTGCCAGCACTGCTCCCCTGCCATAGAAACACCTTCTGTTCCTGGTTAAGAGGTAACATGATGCAAAAAAATCCACGAAATCGCTGTGAATTCAGTTTTTTATTAAAGATTAAAAATAATAATAATATCAATAACAAAAACCACTTGATTTTGATACCCTCATATACAGAAAGTCACCATGAACTCAAAATGTGCTAAAAGCAAAACGTGGATCAAGATGCTCGCTCCTAAAGGCACCCCGCCGTCAGTCCTGTCCGTGTCTGCAGAGCTCCAGCAGCCCCCGCTGCTCCTCCTTCCCCGAAGGTAAGAGCCGGGCTGCTCCATGAGCCCCTGTCAGGGGTTGGTGCTGTCACCAGCACACAAACACTGTGTGCAGACCGAGCTTCTCTCACAGTTACCCATCAGGATCTAAACCACACGAGGGCTTTTTCCTTAAGAGAACAAGGCGGTGAGTGTTATCTGGGCCACTTACAGGGGCCAAGAGGACGAGGCAGGGTTAAGAGACCACGGCTGTGCATCCAAAGAGCTCTGCTACTACAAAACCTCCCTCCTCCCCATCCCGTCCCCCCACTCTCATACAAACAGCCCCCAGCTACAAAACGCCACACGCTGCGATGGATGGATCTCGTTCAGCCACGAGCCGGTGGGGGGTGTGACAGCAGGGCCGCGTTCCGTCCCGATGCGCAGCGTTACCACGGCCTCCACATACACTTGGGCGAGGGCACGCCGCGCGTCTGTGCCGCCTCCAGTCCGTGCGCGAGGGTCCGTCCCGGCTCGGCCTCCGCCTCGTCCGAGTCGGAGCAGGTCTCCTCCCCGGATGACGGCGAGGGCAGCGCCAGGCCCAGGGCGGCCTCAGCCAACGGGAGCGCGGCCTCCCCGCCCGGCCAGGGCTCGGCCAGAACGTCCGCCATCAAGTCCCGCAGGCCGCCCTCGTTGAGCGGCATGGACTCCAGCAGGTGGTTGAGCAGCTCGGCCGCCGTGGTGGCGTCGATGCCGGGACAGCCGGAGACGAAGGTGTGCACCTCGTGCATGCACTGGATGTAGCCGGCGGCGAAGCGCTCGCTCGCCTCGCGGTGCAGCCGCCCGCCCTCTGCGGCCGGGGAGAGACAGACAGACAGTCAGACAGACACAGTCAGACAGACAGACGGGCGGATCGCGGTGAAGCCCGGCCCGCCGCACTCACCGACCGCGCGGCGCTCCAGCACGGCCTGCACCCGCCGCACCGTCAGCTCCAGCACCTCCGCGTTCTCCAGCTTCGCCTGGAACCGCCCCGGTGGGGGGGGGGACGCCGCGGCCGTCAGCTCAGCGCCGGCCCCGGCTCCCGCCCGCCCTTCCCGCCGGCCCCGCTGCTCACCTCGCCGCCGGCCAGCAGCCGCCGCAGCTCCCGCAGGCTCTCGTTGATCCGCGCCCTCCGCTTCTTCTCCACCAGCGGCTTCCTCGCCTGCGGGCACACGGCGCCGTCAGCCCGCGCTCCCCGCCCGCCCCGCTCGGCTCCGCGCCCGCCGCTCACCCTCCTGTCCGCGCGCGGCTCCGAACCGCCCCGCGGCGCGCGGCCCTGGCCGTGCCGGAAGGACGGCGCCATCCCGCCGCGCTGCTCCGCGGCCCCGCGCCGCTCCCCGCCCCGCGCCGCCCGTCTTATAGCGGCCGCTTTGCATCGCCCTCAGCCCATTGGCCGCGCCGCGCGGGCAGCGCCGCAGCGTGGGCCGAACGGCCCAATGGCGGCCGCGCGCTTTGTCTGCTGCGGGGCCGTGCGGGTGGGCGCCGCGCCGTGCGCTGCCGAGCGGAGGGGGCTCGGGGGGCTCCTGCGGCGGGCCGTGCCCTCCTGCCCTCGTTCCCTCCCCGCACGGCCGCAGCCCGGCCGGCCGCGAGCGGCGGCGCCGACGTGCCCGCGTCGCGTTGCGGATGGGCGCTGACGGCCGCCGTCCGAGCGCCGCGCCCCGCGCTGGTGGTGGCGGGGCGGCAGGACCCGGGACGCGCCGTCCCCCCCAGCGCCGGCCGAGGCCCCGGCTTTGTGCGGTAACTTGATGCTGATGACGGTTGGCAGCTGCAGTTCCCCCGGCAGACCGAGCCGAATAAAAGCATCGGGTCTCTTCCCCGAGGAGAGCGACAGGTGTTCGCTCCCGCTCCTTTGTTTCCCTCTTTTCATTCCCCTCGCTAATGTGTGTCATATTTTTACCGCCCGAGGGAACGCGAGACGCGCCCCCCGCTGCAAGCGGCACCGCACGGCCGGCCGCCTCCCCGACGTGCCACCCTGGGTTTGAGCCGCCCCGTGCTGTGTCCCAGCCATCAGCTCTTCCTGCCAGAGAGGTGCTGCTGCTGTGCTGTAAGGAAATGGTGCTTGGATCTTGGCAGGCTGCACGCAGGTGGCACATTGCATTGGGCACAGAAGCTGTAACATCCCGTCTGTGTTCTGACTGCTGGAGCCGATGGCAGTAAGCTGCACCAGGTGCCAGCTCTGGCTCAGGAGCGCGTCTTTCTGTGTGCTCTTTGGAAAGCTGCAGGTCAAACGGGTTGACAAATGCTGGAGTCACTTGTGCTGTGCATTAAAGATGTGCCGTCAATAAAGATCAGGGCACTCTAAGAGCTGTGGTTCTGGAGGCAGAGGGCAGTGCAGGCTCCCTGCTGCGGCCCACAGGGCTCATGTGACGGTCTTGTGCCACTTCAAATGAGCTCCATCACATCAGGTGAAACGTTTCACGATAACCTCATGCATTTTAATGTAAATGTCAACTGCAATCTTGTAAAAGCAAATGTCCCTTACGTACTCTGTCTGATGCTTCTCTGCTTGCCCGTGCGTTGTGGTTCCTGAGGATGTTTTGGCAAAACACTTGGTTTATCCATACAGCTCTGCACAGGTTAAGCTCGTACTGCTGTGTGCGTTCCTCATCCATGGAGGGTGGGAGTTTCACTTCCACTAAAGCCGAGTCCTGCCAGGGACTGCAGCTCCCACATGTCACAGCACTCGTAGCTCAGCCAAAGAGCAGCCTGCTTTAGCAGAGACGGATGAGATCAGAGCTTTGCAGCACGTGTTATCCTGCCGCTTTGTGTGCAGTGTGGTAACACAGCATGTAGTGCTGGGTTGTGATTCTTTGTGGATCACACACAGTCACTAACGTACCTGTGACAGCAGTGGAAGACGATCCCGCAGCCTTGGCCCCGCACTGTGTGCTCTGTGCCCAGGTGAGGCCCATCCCAGTGAGGTGGGGCCGACCACTATGGGATGCCATGTGCATTTGAGCCATCAATTGCGCCTGAGAGCTCTCCAGCTCCCGGAAGGACATCCATGGAGATACAACGTGACTGAGAAGTTGTGAGGAGTCCACAGCCAAATGTGCGGCCATCCATGATCTCGGGCTCGAGACTGACATGATCCGAGCTTTCAGTAGGTCATCCAGCCTCTGTGAACAGTACAATCAGAGCCTGGGACCCAGACGTGATGAGCATGGACAGCATCCTTTGGGAATGCTCGGGGAGCTTTCTTCGTAAGCGGTGTAACATCTGTTGTCGTCGGAGGCAAAAGTTCTTGTCAAAGAGACACGCCGTCCTTATAAATATTAATGGGGCACATGAATGGCGGTGGGTGTAGGCTGTGGTGGATGCTCGGTTAAGGGGCAGGTCGCTCCTTGGGCATCAGTTTGCTGTCATCCCATTTATTTTTACAATGACCAGCTGTTTCTGTGGCACAGTGAGCAAAGGGCTGCTTCTCCCTCCTCCTCACCCCAGAGCCCCTTCACAAATTGAACGTGTCCTCGTAGTGAGTTTCCTGCATGGATGAAAATTAGTCCATCTCCCACGACCAAGGAGTGTGCTGGGGGCTGCAGGCAGTAAACACAGGGAATGAGGAAGGCTGTACAGAGGGGTCTGCAGCATTGCCCATCATACGGATCCCTCTAGTGCCACTGATTTCTCTGCTGCTGCTTAACCCTAAGAGGAAAATATGCTCTTGGACTCCAACCTGCCTGTTACTGCAACCCACATCTGTGCCTTTCAGCACTGAGTTTCTGCTGCCGCTGTCAAAACCATAAGGCTTTTCCTGTCCATTCCTGTTTATCAGCCAACTCGGCAGCAGTGCTTGTGCTCATCAGCTGGGACACACAGAGCAGCTCATGTCAGCAGCACTGTGCCTGCAGCGGGGAGGGCAGTGCGGCCCAGTGTGAGTGCTGGGTGGGTGCTGCTGGGCACAGTGCTGGGCTCTGCTTGGGCACCAGAAGGA
The DNA here is from genome assembly GCF_039878825.1 of Excalfactoria chinensis. Classification (NCBI taxonomy): domain Eukaryota; kingdom Metazoa; phylum Chordata; class Aves; order Galliformes; family Phasianidae; genus Excalfactoria; species Excalfactoria chinensis. Next base: position 2,256,789 of record NC_092833.1, on the reverse strand, counting down.
GCACTCGTACTCAGTGCCTTCCCATGCACACGCAGCAGCAGCGTTGTCTTTGTCCCCTTTATTTTAGCAGACGCATTAATTGCCTTGACATCCTCACCCCCAACCTGTTGGGCTTCACTAGAGTCTGCTCAGATGTCACTGCAGAGCTCTGCAGCCGTTAGCACTACGCCTGCTGTTCCCAGTGACAATGGCAGAGCCCCATGTCGTGCTGTCTTGTGCAGTCATTTAGTTCCTAAATGGCTTTCAGGCATTCCTGTTAATTTACTTCTCAGCTGCTGAGGCCGTAGAACTCAGCCCTCACGGAGGCTGCAGGCTTCTTTAGCTGTGTGCCCCTCTGAGGGGTGACTCAGGATGAGTCCCACTCTGCACCTCTGGCAACGACACTCCACGTTTGCTGACAGGACACGGGTTTCATTTTGATCAGATGAATACGTACATAATCAGGCTTTGCTGCTGTGTGTCTTGTGACATGCTCTAGGAAACGTCTGCTTTCACACTCTGCTGCAGATTTGCATCCCCATTGCAAACTGTGCATCTGTTTAGCAATGACAGCGTGTATTTTATGGTCAGTTTTGATAAACATTGGGCCTCTCTGAATCAAAATGGGAAATATTTTGCCAATACAGTCCAATACCCTTTACTTGAGGGTCCTGGTACCCATTTCCATGGCTAGCAGTCCAAGGCAGAAGAAATACCTTCTTTTATCCACTACATCTTGCCTGAGATATGGCACTCAGTGGGTGTGCAGTGCCACTGGGCTGCCTGCATCCCAACAAGATCCTTTGGAAACTGCCACCTACGCTGTAGCAAAAATCATCCCACCAAAGGTGTGAGATTGGGCACATCAAGAGCTGCTTCTGCCTGGCTGAGGGAAAGATGTTGGGAAGCAGGAATTTTGGGGTTGTGGCTGGTGGCTTCCTGTGCTCGCCTTTGCTCAAGGTAGGCTGTAAATGCTGCTGGCTTATAGGAGGTGGAGGAGCTGCGTGCCTGGGAATGTGCCACTCACCTGCCAGATAGAAGCTCAATCAGTTAGCCAACACCAAACACCTGGTCTCAGATTAGAGCCAATGAGGAGCCCACCCCTTATTAGAGACAAGCCCTGAAAGAGAAACAAGCCTGATTACTTGCAGAGCTCAGCTGGTGGGCAGAGCAGGTGGCTTTGGTGCAAGCCCTAAGGTAGGTGAAGCTCAGCCCTCAGGCTCAGCCCTGGGTGTCACTGTAAGCAGATCCTCCAAGGATTTTCATCATGGGAAGCACAGACAGAAGCATAAGTCCCTGCTTATACGTGGCTGCAATTGTGCACAGATGGGGGCACGTGGGGCTGAGGCTGCTTCCTGCACTGCCTGGCATTGCTGCCCTCCCTCTCCTGCCCACCTCTGCACCTCCTGGAGCAGGTCAGATGGAGCTGTGGAGGTTCTGGTCACAATTTTCAGATGCTTTTCCTCTATTTGCTTATTACCTTTGTACTCCTATTTGCTACACTGCCAAATGCGTTCAGTGTTGTTAAGTGAGATTTCTCTGGTGATAAATGCAGCCCCTGGCTGGGGATAAGGTGCTGTGACAAGTTCCCTTTGGCTGTCACGTGGGTTGTGCTGTGCTGTGAGTACTGAAGCCTGCTGCTTCCCCTGCACCTCCCCACAGCCATTCATGTTTTCTGGGGCAGCTCCTTTATTGTTATGGCTGTTCTGATTCTACCTACTTATTTGCTTCTTGGGGCTTGGTAAAGGGGAGGTGAGCTCTTGAAGGAACTTGAGAAGGAAGGGAAGCATCAGCTGTAGGTTAGCAAGTAGCAGGAGGGTCAGGTCCTAAAACCAAGACCTGCTGTTGTGCATTCCGTGTTTCCAAGGAAAAAGCTTTATGATGTTTGTATTTAGGCCTGAGTGGGGAGGGTGCATGGCTGATGCTCTCGAGTGACGTCTGTCTCTTTGTTGTATCCATAAAGTTATTTGCGCAGATTTTGTGTGAAGGAGGAAGTGATCTTTAAATGTTCTGGTCTGAAGAAAAGTCTCTTGGTTTTTTTCTTGGTCCTTGGTCCTCTGTTAAATGCAGCTGGACAGGCTGAGCGTTCCTGGGGAGCAGCAGTGGGCACAGGAAGGGATGGGGCTGCAATGGGACTGCTTCTTCAGCAGAGCAGGTAAAGGAAGCCTGGAGAGCAGAGAGGTTTGCTCCCAGCGGAGCAGACCGGCCCTGAGCGGCAGCGCGGAGCCCGCAGCGTCCCCCGGCCGTGCTGCAGACGGCGGTGCTGCCCCGGCTTTTCCATCAGGACGTGGGAAAAGTTCGCGTTTCTCTCTTAAAACCCGAGTTATCCAAAGAGACGCGTCCCCTGCAGCACCGCACTGCTTGAGCATCACTGAGCGCTCACGGTGCAGCCCCGTCTTCTGGGGGCAGAAAGAAGCGGCAGCTCTCCCTGCAGGGCGCCGTGTAGGGGTGCCCTCCTGCACACCGGCTGCCTTGGGATGTGGTTTGTCTGGGCAGACAGACAGCTGCCTTTGCCAGGATGGGCTGTATCTCAGCGGGGGGCTTTTCTGGCAAATGCTGTACAGCTCTAATTAAGCCTTTGCTTGGTTCCAGCGTTTGTTTGTTTGTTTGTTTTACTTACACTGAGTCATCTTGTAAGCTGCAAGAAACACATCCAGCCAGAGCCCCGAGTGCCATTTTGGTTATTACCACTGGTTACTGATGGAGCCTTCCTGCTAAGCAGTGCGGGATTGCTTTCATCTTCCCCACAAAGCTTTAACCCATTTCAAAACCATTAAGGAAGCAAGCTAGATTTGCAGTGTGACTCCAGGAGCAGGCAGCGCTGCAGCTCCTGCCCACAGGGTCTCAGCACCACATCTGTTGAAGCAGCATCTGATGAGAAGAAAAGCAAAGCAGAAGGTGCTGCTCCTTTCCCAGGCACATGGGCTGGGCTGCAGCCAGGATGGGTGGGAGGTCAAAAACCTCGTGTTGGCCACATCCTGCATCTGATGGGAGGTTTCTGGAGATCACACCAAGCAGGTGAACTTGAGAAGTGTGATGTGAACGTAGTGCTGTGATCTGCCTTGAGCGATCCTTTGCTTGCGAGTGATGTTTGTGAAACTGCATCAGAGCTTCTGTACCACTGGATTGCTCAGTTAGGGCACTAAAATTGGATGTCTGCTCTTCTGTCTCCAGGCAGCCATCTCATCTGTTGAACAATTTGTCAGCTGCTGTCTAGCGTCCATCCTGCCATTCCTTCCATCCTCTGAGAGAGCCGTTGCGTTACCGCGGCACTCACACCTCTGTGTATATGGTGTCATGGGTAAATTCCAGGCTGGATCAAGCAGAAGGCACAGTTCTGTCACAGCCCTTTAGCAGGGCTGCTGAGCCCTGCCTGCCGGCCGCCTCGAGGCTGTACACTACATTAGTGCTCCTTGGTGTGTGTCTGCTGGTTTTGACGCCACCGACCACGACGTCCTTGTGCAATGCTCTGAGCAGATGGTGCATCCATCTGGGGCTGCTTCAGGTTGGTTCAGATTATATCTTACAGAGAGCCGCTCGTGTGCCAGTTACACGTTCAGTCCTTGCAGCAGGTTTCTGTCTGCTGCATGGGGACCCCTCCATTTTAGTGCCTATTGATTTATTTAGTCTAAGCTGATTAAGCATGTACTCACTTCTGTCTGCCTTTGGGCATTCCCTTTTTTCCTGCTCCCTTCCCCATCCTGTCACTCCAGCAAAGCATATTTTAACTTTGTCAGTGCAAACAGTGTTGGTCTTGGCTGGTTCAACACCACAGGAGTTCCAAGGAATTCCCAGCCTGTCATAGGAAGAGGAGGCTCTGCTTGTCCACCCTGTGCCAAGGCACGGATGTGCACAGCTGCACATTGCCACCCCTATAGGGCTACATGTGGAGGTGAGTGAGCTGACAAAGATGTGGCAGCACAGGGAAGGGGGGAGTCAGGAGTGATGGGTTCACTTCTGCTTGCTGTGTCCACCAATGTCAGCAGTCCCAGGGTGCTAGTGGACCATGCAGAGCTGTCCCCAGGTCTCAAAAGGACCAAGGCTGGCCTGGAAGTCTCAGGTAATGTCATGGGGTCATTTTCTAACAGCTGTGGCAGAACTCCCAAATACTCATGCTGGCTCACCACCTACTTGTTACTATGGGGCAATTCTAGGCTCCCCATAGCATTTGAAGGCTGTTATCACCTTTGCTGTGCCCTTCAGTGGTGTATCACTACAAGGACTGACAGATTACTTCATGCCTTAGGGTCACTGTGGGGCTTTAGACGTATCAGAGCTGTTGTCAAAGAAACAAGTCTTTAATTTTAGCTGGAGATGATTGGCTGTGTTTTGTTTATGAAAGACACAGAGAGAACCGGGCCCTTTTCTAAATACAGCAAACAGAAGCCACTTGGGCTTAAGTAGGCTTGTTTTATATGTATAGTGCCTTTGTTCTTTAGTTTGCAAATACTGTTATCTAAATAATTCCACAGACTGGAAAAGCGAGGTGGAGAAAGGCCATGACTTCCCTGCAGCCACGTGGCAGGCAGCCGGCAGATGCAGCCACAACCCACCCTCCCGCTGCTCTCCTGCACAGTTCCTTGCTGCTGTACTTTTCCTTTCCCTTCTTAAGACATTTCTTTGTGTTTCCCCTTCCCTTGTTCTTTCTTCCTTCCAACCTGTGGGGAAGAGGTGGAGGGGAGATGACAGAATCCTTAAGGTTGGAAAAGACCTCTAAGATCCCCAGGTCCAACCCCAGCTCACCCCACCATGCCCACTGCCAACATCCCTCAGTGCCACATCTCCTCAGCTCTGAACACCTGCGGGGCTGGTGACCCCCACCACTGCTCTTTCTGAGATTAATTCTTTTCAATCTGTGCTGAGCAGATTCCTGGAACCGAGAGCAGCCATCTCGGAATGGAACTCAAGGGGTTTGTTCTTTATTGGCTACACATTGTACCTGAACTTTACCATTGGCAAGGCAATCCCGGCCCGTCTATCGTTACATTCCCTGACTGGAATTCACCACGCAAGCAATAGCGGTGTCATAAAAGCCAACAGACAATCTGGTTGCTGCACGGAGCTTTGAAGTGGGAGCGATTGGTGTGTTGCCATGCTCCCATTGGGGCTCAGCCATTCATGTGCCCAGGAGCTGTGCCGAGCAGATGGGTTCAGTGCTGTGCAGCCCCTGCTTGCTCTTCCCTAGCCCAAGCACCTAAAGAAATGAGCCCAACACAGCTGCACCATGCCGTGTGTGTGTGTGTGTGTGTGTGTGTGTGTGTGTGTTTGTGGGTGCATGCTCCCTCCAGAGTTCCCTGCTCCTTTTACCCCCAAGTGACTGGAACCTGTTGGGGCAGTTTCAGCCACATGGGACACAAAGGCAGAGTAATGCATGAAACCCTTACAGGCTTGTGAAAAGAGGTGGCAGGGTGGAAGGAAGAGGTTCCATTTGTGGAACAGGGGAGCAGGGGACCCAGGCACACACATGGTGCAGGGCAGTGCAGGGCTGTAGGCACTTGTGGGTTTGCTGCTTGTGCTTTGCTGCTGGTTTTTGTCTTTCAGTCCGTCCCACTGTCTCTTGATGAAATCTGTCTCTGAAGCTGTGCTAAAGGTACGCACTGAAATCAGCTGTCTGTCTTGAAATCCTCACCCCTCTGCTCTGGCTTCAGGTTTTCTGTGGTGCCATGGAAATCCATGGGGTGTTTGTCACACCTCCCAGCAGGATGCATTCTGGCAGCTGTACTTGTGAGTGCTCTGTTACCCAGTGTTTCACTGAGTTCAGCAGCACTGCATTTAACGGGCTTCATGCAGCCTAAGAGCTGTGAGCAGCAGCTCAGTGTGCCTGGTGGAATCCTGCCTGCTCAGAGCCAGTCTGCTGTGGAGACGCAGCACTGAGGGACATGGTTAGTGGATATGGTGGGCTGGGGTCAGATCTGGGGACCTTAGATGTCTTTTCCAACCTCAGTGATTCTGTGATGATGTAATTTCTCTCCAGTGCCCTTCATTTCCTCGAATACATCTGCCCTGCAGAAAGCCAGTGATGGTTTGAAGCCCGGGGAAGCACTGGGGTTTGAAGCAGTTTCCTTTCACTTGATTCAGAGTGCAGAGGAGGATGGGAAAGAAACCAATCATTCAAACAGCAATTAAAAATAGCAGGGGGAAAGCGTGCAAGCTTTTTCTTGGGGTTGCATGAGCTACTCTCCTGCTTGCTCTTCTAAGGAGAATGGAGCAAAGCACTCCTCACCTCCCGCACATTGGTACAGGAGCAGGGCAAGGGACAGTGCCCCAGCACCAGCTGCTGCTCTGTAAGGAGGCTACAGGTGGAGCCATGTATGCCTGCACTGCACGCACTGCTCACTGGTGCCGAAAACTGTCTTTGTTCAGCTTTTAGAGGCACCACTATCTCTTGCAACCAGTGCTTCCAGCAGAGCTGTCACTGGAGGTCTGTCTCTCATTTTGTTCCAGTATGATTTCAGGATTTCACTCAACTTTTGCAGACAGCACTGACTTGAAGAGAAGAAGGAAGAGATGTGTATTTTCTTCTCAAGAAGCCACACGGACATCAGTATTTTGGTAGCTCTCTCCCAGAGAACCTTGCCAACGCTGATAAAGGTCCCTGTGCCTGCACCCCTCCTTTTCAGAGATGGCAATAACACCGAGGGCCTGCCCTCAGCTGCCTGCAATTTCAGGTTGTCCTGTACCTGGTCTGTTTACCTTGCAAGCAGTCTGGGATGCATGGAGCATAGAGCAGCTGTCGTACTGCAGTGTTGTATAAACACAGGGCAGGTGCTAGCTGGCATCCCATCTCTCATATGTCAGGTATAATTGCAGGAGACGGACACAGTTCCGCCAGCTGGGTGAGTCCCCGGTGTGTTTTTGTGGTTATTGTATTCCTGTAGATATAGATTGCCGTACCACACACAAACCCTTTCCCCCAGCAGCTACCATTGCAAACGAGCCCTTTGCTGTGCTCTGATTCTGGATGCTGCCATCTCAGAGTCTGGCATGGAGCTCCTCGTCCCCTCCCCTGCTGTGCTGCACCTCCCGCAGGTGACACCTCACCTCCTTGTTTACTAATCTGTCTTTATGTAACACCAATGAAAGAAAACCCTCAGAATGCAAACTGGGGCTCCCGATAGGCTGAGCTGCTGTGGGAACCTGGAACTTCATGGCTATTATATGGCAGAGTTTGTTGTGCAGACCCCAGAATTCTCCCAGAGTGGAGAAGGAGTGAGGTAGACAAACTGCCAAAACTCAGCTTTGAACTGATTTCTTTTCCCTCTGGATTAGGAGCTGCTGATTTGATGTGAGAAGCACTTTCAGGCAGGTAAGGTGAGCTGTGCTCCATGTGGGTGCAGATCTGCAAAGGAGGAAAAATGTTGGGAATACAAGGTGTGGTGAAAATGCTGGAGAAAATGGTCCCTGGGCAGGCAGCTGGGAGCCCTGCCTGCAGGCATTGAGCCCACCCCAAATGGAGGTGGGAGTAGGAGCCAACTCCACATGCCTCTGGTTTTCCTGCTCATCCCTTAATGTTTTCTCCTTTGGGGGGAACTCCACAGTAGGTGGGTGGGTCCCTATGGAGATGTTCTGCTGCAGAGATGGCTGCCATGACTGCAGCACCCTGGGATGCTTCTCACCTGGACTCTCCTTTCTGGAGAAAGCCTGCAAGGCTGCTTGGTTCTGAGGTTGCCACTGTTCCTACAGCACTGTGGAACTGCTGGGGCTGCTCAGAGGCAGTGGGAGCAGTGCCCATGGACTGTGTCAATAGGGTGAGTGTAAAGAACGCCCCACTTGTATCTCAGGACTTTGCTTGTGAAGTTCACAAACCCCAGTGGAAATTGCCTGCCAGATCTCCAGCCCCGTGTCTAGATTTGGGGTGGGTAGAGCTGAAGCTGTGCAGTCCCCAACACCACAGCCCAAGTTCTTTAGGCAGACAGAAGTTTGATGGTGGTTCACTGTGCCTTGGCAGAAGGGGAGCAGCTCCCTCCCCTTAGGACTGGGGGCCTTTGCATTTACAGCTGGCTTTTGGAAAGAGCTCATGAGCCTGGTACAAGGCCTATGTTATCTGCAGGGGAGGCAATGGGTTTGCTTTTCAAGCTGCAGGCACGGCATTTGTGGCTTTACAAGAGATGAGGTTCTGCTTTGTCACATACCCTTTCCAGAGAGACGAAGTTAAAATAACACCATCACTTTGAAAATGAGATTAGGGCAAATACTTTTTTATATCCCCCACACAAGAGCACTGAGCTTTGAGTATTTGATAGATGGAGGTGATTGGTCCCCCAGCTTCCTCCTTCCAGCTCCCTCCTGCCTCAGAACAGCAGCTAAGCCAGGATGCTTAGCACCAGGAAATTCCTTGTGGCACTGCAGCCTTTGAAGGCAAATGTGACCCTTTGATTGACAGCCCTAAATCTGACCGGACTTAAAATAGGAACTTCAGCATTAGTGTTCTGAAATTCAAGTCTCTGCAGTCTTCAGATTTTGGCCCTGCTTAACTCCGAGTTCAATATACAGGGGTTGTAATTAGGCATTGTGCAAATGGAAACCGTTAACAAAGGAGCGAGGTATTACGTGCTCTGACTGTTGAACTCGCCTTTGCTTTGCATCAGAAAGATTTGAGTGCCTGGGGAGGATGTAGTCCTGTCCATAAGGAGATGTTTGCCCTCATGCTGAGGCCGGGCAGCTCGGGGCAGGCTGTAGGGAGAGGAGGTGCTGCAGGGCAGTCCTTTCCCTGCTGGGAGCAGAGGGCTTTGCTGCAGAACATCAGCTCCACTCGCTCTGCCTCGCTCTTTGCCTACACCCATCAGATGCTGTATTAGGTGGGCTCCTGGTCTCATCTGAAGTGAACCTCATTCTCTTACATTATAACAGGTATTTCATGGAATGGTGCAAACAGGGACACTGCTGTGCCTGGCTGGGCTGCTGAACACCATAATGCATACCTCCTGTAACACACAGAGCCCAAACACAAGTCCTGGAGTAACAATGGCCAAAACATCCCGCTAAAAGCTCTCCTCTATTTCTCTGTTGTCCTCTCCCATTGCCATCCGCTTACAGTAATTCTGTTTGCTAACCACAGCCAAAGCACCTTCTGTGTCAAGCTGGTTCTCTGTTTCAGCTCAGAGATGGGAGCTTTTCACAGGCATTAATCTTTTGCCTCTGGTTTACAGATTCATACTTCAAAGTTTGGCTGGCCCAGAATGGTGGTAAAGGTTTGTTTATTTGTTTGATTGTAATGACACAGCTTCGCTGCACGATTCCTTCCAGTTATACCAGCATGAAAGCGCTGGGTAAATGAGGCCGATTTTTGCTTGTCTGATTTATAGATTCCAGTCTTCAATTTCGCTGTAGTGGGGAGTTTCAACAGTATGGAAGCACCAGCAAAACTGGTAAGTGCAGGTGAGAGTTGCTGGATGCATATCAGTCTAGTGGGAACCAGCGCACTGTATCTCCTGTTCACTCACTGCTGTCTCAGTGATCCATAGACTGAGGGTGTTTTTGCTTCCTAAGCCAATGGTCAATGTGGTGTTGGGTCAAATGCAGGGAGATTTGCTACAGTCAAGCTTCAGCTCCGTTCCTAAACAGTAGCAATGTTTGGAGTCTATGTTGCTGTGGACAGATAGAAGGTCTTTGATCTCAGAGTTGTAGAATGGTTGGCTTGGACGGGGCCTCAAAGAACCCACATCCTAAAACAAGCCGTGTACCCCCAGCCAGTGCTGCACAGTGACCTCTCTCCACGTCTGTCCTGTCTGTCTGCAGAGGAACATTTTGATTTATCCTTTTTACCCCTTTGCTTCGTATTCGAACACTTTGGGAGTCATCTGCTGGGGAGCTGCCAGCGACATGCTGGTTGTGTCTGGGTTCAGGTCGTGCGCAGACATGCTGGGAAAAGCATTCCTCCCCTGTGGCTTGTTATCTCTCCCGGGAGGAATGCAGTGTCTCCTTTATATAATGTGTACACACTGCTCTGTGTCACTGGGAATGGCTGGTGCAAAAGGAATGGCTGTTGGAAGGGTTGTGTTCTTTTTATGTGTTTGAGAAGGGTGCTAAATAGGGGCTGATGATTCTGAGGGTGTTAGAGAAGTGGGGGAATGTGAAAATAATTTGCATTTTTAACCTTCTTTTACCTGAAAATGGCGGTCCCCCTACGCTCACACATCTATCAACACCCAATGGCACATGCATGAACATACATGGGCCATGGAAACTGTTAGTTGTTGAGTTACTGAAGTGTCCCTTAAAATGAGTGTGTATAGCCAGGATGTATTTATGGAAAGGGCCTTTTCACGTGTACTGGAAGGAGTTTCACTGATGGCAGCCATGTGGACCAGCAGAGTGCAGAGCCCTGGCATGGTGACCAGGTCAGCCCTGTGCTGCACAGCATCGTGAGCTCCTGGCATCTCAGTGCAGACACAGATATGCTCTGGCTCTGGGCAGGGAAGGCAGCTAGAACCCTCTCCTGCTCAGCTCTTTGCCTTTCTGTGCAGTGGAGATGAGGCTGAAACAAGGGCTGGCAAAGCACAGCTGGAACACAGGCAGCTCCCATCACAGCTTTAGAAGGACATAGGATCTCTGGCTGTGGGGACAGCACTGAGGCACATGAATGCTGGCATAAGCCTGCTCCCAGCAGGACAGCAGCCACAAAAGGTTTTTCAGCTCTTATAAAACATTCACTGCTGTCCCAGTAGCAGCTTAGGTAGAACAGTGAGCCCCTGGCAGGCAGATCTCTTCCTTGCTCTGATACCTGGTAGTAGCGTGGGCTGACTTTCTGGATGGAGGTGTCAGGCAGCTGGAGCAATGCCTGCCCCTTGTTTAGGGAAGGGAATGCCTGCCTGCGTGCTGGGTGAGGCCTCTCTGATCTGTGTGCCAGGAGCTGGATATAGACACAGACAACTGGATGAAAGGTGAAAGGTGTGTGAATTCCTCCCCGAGGGGCTGCGACTGAAGCTGTAAAACCAAAAGTTTAAAGAAATGCTTTAGACTTAGTCTAGAGTAGCCATGTTTCCCTAGAAAACCAATGGGAATTGTGAGCATGTAGGCTCCCGCTATACTGGTGTTTCTCTTTGGAGCTGCTGTGTGGTTTCAAAGCAAATTTCCTAATGGCCTGCACTTGCTGTGCACTGCACCAGTTGGCAGCAGGGAGATGGGGTTCATTTTGGTTGAAACTAAATCAGAAGTTCTCATCTGAGCTTGCACCGCGTGTATTCTCACAATGGAAAATGGGGTGGCAGCAGAAGGTCCTCTGGGGAGCTGTGAGCTATGCACGTGGCTACAGGTTTGGCTCAGTCTGGCTGGAAGCCCTTAAGGAGGGTGCACAATAGATGTAACGGCCTCAAGAGCTGCTTATTCAGCCACCTGATCTCCTCTATCATGCACCATTACACTGCCAGCACTGGAGGAAGGCTCTAGCAGTAACAGGAGTATGTTTGTGCGGACGGACTTTGAAGAGGCGAGTGCTGGAGTTAGAATGACAGAGATGACTGATACATATGATAGCGGGTTGGAGAGGTGCTTCTGAAGTCTTGCCTCACTTCTTTAATCTGTGCAGCCCTTGGCGTCTTGTTAGTGCTTTTCATCTGGAGATCTCAAAGATGAGTGCAGTCATCTCTCCCAGGTAGGAGATGAGAAATATTCAGGTGTGGAGCAATGGAAGTGAGAGCTGTGCTGATGTCTCATGGCCCAAACCAGTCTCTTTGCTACTACCCCATGTAGCTCCTCTGTAACTGCATCGGCTCACAGTTATTGACACCCAGCCCAGCTCTATGGAGGAGATAAGCTGCGCTGAGTGGCTCAGAACTTTCCTCTCAAGATTTGGGTCTGTGTTGGAAAGCTTGTTCTGCTCATGGGCCTTTCTGCCCCAGATTCATCAGATTCCCTCAGACGTTATGGCTGAGGAGAGCAGAGGTTCATCTTACTGCAGCGGTCTCCCAGTCAGTGTGCATTGCTGTGTGCAGTGCTGAGCAGCAGGGAGCACCGGGAGGCACCGCGCTGCTTTTCCCCAGGGAATATTGACCGCAGGATGTTTGGCTGGGAGAACCTGTCTGTCTGGGTATTGCTTTGGTTGTGTTCAGTGCCCGGGTGGTTCTCCTCTCACACCTATCGAAGTGATATCTCAGCACTTCTCAGGAGGTTACAAGGTGATGCGATTGCTATCCCACGTGGACTGCTTGTTCTCACAGCCTCTGTGGTGGGAAGAGTTGTCTCTCGGAGTGTTTTGCTTTGTACTTCAGCACTCACATAGGTTAAGTGTTAATAGGGCAGGGAAACTTGGGGTTCTGTGGTTGTTCCTGAGTAGCTGTTCACACAGCCCAGACAGACCCAGGGGAGCTTTAGTGTGGAGGTTGTCTCTGCCCTGCAGTGGGAGCTCTTCTGGCACCAGGAGCTCAGCCGTGGCTCTGCTGGCAACCTTCTCAGTCCTGCTAACTGGCTGTTCTGTGGAATGCTTGTTTGTATCTTCCTTCTCAGTTCGCAGGAGGTATAAAATACAGCTTCCCTAAGGGAGTGCATCACCCCTGGTGTGCAGGGGAGGAAACATCGAGCTCTGGACTAAGGGGGAGCTGGGTGTGCTGCCCCAGCAGGGTCAGAGTGCTGGGCAGTGACAGATGGCCCCTCCAAGCCTGACCAAGTCCTCATGTAATCCCGTTAGGGTGCTGGGCAGAGCCCATCTGCTGGCAGGAGGCAGCAGGCCTGGGAGAGCTGTAGAAATCCGTTTGATTGGTTGTGTTAGCCAAAGAAAACACGATGGAAATGTTCTAACAAGCCCTTAAGCTCCAAATGCATAGAAAGGCTGGTGACACCAAATTCAAGGACCAAAGCAGTCCCAGAAGCAGACGGAGTTCCCAGGCTCTGGTACGTCTGCAATCAGTGCTCAGGGCAGCAAACTGCATTCTTAGAGGGCTGTGATGTACAAACGGCATGTCTCTGCAGCACAGATCCAGGGCCCATTTCAGTTCTGCCGCATTATTCAGGAGTGTGTGAAAGCTCTGACAAATGTGACAGACTTTGGGTTAGGTTCTCAGCACGTTACTTCTCATGAGAAGAAATAAGAGCGTGGCTCTGTTAAGATAGGAATGTATATATGGGAAGCTGTGAGATAATGGCATAGATATAAAGGGAAGCTGAAGTCTTTGGTGTCCTGCTGCCAGTGAGCTTCCTCCAGGAGCACAGTGCTATCTAATGGTGGCGCTCACAGTCACCACTCTATGCTTAAAGCAGTTTGGCAGTGTGCTTTTGCACAGGGTTTTGCAGGGTCACCTGCTTTTAAGTGCAGAGGATTAGGAGCCCCTCTGCAGGTCCAGCAGAGGTCACACAGCAGCCTGTAGCCTCATCCTCCCAGAGTGAGCACTCTGAAAATGTGGCTTATGTTACCTTTTTTTTAAGCAAAGTGCTCGGCTCCCATGGGGTCTGTGGGGGCTCAGTACCACTCCTCACTTGAGGCCATCACCTCTCGCCCTGTGGTTGTTACCTGGGAGCAGAGGCCAACCCCCATGGACACTGGGACTGGCCTCTTAACTCTCAGCTCACAAATACACCTTTAGAGCAGCACTTTGGCAGGGCACAAAGCCCAGACCAGCGGCAGGCTGTCCTAGCCCCGTGTGTGCTCCATGCTCTGTGTGATGTTGAACACAGCTGGAGGCTGCTTCCAGCAAACAGGTCTGCCTGGCTAACCCATGCTGAGCAGTCTGATCTGGTTGCATGTCTTGGCTGCTTCCACTGTGTTTATTGGGTTGATACCTGAGAGTGTGGCACCTCTGCTCCTTCAAATTCCTCCTGCCTTGTGCATGCAGCCCCCGGAGGGAGCTGTGCTGCAGTGCACAGCTGAGACTGAGCCCTGCTTGCAATGGGGCACAGCAGCAGCCAGGAGGCACCGCTGCCATGGCCCAGAGCAGATGTTCGGATACATATTTCCTGGGGAGTAGAAAATACAGCTGAGAAATGAGCATCGTGTACCGGAGGCTGCTGGCCGAGCTTTGCAGTCTTACTTTTCTGTTTTTAAAGCTCTCTGCAGCTGCTGTGTGCCCATTCCCTTTGCACCCACGAAAGGAAAAAGAAAAAGAATGCACCGATTAGAAACAGGAAATAATAAAACCCGCTGACCACAAAGTACGTCCAAATGCGCTGAGTAAACAGCCAGAGATGGGGAGAGAGACGTATTTCCCACTGATCTCTTTTCAGTGCAGTAACCAAAGCTGATAATTATAGTCAGTGGGGATTTACCGTGTTAAGGGAAAGTATGTTTTTAAGTCAGTGCTGTCAAAACACAGGAGAACATTGGCAGCACGGCAGTGTTTCCTAGCCCCGCTCCCAGTACAGCGCTGAGGTTGCCACAAGTTGGTAAGCTGCATTATGAAATAACTGAGAAGGAAAAGAAAACAGTGAAGTTTCAGGCCCTATTCCTGGTTGGGATCTGCTGCTTTACCTGCCTGGTGGGCCAGCACTGGGCAGCAGAGGTTCTTGCAGCAGTGCAGCAATGGGTGCTCAGGTCATATGCGGTTTTCTCTGACCTCAGCGGTGTGTGTGGTAATTTCTGCCACCGTCTTTTATGTCTTTTCTCTTCCAGGATCCCTTTGGCTGACTGTTATCACAACCTGTGAGTGCTCTGTGGCTTTGCTGCCTTTTTCTGCTACACTGAACAGGATGCTAAATCCAGAGGTGATGGTTTTCACTCTTTCAGCGCATCAACAAGTAGATGGCACTGCATAATGAGCCCCTCTGAACTGGGCTTCCGCTAATTGGTATGAACAGTGTTTGTTTTCTTGTAACTGTGAAGAGCTTTCAGCTGCCTTTGAGTTGAAAAACTGTGAACAAATGTCACCAGCTGAGCAGGTTTGTCCCTGATGGGTGCAGGGAGTTTTGCCTTCTGCCCATCAGAGTTTGTCTGCAGTGCTCTTGTAAGTCAAACCCAAAGTGCAGCTGTGAGTTGACAATCCCAGCTCCCAACTTCTTTTGTCACTCCCAGACATTACTGTGATCCAGGTGATTCTGTGTGTGTGTGTGTGTGCTCACTGCTTTTACCCAAAGCACCAAACACTGTGTTCAGAGCAGGCAGAAGGAGGATGAGATAAACACAGTCAGTGTCTTCCAAGAGTTTATTTAGGAAATAAACAAAACCAATCTCTCAGTGTAACTACAGGTGACATACACGTAGCTCACTGGCTGGACGGCTGTGTCAGCATGTTCAGGAACAATGTGTGGACACTGAGCAATACAGAGAATAATTGGAAGCAGACTAAAATGTCTAAACCAAGTCTCTCCCTTCGTGTTTTCAGCGCTGCAGCATTCTTACAGGAATCAGAGCTGAAACCTCCCTTGGTTGCACAGGAATAGCTGAAACAATAACAAAAATAAGGAGACTGGCTCTTTGCTGCTTTGTTCTGCGAAGGGGTCTCAGCTGCTGCATGAGATCCCAGAGGTGAGCTTGGTGCAAGAGACGGTTGTTGTCATTGTCTGATGTTTATTGATAGAACATTGATTATTTTAGGAATGTAAGACAAGAAAGTTATATAATTAATATACACTAAAGAGCACGAGAGGATTCTATACAATAATTTAGATGTATTAAATAAATACAAAATAATAGCAGCCTTCTATAATGCAGGCTACACATAGGTTTACTTCGGCTTGAAGTACCCTGGTCTTTAGTACACCTACGGGAGCAGACCTGCTCCACGAGTGTTGTAAAGAAACATATCTATAAGATACATACATAAGAGTGTCTAAGGTTAGGGTTAACATTTGAAAACACATTTTACCATGGTCTCCACATATCTAACGACCCCATACTGGGGTTATTATGGGAAAAATTGGGTTGCAGGACCTGTCTGGGAGGCACAGCATCAACCTGGCCAAAACCTGACAGCGAGGGTGGCTGAAATGAATTTTTCAAAGCCTGTTTGTGTTCCGCTGGGTAGAAGTGCTCCTGAGATGGATTTGTGCTGGGAGTGTTCCCTTTAGGACTCAGTGGGGTTTTTGCAGTCAGGAGAGGCTGCTGAGACGGGCTCGAAGAACTTAGTGCTGCTTTGGAGGTGTCTTCACCAGACCTGGGTAGGGATTTCAGCAGGTGGTTCAGCAGGCGTGCTCCCAGCGTCTTGTCCATCCACTCACAGGTGAGGAGAAGGTTGTGGACCTCATGCATGCACTGAATGTATCCCGTGCTGTACCTCTGCTGAGCTTCAAGGCCCACTTTGGAGTCAGCTGCATTGAACAGGAGACAACTGGAGTTGGTAAGGGTGCAAAGCCTGAGCATCCCACTTAAACACATTCAGCAGGTTCCTGTGTGCCTTGGCCCATGAAGGGCCTATTACTTCCTATTGTTTCCTACCAGAACCACTGTGGGGATGTGGCAGGTCAGTGCCCTGCTGCTCCAGGGGGAAAGAAGCTCTGCAGGAGGCAGAGAAGAGCTGGGCTCCAGGCTGGAGCAGGTACAGCGCTCAGGTTTCCTGGTGGAGTTTCCCACTGGAGCAGCAATAGCACAGGGTATTGCCAGGCCTCTGCCACTGTGCCCAAAGAGGCCCCTCAAAGACACTGGGAGATGTTGAAACACCTATTATTTAAGAGCCAGATACTAGCTTCTGGAGAAGGCAGACTGATTCCTGCATGAATGTAAGCTTGGTTTAATGCTTTACAGGAACGTGCGTGGTTTGCAGGGCTCGGGGCACGGTGCAGGGAGCGGGCGGCCCCCAGCATCCTGCTGCCCGTGGGCAAGCAGAGCCAGAACGGAACAAAAGGAGAAACAGGCGCTGGAAGGAAAATCTTTTGTGGGTTAAAATGTATTCGGCTCTATCTCCCCATCTAGTGGTGAAAACCAGCCCATAGCAGCAGTACGGCTGTCGGCAGGTTTGCAAGAGGCTTTGGCTGGAGGGTTGAATGTGCAGCCCTGTGCCTTCCGCATCCCAGGGCTGCAGGGAAGGGGCACTTACCCATCAGCTTGCTGTTCTGGATGTTCTGGAGGTGTTTCACCGTCATTTCCAGGATGTCTGCTTTTTCCAGTTTAGACTGCTAATAAAGAAAGAGTTCAGCAGCTGAGAGGCCGTGAGGTATTTGCAGGGTTTCACAAAATACAGAGACCCTCTCCTGTCCCCCTAAAAGCCCAACGATATCCATCAGCAGAGGGACATAACCTGCATCAAAATGAACACTTACATCCAAGTGAAACGCGCCAACCACGGTCTCCTTCAGCTGGTCCAAGCAGTTGTTAATCCTTTCCCTGCGCTTCCGCTCAATCAGAGGTTTCCTCAACTGCAGGGAAGAGAATCAGAGAATCATAGAATGGCCTGGGTTAAAAAGGACCACAATGATCATCAGTTCCAACCCCCTGCTATGCGCAGGGTCACCAACCAGCAGCCCAGGCTGCCCAGAGCCACATCCATCCTGGCCTTGAATGCCTGCAGGGATGGGGCATCCACAGCCTCCTTGGGCAACCTGTTCCAGTGCGAAACCCCCTTCTGGGTGAAAAACTTCCTCCTAAAGAGGAGGAGAAATTGCAGTTGATTTGTTTTTTGTGGAGAAGGGAAGAAACTGGACTGTGTGGGATTCACGGGGGCAGCCCAGGGTCTTCGTGGGACAAAACAGCCACATCCCAGTGTGCAACCAGTGCAGGACGGCACGATGCTCAGTAGGGTCAATACCAATGGGGAGCCTCCAGCTCTGGTAGGGGCCCATCCTTTGGGACTGAATTTACTATTTCTACCCCTATTAGCCCGAGTTTACCCAACAGAAACCAAAAGGCAGAGGAAGGAAGCAGAAAATAAACTTACAGAGAAAACATCCTTCTAATAAGAGGAAGAAAATCCCTTTTTCCCACAGCAAGCAATCCACAGCACCCATCCGTGCGTGGGGCTCCCGCTGGGCTCCTACCTTCCTCTCCTCCTTGGTGCTGGACAGCTTGTGTGCACCGCCGGCCATGGCTGCAGCCGTCATTGTAATCCAGCCGGTCCGCCCGGCGCTGCCAGGACGGGCGCGGGTGCCACTCGGGCAGCGGGTGCTGCCAGTCCCGGCGGGCGCTTTGCCTCTGCTCCGCTCCTCCGCTGTATTTATAACCCAGAATTAGCATGTGAAAGGGAGCTCGCCTTGGCGGGACTTCTTTTCCCACACGAGGGGTCGAGCCCAAAGGTTTGTGGCCATCAATCAAAGCTGACAGGGCACTGCTTCTTTTCAATGACCGCGGCGGCCCCCCCAAACGGCGACAGATGTCCGGCCTCCAAAGCTTTGCTTTGTAGGGATCTTTTGTTAAGGAAGAAGAGAAGCAAAGCGGGAGCGCTCGGAGCAGCTTGCATGGCTCCTGCTCAATTTGCACAGATTCCCAGGGAGGGAAACAATAGTGGGACCCAGTTGAGTTACACCTGGGAAAATGCCCTCTGTGTCTCTTCTCTCCTGCGTCCCCCTGAGCCAGCGCTGCTTTTTACCTGCCAGCCTGAGCCTCGAGTATCTTCAGTCCTCGAAGCAGCCTCTTAATTTGATAATAGAGTACCGGACTGACTTGTTCCTGCAGGAATTGTTATTGCAGGATAATGGCGATCGATTAGAAAGTGTTGACAGCAGGCAGCTATAGCAACCTCACTCCCATCACAGAAACCCTCCAGGGAGAGCACTTTGTGGACCTCCCGAGGATGTGAATTCTCTGTTGCACGCAGCTATGTGCAGGGAATACAGAGCTTGTCTAGTTTGTTGTTGCTGTGTACTGTTTAATATTAAACTTGCAGAAAGCTGCAGAAACAAACCAGCCTTGAGGTGAGCACAGTCCTGTTGATTCTGTGGGATTTGTACTTGTTTACTTCTTCCCCCCCCCCCCCCCCCCATCCCTTCCTTCAGGCTGCCTTGACTGTTTTGGGGGGGAAGAGTGTCTTTCTGTTTGATTCAGCCCTCTGAAATGCTAGTGCAGAAGCATAGGGGCCTTTACAGAAGGCTTGGCACAGAATGGGAATGTGCTTTTATGCTTCCTTACCTCTGTGTGGTTATGAGGGGGAGCACGAAGGCATTTTTCATGGCTGTGCTTTTGCTTTCTGACATCCCCTTTGCTAACAGCAGGGTCAGGGCAGCGTCCTATAGAGTCACCCAGATGAAGCCCTTCAAGTTGGTGTCGAATGTGTCACCTTATGTAAATGGACAGGAAGAAGCTGTGTTGGTTTAGAAGCTCCAAAAGCCCTCAGGATCCACTCTTGGAATTTCCCATCACCCAGCACAACGCTGCAGCTGCAGAGCCCTTACTCCACCCCTTCAGTTGTAGGTGGTGATGTACCCCAGCAATGGAGCGAGGACATTGCGTCCTACACTTAAATGCTGTGTGGGTGTACGCTTGTATGTGTGTAAATACAAATGTTTGCAGCGTGCCTGCACTCAGTGCTGTCTGGGCTTATGAAGAAAATGTGTCCCCAGACATGCTGTCATGCAGGCAGGGGTTGTTTGTCAGCCGAATGCGGGTGTTGGGTGCAGTTGCCTGGTTTTATAAGCACCCTACTTGGCAGTGGTGCATGTGGGAGAACCTGAGATGGGTGTTTGTTGCTCTGGGAGAGGACAGTTAGTATCTTGTCCTTTGCGATGCAGCACCTGAGTGGGAGTGGGCACCTTGTATCAGGCCTGTCCCCTGCACCATAAATGGAAGAAGGTTTCACTGTCTGGTGTGAGAGGGCTCTTCACATCTGCCAAGTCCCCACATTTAAGATACTTTTGCTTTTTGCAAGCTTTTGCCAGTAAACTGGGAGAAGTGGGGGCACGACTTCTAGCCAGGTTTTGCTTCCTGGCGGGGCAGAAGAGAAGTCACCTCCCCTGCTTCTGAAGTACACCCCCCACCAGCAGCACCTCACATAGAATCATGTATTAGATGACATGGAAGAGGCACGGTCCCATGGTGACCATCCCATGGTTGCCCAAGGCCTTCTCAACTACTGGGTGTTGCAGAGGTGTCAGAGAATGCAGAACAGCCCAAAAGCTCTGAAACACACCAGAAGAGGCGCCCAACCCCAGCCTGTGCCCTGCCCAGCCCATGCCTGTTCCTCCCTTGGGCAGTGGGCCCAGGGCTCTGGGAAGCCCTCTGCTCATGGAGCCCCGCTGGCTTCTGCTGGCGATGAGTTCATTTCAAGGTTCATTTGTAAGACAGCATTTCCGTGAAAAAGAAGAGCAGCTTTTGCTGTAAACAGTTATTTTACACCTCTCATTCAGGGCAGAACCCTTTATGCTCCAAGTGGGGGGGTGTGCGGGCAGGAGGGCCATGCTGCCTTTCAGGGGAAGCGTGACATCTGTGCTGGGGATTGTATGGCCCAAGCAGGCACATGCAAATGAGCGCGGAGCATTAAAGGGAGAACTTCTTGCAAATTCCTGCTTCCCTTTTGCATTTCGCACTGCCAGGTTTCGCTGAAAAGGGGATTCTCCATAGCAAACAAAGCCTCCCTTTTTCCTGGGCTTTCCAAAAAAGAAAAAAAAAAAAGCAGAAGGAAAAGGGTCGGTGCCATTCGGAGTTCTCTCTCTTTTTTTTTTGCTATTTGTCTGCATTTCACACCCTGCAGAAAGAAAACAACTTTTAACATCTGTTCCTGTAGGTTTTAAGATGGAAAGAAAGGCCCTTGGAAATGGGGAAAGCGTGGCAGATGTTTGCAGATTCCCTCCAACGCAGATGTCTTGCTCTGAAAAACGTTCCTTTAGGAATCCGTGGCCGCAGCTCCTCTTTGACTCGGGACACGCGACTGCCGAGCGAATGAAGGGACGTGGGAAAGCTCTATAGGACAAAAGGGCTTATTCAAACAAACCTGAGAGCCGTGAACAATCTAATAACCAGCAGAGAAATGGTCAGCAGCCCTGGCCCTGCCGGGGGGGCAGCGCTCCTGGGGCTGGGGCAGCCAATGGCCACAGGAAGGGACCTTTAGTGCCTCTCATTGCAAAGCCAACTTCGCCTCGAGCTGGGATGCGTGTCCCTGGGAAGCAGGGATGGTGCCACTGAGGGCACTTCCACTTGGGTGACACCCACATCCCACTGCTGCTCTTTGTGATCTGCATGCTGAGGCCTCACTCTAAGAGACAGGTGCTGGGCAGAAGGGCACTTTGCAGATGTGGTTCAGCTCCTGCTGAGGACAGACAGATGTGAGCTGTAGGGGTGTGCAGCAGGGCTGCTGAGCTGCTGGGTGGGGGCCCTGCAGCAGGAGAGCCCCAGGAGGAGGCAGTGCTGCGCTCCCAGGGCTGTGGGCTGCCCCTCTCTGCATTCCAGCATCCTCCCCCAGCACTGACACTGTGCTGCAGCCAAAGGCTTTTTCCTTGGGGTGCTGATGTCAGCCGTGTCTCAGCCATCTGTGGGCCAGGCCTAGAAGACCCTCATTTGGAAGCACTGGTCTTTCTTTACTGCCTGGGTGCTCTCAGCTGTGACATGTGTTGAGTTCTTCAGCACTGCTGTGATGGCTCCAGGATGAAGGGACATATTTTTCTGGCATGTCTCAAGAAAGTTCAGTCCCTAGCAGACCAGAGAGAGCCACAAGAATGCTTTCTAGCTTCCCATTCTGTCTTTTGGGGTCTATATTTCTTCTCTATATTTGCTAGAGGTTAGAGAGAATGGCATAACTTAAATGCATTGTGTCTCTCAGTCCTTGTCTCACTGCCATGGATAAGAAGAGGACGGCTCTCTTCAGTGGCCCCAGTTTAACCAACCTCTACCTTTCCCTCCCCTCTCCCTACAGGCAGTGTGGTTGCGCTGGGCAGTTGGATCAGGACAGCTCCCAGGAAGCCATCCTGCTGTTCCCTGCTGCATTTGCCTTTTAAGTAGAAAAGATCAAATTCAGGCTGCTTCCTTAGGAGCTGCATCCTCCCTGCCAGGTGCCCAAATAGGCTGGGAGCTGGGTGGCCTTGTACCAAGCAAGGAAGAGTTAAGCAGAATCATTACAGGTGCTCGAGCACAGCCTGTTAGCACAGCTGCTCAGCTGCCAGGCTCAGGCAGAAGTAACAGCATGCTTGCAGCTCTGAGCAGGTTTAGAAGAACAACCATCAGCAGGTGTGGGCACTCAACCTGCCCCAACTTCACACAGCACAAACAGCACAGCCTCCCATACGTCACGGCTTGGGAAAAGGAGTGGTGTCAGCAGGGCTGGGGAACGATGCTGTGCACTGTGAGTACGGGTCCCTGCTCACAAAGGGTGCTGCTGGGCAAGCAGCACGGGTGGGAGGGGTGTCCTGCCCCTCTGCTGCCAGCTGCTGTGTTTGACTTTGTCCTTTCTGCTTTTAAGGGAGAGGCCTTGCTTTTTGGTGCAGGCAGTAATGCAGCGTTTTTGAAGGGAGAAACAAAGCATCCGGAGCTGCTGGAAGGGTGAGACTGGGGAACAGCCACCACACGGGGCACTGAAAACAACTCAGCCCTGATGTGAGGACTCAGAACTCCCTGCACCCTCCCCAAGGCAGGGATGGCCCCGGATCTCCATTGCCATAAGCAAACATTCACAAAGGAGAGGCTGTTTTCACAGTGATTTCAGTCATTATGACTAAATGGTTTTAGTCTGGTGGGTTTCAGAAGGTCAGCTCTGGTTCAAAGTTGAGGTTTAAAAACAAAGGTTAAATCTCTTCACTGAAAGGTTCAAATCTGCTGCTTTTGGAACAGCTATAAATCACACTGTTGCGACTTTCTCTGTCTCCCAAGGGTGGTTTGTTCTCCAGATGATCCCAGCTCGAGAGGAATGTGGCAAAGAGCTGTAAATGCCGACGAGGTGACTGGATGCACCAGGTCAGGAGGGAACAGTCAGCGTCTGTGCAGGTAGGATTGCTCCCAGCACAGCAGCACATTAACCAGCACTGCTCAGAGATTACTCACTGCCGGATCGTGCCAGGGGGAACAGGGCTGCGCTTCCAGCCTGGCCTTGGTTCAGGAGACCAAGAGCAGAGCTGGAGGTTCACCTGCTGCAAAGGCATTTATGGATAGAGAGGGGCACACACGGTGTAGGATAGTGCTGTATGGAATATCTTTGGCATAAGAGAATTCCTGCTCCAGAAGCAGTAAGGGATGTCTCTGGAAGTACTGTTGGTATCTCTCAATCCAGCTGCTGTACAGAGTGCTCTGGTCCTCACCAGCCCCAGCTTGGCACCCTCGGTATCCAAAGAATGGCAGTGAAGAGTCTGGAGCTGATGTTCCTGCCATTGCTCAACACATCTCCTGTCTGGCAGGTTAGCAGAGCTCCTGGCTCTGCAGGAAGTCTTATCTGCTCTTCTCAGCCAGAGAGCTGCTGGTTGCAACGTGGACTATTAGGCCAAGACAGAGTTATAAGAAGAAGAAAATCTGATAAGCTGTGTGGGTGGTGACACACTGATACAGTCTAACTTGCTGTGCTGGAGTGGTGTTTGGGGATGAAGAGCCATGTGTGGTGGGGAGAGCGCAGGGGGCTATGAGATAGTATTCAAAGTGGTTCTTGAACTTTCCTCATTGGGCATCTCAGGGTTTTTTTTTGTTCAAGAGGGCAGCTCTGGGCTTTCTCACACGTTCTGTATCTGTAACGTTACCAGATGCCATATAATAACAGGCCTCATCTATAATGCAGCAAGTGCTTGGTTTATCCAGCAAATTCTGTTTTTCACAGCAACTTCTGCCTGTGTGCCTGGCTCTCAGGCACCAGAAAACCAGAGCTGGGCACCCATAGCAGCCTCTTCACATCCCACACAGCCCATGTCTATGTGACCACTTGGTTCCTGAGGCTGCAGAAGTAGCTGAGAACGATGGGCCTTTGTGAGACAACTCTGTGTTGTGTGCCTATGAGTAACTTCATCTCTCATCCCATTTTGGCCACATACCAATGGCAGCTTTCTGTTTACAGTAGGTGTGTATACGTGTGCTGACACCACATCCTGACCCCCTGACACAAAATACCTCATCAACATGAATGAGGCAATGGGGATGGCCAGCATTCATCCTCTGCAGGAAGAACAACTTGGAGCCTTCATGCCATTACCTTGTCCTCAGCCTTCTGCACACCAGCTTCTTCTGTAGGGTGCAAAAGGACAGCCTGCAAGGCAGTGGGCTCATAAACAGCACTTCCTTTGTGTTGCTCACTTCTGGCCCCACAGGGCTGGGATTGCAGCACCCGAGGAAGTGAGGAAACTCGGTTAGGGTTTTGTGCTTGTGGGTTCAGACCCACACAGCCCAGCTGGGTCAGCAGAAAGACTGTAGGATGGGAGGGCATGAGCCTCAGGGACTGTGGCCCTTACCAGTCAAATCCAGTCTGGATTGCACTTTCTTTAAGGTAATCTTTGTGTTCATATGTATGTGTATATATTTATATAACAAATCAAAGTAAAGAGCAATAAAATTTCTTGTGGGTCTTAATCTGTTTTTAGTTTTGTAAATACAGCCTAGTTTTAGCCATCTCTCTTTTCTCTTTACATTCTTTCATTATTTTTCTCTTTCCAGATACTAGGGCGAGGATTTCTTACTTCTCTGGAGGAACCAAAGGGTTGGGGAAGTAGTGGTTCAGTGAGAGGAAGAACACAGCTCCTGTGGTCAGAAGGCAGTGAGGACCCACAAGGTGTGTGATGCTCCATGAGCTGCCCTGTGAAGGTGAAAAGCAGAGCTTGTACCCGTTCCAGCTTCTCCATAACATGGTATTTAAAAATAAATGATAATACAGACAGCCTTTTATCACTGCCCTTTAAAAAATTCCTTGTCTGTTTTAATACTAGGAGTTATGCTCTAGGTTTGCTCTTTTAAGAAGCAGAAGAGGCCACAAAACACGTGAGCTACCCAAGGACTCCTCCAGAAAAATAACTGATGGATGGGTATTTATTTTTTGTGCTCTAAAGGTGAAGTTCTGCTTCCTCCTGTCCCGGCTTTCCCTGGTGTGTCCATACACACACAAGCAGATGGCTGTGTATGTATGTACCTGCAAATTTAAGATTTACAACAGATACATATTCAGGCATAGAGCTGAGTAAGCCACCTATGTAAGCACATTTAC
This sequence comes from Excalfactoria chinensis, assembly GCF_039878825.1. NCBI lineage: Eukaryota > Metazoa > Chordata > Aves > Galliformes > Phasianidae > Excalfactoria > Excalfactoria chinensis. The sequence continues at coordinate 2,231,920 of NC_092833.1, read as the reverse complement.
TTTCAGAGGTATCCAGGTGAGTGATGCTGAGCTGGAGAAGGGGCTCAGATCTACCAGAAAGCATTACCAGACAGAGAGGGGCAGAAGTCCTGAGTGCCTTCCTCATCTGGAGTCTGTTTTCATTAGGGGAGTGAGGAGGTGTGGTGCAGAAGAGCTTTGGAGAGGCCTGGGGAAGGTCTCTGCATATTTGCAGGGGTGGCTCAACACAGAGCAAATGTGTCTCAAATGAGACTGCAGCAGCTCTGCTGCTAACTCAGCCCCACAGCAGCTCAAATCCAGCTGAACCACACAGAATAGCACTAATCCCATGTCGTTCATTGCAGCAGCACTTCGTTGCAAGAACTAATTAATTAGTTTCTGTAAAGTCCTTTGAAGGTGTAAAGTGCTAAGTAAGTGCAGGGCAGTATTACCCTGAGGGTGTGGGCTTCTGAGTGTAATGGGCACTATTTAAATACGAGTATTAGTAAACTCACCTGAAAATTTCCTTAAAATGCAAAAGAATGATGTGCCAAGAGGAGGGTCAGCCTCATCACGTGCTGAGGGCCAGGGCTGAGGTACCCAGCCTGGGTGGGAGGGAGAGGGATGTAAATGGGATGCTCCATCCCTGCAGGCATTCAAGGCCAGGCTGGATGTGGCTCTGGGCAGCCTGGTCTGAAGGCTGGCAACCCTGCACATAGCAGGGGGGCTGAAACTAGATGGTCACTGTGGTCCTTTTCAACCCAGGCCATTCTATGATACAACTCCATGAATGGGTTCTGTGCTTTATGGATAACTTTCAATTGTTCTACAGCAATAAAAAGTTTATTAGAAGGACATGGTTCAGAAGGGCAACATACTGCTCTTGTTGCTGTACAGGAAATGAATTTGCAACCGGGGTTTTTTCTTATGATTTTTTCTTTTTCCTGGCAATTGTTTTTCTGTTTCTGGCAGACTTTACGTGCTACCCTGAATTCCTGTGAGTTGCAATTGTATTTTTAAAGCAACTTTTGAGATGGCAGCTTGAATTGAGGACAAATCATTGCATTACAGTGAGAAGAAAGAAATCCAGATCTGGATGACCATTCTGTGCACTTGCGCTATCTGTTGTAAATACGCTTTGGGGAGTGTGAGTCTGTTCATTACGTAGAGCTTAAATGAGCAGACAGACAGCAACATGCTCACCAGCAGGTGTTTCTTTGAGGCCAGGAAAAGCCGCAGCCTGCAGTGGGGGTGAAATGCAGCTTTGGGAAAATCACAGGCACTTATGAAACCAGGCAATTAGATTCAGCCACTTGGCCTGGTCCAAAGTCCACTGAAAGACTCAGAATTCTTTTCCTTCCAGACTTTAAGTAGAAGGTACCTGAGTAGATCTGAGTCTTAGTATTTTCTCTCCAAAGCCTTTTCCCTGAGATTCTTTGTCAGGGGGTACAAACCTGGGTTTTGGTCTCTGAATTACATCAGTTTATTGGCACGGCTGAGAAGTCATGAACTGAAAAGTAAACTGGGTGTTGGTTTATGTTATTTCCTCATTGTATATCTGTCGAGGCACTGGTTATTTTTTCACGTGCCCTACGTCATGCCCATTGAGCTGGCCTTGTAGTTAGCGGGAACTTCTCCCTGCCAATCATATGGAGAGGTGTGAGATAAATGAGGTAAGGGCATTTATTTCTAACTTCCTGGTCTGTTTTTCTGCTGCTCCCCTGTTCCCAGTGCCTCTGCCTGAATGAAATGAGGGAGATCTCAGAGTGAGATGAAATGATGAATCGCTTTCCCTGCATGAGGTATTAAGGAAGAGGACAGATTAAGAGCGAAGCCTTGATCCCCATTTGCAGGGCAGCACCCATGTTCCCAAGTAAGGATGAGAGTAACCACAAAGTGTCAGCAGCATAGTCAGAGTTCAGGATGTTTAAAACATGTGCTTGCTCTCTGAAGTGCTCCCTATTTTTACTTATCCATCTGTGTGGATTTTCCCCATTCCCTCCTTCGTTTCTGGGCTCTCCACTCTGTTCCCTGGTCCTTAGGAAGGGACATCCTTTAGGATATGGTGGGACAGAGGCCCTGGGACAGTGGGGTTTGTCAGGAGGAAGAGGGGTTGCAGAGAGGAGGCTGCTGCCTCTGCTCCTCTGAGTAGATCCGGAGTTCTTTTCCATCAGATATAGCAGTGAGGTTGGTTGCCATTACATCATGGCTGTAAAATGCATGCTAGTGGCTCAGCAGCTTGGCTCCATATTTGGTGGGAGGGAAACACGGCGTGCCTGTGTGTCTGGCAGCCCTTGGCCCTGCAGCAAACTGCACTGCCTTGGTGCTATGGTGGTACCGGCCCCAGCAGCTGCTGCTGTGTCTTTTTTCTTTTTTTTTAAGTGGAAAAGAAGTAAATCAAAGTTTGGCTTCTGCTTCACAGTTTGCCATCAGCTGCTTCTGCTTTGTTACTTCCAAATCATATTTTAGAGGCAGTTGCGTTTCTGATGTCTTAAGGAAATCATCCTCATGTGAGCAACACCCTGCAAGCATGGTGTCCTTGCTGGGATGTGTTGGCTGGTTTTGGGCTGAGCCAAATGAGCCCTTGGAGCCTTCAGATCCCACTCAGCTGGCTGCTCCTACAGAGCAGAACACCACAGTGCTGCCTTTATCACTGTTGTGTTGTTCTTTTTTCCTTCAGTGAAGTAACATGAATTTTTGAGTCATGTTTATTCACTTCCTAATTTGCAACAATTAAGTAATTCGCAATGGCTGTCTCGGTCAGGGCTGTGAATTAGTGAACTGCTATTGTACCAAGAGATCTCTCACATGTTGAATTTCATTTCTGAGAGCTTGGAAGAACCGTGCTCTCCTGCTCATGGAGTTCCTCGAAGTACCCTACTTCAAGGTGATGATAATTACACTGAATGTATTACTAGCATGGTCTTTTTTCCAGCAGTCATCTGTAAAGCATCTATTTTCCAGGTGCTCTGTTGAATCATTGTACTGGTGCTTGTCCTTAATTCTTTCTTCTCTCTCTTCAGCACCCTGAACATTATCTGTTTAAACTTGAATGTTTTCAGCATAATTACAGGCTAACAATTTGAGCTCAGACATACACACCCTTTTCAAAGCTGGCTTTGAAAACAATTATTTCCAGCTCACGTGCGGGATATATCAACTGCCGACATTCTGCCAGCTGCACTCTGTGGGCCCAGACGAGCCTGGCCAACCATCCCCAGCAGCCTTGTCACCTGCCTGGGCAGCACATCCCACCGTGCATTCAGGTCCAGAGCTGCTCTGTCTGCCTATGAGATGAACTGTCACCACAACACAAGATGTTTTCTTCCTACCTCCATCTTCCAGTTGCTCAGGGAAACATCCCCCACTGGTGCAGCACCGCTGCAGCTCGCCGTGTAGCTGAATGCAAATATGTGTGAACTTTGATGCTGTCAGACTCAGGGATTGTTGCAAGTGTGATCAGAAGTGTTTTCCTGAGCTGATGGAGCAGGCTGATGCACGTGGGCAGTGCAGTGCACAAGGAGGCAGAGCGTCTCACAGGTTCCATGATGTCTCTCTGCATTGGAGACAGCACCAGGATCCCATTTTGGCTTTAACAGCCTTTTAAACACTCTCATTACCCATAAATACCACTGCTACTGCTCCTTGATGAAGGGAATACCTTCAATACTAGGATCCCCCCTCCAGAGTTGTCTCAGTGCTCGTGACATTTATCTCTCCTTAAAAAATTCTTATTTTAGTGACAGACTCCCATGGTTAAGGTGCTTACTGCTTCATTCAGCACAGTGCAGTGGATCTCAGGGAGAACAAGGGGACTTTGAAGAGCGAACAGAATGGGATGTTGCAAGTGGAAGACTTGCAAAGGATCCAGGAATGAGAATGTCTCACAAGGGTGAGAAATTGGACTGTGAAATACCAGAGGTTGCTGGCTGCTAAAAGACACGGTTAGGGCAGAGTGCACGGAACACATAGATCCTTTCACATAGAAACACCAGGTTGCCTTTTGCCAGCAAGAGGCTCCAATCAGCCTTCACATTCCTCTCCAGCCCTTCTCCTGGCTCTGGTGCTGGATGCTGCCAGATGCAAGGCAGGAGAGCCAGAGGGCCTGGGGGGAAACCTGAAGGTCAGGTTTGTTCATATCCGTCCCTTTGCATTCAGATTGGAGGAGGCGGCTGCTGTGTGTGACCTCCCTCCGCGGGGAAGCCAACAGGCACGGGGCTGCCTCTTCAAATGAACGTCCAAAAGTTAATGTTCCATCGAGACGCACTGTATTGTTCTGCTTTAAGCTCACGTTGTGGATTACACCTAACGGATGGCATCGATCTGACGCGTGTCGCCATGTGTGTGCCTTTGTTCCGGCCGGGATAATCCGCGCTCGTCACACGCGTCGTACGGCAGCGGGGCCGCGCGCTGCCCGCGGCGCTGTCCTGCCCCCCCCGGCTCCGAACTCCTGTACAGCGTCAGCCCAACCGCGGCCCGGACGTTCGAGCCCCTCGTTCCGACGCACGGACCGGCGGCCGCCCCGGCAGCCCCGCCCCGCTCGTAGCGCGGCGCCCTCAACGCTCGGACCTCCGCTCCGGCAGGGGGCGCCCGCGAGCGGCGGCGGGCGGAAGCGTCGCTGCGTTCCGCCGCCGCTGCCGCCGCCGGCTGCTCGCCGCGCTCCGCCGCCGGGCGAGGACGGGCGCGAGGGACGGGCAGCTGCGGCGCCGCAGCACCGCGGGGCGGGGGCCGGGCCGCGCCTCAGCCTGCAGCCGTCGCAGCCGGAGCCGGGCGGTCGTGCCGCGCCAGGGGCAGGCCCCGCCGGACGCGACGCCGAGGAGGCGCCAGGCCGCGGCCCAGGTACCGGGCGGGAGGCGGCGGACGGTGCGCGCGCGAGGGGCCGGGCCCACCCGTCTCGTCTGACCCTTCGGGCCCGGGGGCGGCGCGCGGCGGGGCAGGGCCGAGTCCTCCGGGCCGCGGGGGCCGCCGGGGGAGCGGCCTGGTCCGGCCGTGCCCGCCGCGTTTCGGCCCCGAGTCGCTCGGCGGGCGCTGCGCGGTGAGGCGGCGGCGGCGGCGGGTGGGTCCCGGGCGCTCGGAACTTTCCCCGAGCGGCTCCTTGCAATGCGGGCCGGGCACGGCGCTTCCCGGGGGCAGCAGCGAGCTCCGTGCTGAGGCGTGGGGCCGGGCCGCTGCGGGCCGAGGCGGCGGTGGGTTCCGCGCCGGGCTACCGACAGTCGGGAGTGCGCGGTCAGAACTCCCCTTTGTCGTTTCCTTTGCTGTATTTACGGGCTGGTGCGTACAGCGGGCACGGTGCAGCCCTCGTAGCGTCCGGGTCTGAGGCCTCTTCCTACAATTGTTCCCGGTCGCGGTCATAGTGGGCCCCGCATAGAAGTAGCGGTTCTGTGTGCCACGGGAGAAAAAAGTGGTTTCGTTGGTTCTTTTTCCTGCAGTCCGTGATGTGCTGCTCGGATTAAAACTAGGAAATATTCGGGGTTTCGGGTTTGGTTTTTTTTTCCCCCTTTTTTAAAAGTAAAGTTTAATTTTTTAATGTCACCATGAAGGTACGTGTGATTTATTTAGAACATACAAGCTGCCTTATGGGAATTGTGTGACTTCATTTGCGTGGTGAGTCAAAGAGTCAACTGCGTGACCTGGCCGATGCAGTTTCAGTGGGGCAGGTAACAGCACTTGGGGAAGCAGTTGAAGTGTCGACCACAGGTGAAATCTGATTAGCATCAAAACATTGGCAAGTTTTTTTTGTGTGTGTGGTTTGGAAGCTGCCTATCAGAAGCTCCAACACAAGGCCGGTGTTTTCCTTCCAGCAGTGCAGCTCATCTCCAGGAAACATCTCTTCCTTTTCAGTGCTAGAGCTCATGAAATCATACAGTGCCAGAGGAAGTGTCACATCCTGAGCTTGCCACCTTAGCACCTCGACTTCGAGATGATAGATTTTTACCACTTAAAACACTGTGTGCCTGTAGTTAATACCCACTCCCTTGTACCTGTTGATGTGGCACGAGCCTTTAAATGGAGAGGAAAAAAGAGGCCAGGAAATACTGAGAGATTCAGAGTGAGCACAGCTCCTGCTGTGGTGTCAGAAGCCCTGAGCAGTGTGACAGCCCAGCTGAGCTGTAAGAACGGCACGATGCCCCGGCACCACTGGGATCCTGTCTGTCACTGACTCACTGTTGTAAGAGCATTATATTTTACAATTAGCTTCGTGGCTGTCTTGTGACACGGGAAGCTATTGAGTCAGCTGGTTAGTGTTCACTGGGCTGAAGTCTGCTTGTACTTGAATGCTTATCTTGATGGCAGCGTGGTACAGGTGGTGGTAGGGGTTTTCTTTGTCTGATTGAGAAAGTGCCTTAAGATGGGAGGAGATTCTGTCTGGAGTTTGTATGTACGCAGTAACATGCTGCTGAACGTTTCTAGGGGCTGATAGCATTGATCTTTTGAGTTAATTGCATTCTCTTAGGTTGACTGGGGGTTCTGAAACCTCCCTGCCTTTCATAGGCTTTAAAACCTGCTTACGGATAGAGAAGAGTTGAAAAGCAGCGCTACCACGAAGAACTGATGCTTCTTTAGGGGGTACGTATCTATACAAATAAAGGAGACTTAAGCAGAAGTGCCAGCTAAGTAACACTTGGTGACAATATGTCTTTGAGAGATAATTGTGTTCTTTGGGTATTATCAAGTGCAGACAAATGTGTATTCCCGGGGGGTGTGACAGTATTAAGAGAACTCCACCTCTTGGAATTCCTTGATTGCTTTTCAGAAACATTTATGCAGGAGGGAATGGTGTCTAGTTTGCATTCTATCGTGGAAGCTAATGAGTTTGTTTTTTACTAATTAACTGATGGCAGTCAAGAGAGGCTTTACTGTTGTGCTGTACGTGCTGCTCTTTTTAGCTTTTTTAAAGGCGTTTTTGTGAATGCTGAAATTACTGACCGGTGTCCTCACTTCTGAATCCATTCGGGACTATTTGAGTTGTTCCAGAACTGTTGATGAGTAGTTTGCAGCCTTAATATCTGTGGAAAATATTCCTGCAGGCTTTGATAATCCCTGTCGTGTGCTCAGAGGCTCGAGGCAGGGGCAGGAAGGCATTGGGATGACCTTCTGAATTCCCTTCTGGCTTTGCTTTTCTGTAATTCTGACACTTTCTGATACGGTTTAATTACAAGAGCGGCTATTAGAATATGATTACTGCCGTCTAATTGGAGACATCTTGCAGCTTTCTATCAAAAATAAGATTTGAGTCATCTGCTTCTTCAAAATGAATAGTGCCACAATAACCACCTCCCCCCCGCCCGAGTGTGAGCACACAGGTCAAATTAGAAGATGATGCTGTCCTTGATGTAGGCTTTTATACTCATGCTCTGCTGTTACCTATGGCTTAAGCTGGTGTCATATGAGTTTGGTCTTTAGCACGAGCAGATTTTCATGCTATTGCTATTTTATTTTACGGTAAAACAGCCCATGTGTTTGTCCCTATAAGGACTCTTCAGGAAGAGTTGAGTTGAGGATTGACCCAAACTAGAAACAGCCAAAATGCTGTGTGTGCACAGTAAGAGCTGTGCTCCTTCCTCAGCAGCCTGCAACTGCTGTTGTTCTCAGGGCAGCGTTCATTTAGAAACAGAAAGCGTGTTTCTTAGTTTGAAATAAACAATGGCAATTTGGTTTTTGAGTCCCTTGTTTGGAGAGTTGTAGCCGGTGTTTCTTAGAAGAGATGCTACAAAAATGACTCGCTGTGGATATCAAATATGCTCCCCAGCAGCACTGTGCATGGTGTGCTGCCATCCCGATGCCTGAGCGCTGCTGGCACCTTGCACTGCTGTTGTACAACTGGGGCAAAAGGTATTTCTCTCATTACGCTTTGCTTCCATTGCTACGTGTAAAACATGCACGTCACTGCTTCAGGAGATCGTAGTTCTTGTAGTATGTGTCAAAAGGTTTATTTTGGCTGATGCGTTTTGTTTTGGAATTACCAGCAGCATAACCATCTGACTTTATCAGACATAATCTATGGGCAGAGGAAAAGCAATAGAAAAGCTTGTTTGCAGAGGAATAGGATTTTAGGAAGGAAAACCTGGCAACTTTTATTCCGTATAAGCAGGATCTTTGGGGTGCTGCCATGCAGTGAAGGTAACGTAAGCGAGCTCTGGGAAGTGTCTCCCACACGATTTGTGAATGCATCACTCTTCTAACCTGTAACACCTGCTGCTCAAGTCCTCGGTTCCTGCTCAGCAGAGGTTGACAGTGAGGGAGGAACTTTGTGGGGGGATTTAAAGAGGGGGTTTGTCATGGAGGGCTTTGCTCAGTATCTTGTTAGAAAGATGTTGGGGAAGTGAAGTTCATCTCTCAAAAGCTGACCAAGAGAAGCTGTGGATGTCCTGCCCCTGGAGGTGCTCCAGGCCAGCTTAGATGTGGCCCCGGGCAGCCTGAACTGGAGATCCAGCCCACAGCAGGGGTAGGAACTGGATGGTCTTTGAGGTCCCTTCCAATGCAGCCGTTCTAGGATTACCAGGTTTCCCTGGTGGCCAGGTGAGATGGGCTTTTCTCTGTAGATATCAAGGATAATAGTCAACAGTGAAGGAAGCTTCTTGAAAATACTCAGTTTTCTAAACAAGTGTTGTTCTGTATGCAGTCATATAGGTTTGTAATCTCTAAGAAAAGCAGTATATTGACTCATCAGTATTGACTAATACGTTTCCGTTTTACATCTCTAATTGACGTTGGGCAATGTTTAAGCTCTGCTCGCGCAGTAGCAGGGTGGAGCTGGAGTAAACAGCATTCTGCTGGGAGCTGCCTCCATTCACAGGGCACTGACACTGCTGTGCAGCACACACCCCACATGTCACAGCAAGGGATCAGCATCCCCAGATCCAAGAAAGCCTCTTTATTGCAGGGATGGGGAATATTTCCAGTAGAACTTTGTAGCCATAGCGCAGGGTCGTACTGTAGGGAGGGTGACAAACCTATGAGTGTATTGAAGTTTGGAATTCTCTGAAAGACTTTTTGTCTGTTTTCTTCATTCTTGTCACTTAGAAAGACACGCTGATGTGTTTGTTCCTTCACACCTGGATGCGTCTGCTTTTATCTAGCTTAAAAGAATTCTCTTTACTTTCATTCTTGCTGGGTGACTCCGTGTACATGTTCTGCACACATCTGAATGAACAAAAAACATAGTGGCTATGTAAGCATGGATTTATGATGCATCTTCAGCAGAAGATGATATTTTCCCTTTGGGACTGGCTGCACAAGGCTGCTTGCTTGCCGTAGGAACTGCACTGCTTTGCTGCAGTTGGGTCATTAGGTTGGCTATGAGGATGAGTTGTGCCCTCATTGATGTTGGCTGTCATCCTTGGTGTATTTTCTGGGGCTGAGAACTTAACTGTTGCAAATCTGGGAGGAAATTTCAAACCTGTGTTTCAGAACGAGCAGTTCTTGAGCTCTTTAGTGAACGAGGAGAAGGGTTGTCGACCATGAACACAGAGCTTGAAATCTCCTGAGGTGTTATTTTTAACTGGCAGAAATCCTTACAAGCACTAGAAAGTCATAGTGCTGCAGAAGTTACTGCAACTTGTCCCTAACTTGGAGCATTGTGGAATCGTGCTTCCAAGATTTATGTCAAAACAGAAAATTTGGCTTTTCATAAGGTCTGTAGTTTTGCTAACCAAATTTAACAGTCCAAGCTGTTGAATAATTTGAGTGTTTAACGAGGCTGTGAATTCTGATAGCTGCACGTTCTCCTGTTGTAGAGCCTGGCTTCCTCAGCTAAACTTCTGGAGATGGTAACCTCTGAGTTTCCCTTGGTAGTTCTATGCAGTAACTGCATTAAAGGAAAGCTGGGAGCTTTTATTTTAAATGTTATGAAACAAAGCTAGTTCCTTTCTCTAGCCCAGCTGTTGGAGGCAGGTCAGATAAGTGAACTCTGTCCCTCAGAGATGATTCAGTTCTGTTAGTTGGGTTGGTATTTCTCTGTGTGAGTTGGGCTGGTATTAGCTGCTTCCTGATTTCCTACCTGCTGTCTCTGATAGCTGTTAGACAGTTGTGATTTGCAAACCCCTAGATGCTTTGCAGGAGAGGTACTGATTCCTAGATAGAAATACCAGCTGTTTCTAGGGTTGGTCTTAGTTGCTTCTGGTGCCTTGTGAGGTTGTTATGAAAAGAGCCTGGGCAGATCTTTGGAAGCAATCTAGATCTTCCCCCTTTGATTCCTATGCTGCATAGCATTTCCTAGTGTGGATTGAGGGGTTGAGGTGAAACTTCCCCCTCTCTGCCCCAAAATACATGCTACAATAGGAAAACACAGCGGCTTAAAGTTCTGACTCTCACTGCTGATGGTTCTCCTAGTGCAAGCACGCGTTGTCTTTGCCCTTAAGTATGTCTTCCTGTGCTCTGCCCCAAAGGAACTCATCTGTCTTGGTGTTCTAGGCCTCATGTGGCTTACAGATCAGATGTGAATCCTTTTGTGACTTTGAAACAGAGACCAAACGTGTGAACTATCAGTAGAAACAGAGCTGATCTGGGGGGACTGTGAAAGGATTCCATACAGCAACTTTAGATGCAGCATCATTTTGGAATTACTTACGCGGAGTTTGCATGTCACAGTGGTTGGTTCTATTCTTGGGAGGAGGCTGTGAATTAGAGGTTGCTGTTTTGCTTGTTTGTTTACTTTTCCTAAGTTGTTCTCTTGTAAGTGCAGTGACATCTTGGTAGAGAGGAGGTGTGCATCTGAATGTCACAGATGTGTTCTGGCCTGTACTGTGTCTTGGTGGTGTGTTGTTATTTTTGCTGTTTCAAGTGAAAGCTAACCCTTGATCTTGAGTATTTTGAGTATTCAGGGTAAAGAGCCTGGCTAGCTTCAGACTTTGCTGATCTTAGCAGTGTTTTTCCCCCTCTGTCGCACTGTCCTTGATGTAGTGTGCTCAGGAAGAAGCAGAGATTTTCATCTGAGGATAAGCTGGGCAGAAGTTCCTTTTGAAGCAAATTAGTTCCACATCCAGTTTAGGCAGTGTGTACATTGGGTTTGAGGTGGTGAAGGAGAGAGCACCAGCACAGTGCTAGCACAATTGCAGATACAGTGCTCAGTGGGTTGGTTGGTTGATTGTCTTGTTCACTCATGTGAGTTGTCTCTGCACTGGTAGAGTTTAACAAGGCAGCTGTATCACTGAACTTTTTGTATTGTCATCAGAACTGCATCTTAAGTGCCAGAGCCCAGAGCAGAAATAAAGGTTTGGCAGAAAGCAAGTTCATCAAATAAGTGGAGACCTTATGGATAAGTTCAGAAACTGCCTGTACCTCAGCTCCTTGTGCTTGTTAAGAGGTGATGGAAGGTAAAAAATAACCAAGCAGTTTTTCCCTTTACTGAATGGGATGTGATGAGCTAGAAGGGAAGAATTCACAAGTGCGGTGTGGTCATGCTTGTGAGCTTGTTTATTGATTACCCCCCCACACCGCTGTGACTCAGTGTGTGGCTCCCATCGGTTATTGGCCCAGAGATGTAATCATTGCGTAGGGTGCCAAGTTCTCTCCATCCGATGTAGCAGGAATCAACTTGGATTCATGGGAGCTGATCTCAGAATAATGTATGTGTTAATCTTTGTGTCATGCTGGTGGGATCTCAGAGGAGTTGCAGATGGCAAAACAGCAGTGCTCATGCTGCTCATGGTGCATGTGGTTGTGGGTCTCTGCCCTCCTGTCAGGAGAATGCACAGAAGAGAACCCAGAGCCATTAAACTACCCTTGGCCATGTGTCATCTCGGCTAGTTTTGAAGTAACTGTTGGAACTGAGGTGAATTGTACAGTACCCTAACAAAAAGAGCCTTTAATTGTGAGCTCCCAAATCTCTTCTTTTGGAAGGGAAGCCTTGACAGACACAGCATGTCAAAGCAGAGACAAGTAGTTCCTTATGCTCCAGAGTGGCCAGTAGGAATTGTTTAGGTAAGATGGACACCCTCTGACGTGTCTTCTCACTTCTAAAAAGTCAGTGGTTTTAAGGTGTTCCTGTGCAATGTCTGGACTGTTGTTTAATAGCCCATTAACATAATGTTTTAACTTTGTCATTCCTCAAGTGATCTTTTTTCCTGTACAGTTTCGGTTTATTAATGATCCTGTCATTCTTCAGATAAATTGCATGGAGTGCTATGATGGGTTTTCTTAAGTGGAACTGAGCTGAGCATTGCAGGTTTCATGCAGGCCACAAAACTTGGTCTCCAAAAGAACTAAGGGAACTGTAGGCAAAATATTGTTGGTTTTCTTGAAGTTATTTTAAAAAGCAATACCAGAGTTCTTTCTAATGAAAATTGCATCATTCTTGTAGTTCAACCATTCTCAGCTTCTCTTAAATAGAAACCACCTCCCAAAAGAGCGAATGCATTTACATCTGTGTCTAGTACTGATGCTTACCATTGTCAGCCTCCTTCCTTAAGTAATTAACTCATGCAATAGATGATCTCTTTTCCTTGTGCCCATTGCACCAACTTTCTGTCTTAGAAACAGAGCCCTGATGCTGCAGTGCTGGTGGCGTTTCTGCACTCATGCAGTTTCTGAGCTAAAACTTCATGCAGTTGTACATAGATACTGAAACATTGCATGCAGACCATATTGCAGTGTGTGAAGGCAGAGATTAAACTGCAGGGAACTTTTTGCCTCCTTTTTTTGCCACTTCCTCTCCTTTCAAAATTAACCCCTAAATGCATATTAAAAAAAAACAACAAAATAACCAAAGAAACAAACCTGATAGGAAAGGCAAACCTCTGGAAAGGAATGGGAATAAAACGTACAGAGGAACAGAAATAGTTACAAAGGAGACTTTGGCTTTTGCATTTTTGCTTCCAAGGGTGAGTGGAATGGCGCGCACATAATTGCAGCCTTTATTTGTCATATGTGAAATGTTCTGGGTTTTGTGATGATGTGGTGAAGCCATCTGGGCCATCAGGGCACTGACTACAATGCCGGGTTATGAGAAATGTGTTTGACCTTCCACCTGGCCAGAAGTGGGAGTTCTGTTTTACTGCATTTCTTAAAGCTTTTGAAGCAAGTTCTTTCTTTTTATGTAGTGTGTTTGAGATACCAGTTACTGTGTGTGTGTGTGTGTGTGTGTGTATGCATCTATATTTAAGTTTACCAAGGAATGGGTGAGGCATCTGCATGCTTCTCTGTATACCATATTGCTGTATAGCACTAGGGTTTGTGTGGAAATGAATGGGTGGGGTAACTCCAAACAGCACACCAGGGAAAGAAGCTGAGTCATAAGATTTCCTTGCATATGGAGAAAGAAGTAGGATTTCAGATACTAAGCATTAGTACTAACAAGCTTTTGTGCTTGTGCTGGATCTCTAAACCTCCTAAAGCATAGCAGCCTCCTTTTAAAACAATTCTTACTTAGTTTCTGCAAAAGCTTTGTGGCAGCATGTTAAACTGCAATGAATGAAATGATGCACGAGCACCAAAGCAGAGCACAGTCTGGGGAGGCTGCAGTGGGTGAGCAGGGGCTAATGAAAGCGGCTGCCCTGTCTCCCCAGCAGGATGCAGTTGCCTTCTGGAGAAGCAGGCTCTGGAGGAGGAAGGAGGATCAGTAAAGTAATTGAATGGCAAGAGAGAAGTCTGCTTAATGAAGGGAATCAGCTGGTGCTCAGTGCTAAAGAAACAAGCAGGGCTGTGAACTGCTAGGGACTTAATTAGATGGAACTTTTCACAAAGGGAGAAGCTGTCTCGTATTATGTGTTTCATTCTTACATAGACATTTATTTTCCGATTCTCCGTCTTTTCTGAATCTATTGAATTGGGCTCTTCTGTTCTCTCAGTTGTTCATCCTGTTACAGCGGAGAATGTTCAGGGTTTTCATTTTTCTCTGAAAGAAACTGTAATTCGGAGATGATTATTATTTTTTTTTTCTGAGTTTTCATTTGAAATGGGTGAGAACCACGAATAATGCTGTAGTGCAGGACTGGGAAACTGCTTCAGAATCACCCTAAGGCTCCTGTGTGCTGCGGAGTTAATAGAATAAGTTAATGGTGGATTTTAAGGAAGATGCTGCTGTTTAATGACGAGCAGGAGACAGCACATGAGATGAACATGCCTGTATTGCATGAAGACAGTGTATGTATGAATTTGTTCCTAGCAAGATGCTAGAGCAGTCCAGGCTGTTCCAATACTGGAGCTGTTGAGCAGATCCTGGTGAGAATCACTGGTTCTTTAGGCACCCGGTATGCTGAGCTGTGACTTCACATGTGTGAGATTGCCAGCTTAGTCCTTGAGTCCGTGCTTTAAAATTGCCTTGAAAGTGCAGCAAAAGTGCCTTAGAGTTGTAGTGTGCTCCTGCAGCAGTTGATGTGCCACTAATTGCTATTTACAACCGTGGCCATTTTGTTAATGGCATAGTTCTGCAGGCAGAGCCATGGTTGTACCGAACAGTTCACTCTGAAGCTACGAAGTAGTTGGAGGTGTGGGGTATGCTTTATCAGTCCCATTTCCTGAATGACAGGGAGGTTTTGCCTTTGTTTTGTATTAACAGGTTATAAGAAGTGTTTGAGTGAGAGATGTTCATGCTCCAGCTTGGTTAGCTCACCAAAAAGAGAAGTGAGGAATAGTTCAGGTTCAGTGCCTGGACTCTAGAAAGCCACTTTATTTTGTGGAAAATGCTTATCCAGAACCAGGGTATGGGAAGACACAGCAAGCAGCAGGAAATGAAAAACATGGAAGATGTTTTAATGATGAATGTGAGTACCCAGTTTAAACCATATCCTGAAGGAATGATGCACACTGTCCTTGGGCAGCTGCTCTTGTGCAGCTTATGGTAGTGCAGCAGTTTGGGGAGGAGGTAGGGGAGAGATTGGGGTGCAGCTGTTTTGGGGCCATGCAGGGTCCAGCAGCTGGCAGTGCTGGGCTGTGGGGTGGCACTGGGCACTGTCTGCCTGTGCAGAACCTACAGGAAGGATTGCTACAGCTGCCTGCCAAAAGAAGTGGTGATATTTTGTCATCCTGTGCGGGAAGGCTGCATCGTTAACACCAGCTTCTGTCTTTGAAGTTCTGGAGTATTTTTTTCCTGAAGAGTATGGCAGCTTGCATAAAAACTGGTTCCTGGATCAAAGCAGTGGCTGTCGGGCTCCCTCTGATCACCAGGAATGTCTGAGTGGAGCAGTGCTTTTAAAAATGCAGCATTTCTCTCTATTTCTGATCTTGTTACTCCATCCAGCCTTCAGAGTGGTGATTTCTAAGTGACCTAACAGTAAGGCACGATAAAGCTGATCTATGGTGATGGTGTTTTTTGTATTGGCTTTCTGAGGTCCTTAATGCAGGAGGTACACAACAAAAGAACGAGTTCTTGGGATAATTCAGTTCAGTTCTATAGGGACAAATGTGCTCCTGCTCCATCAGACTAGTAGTACAAACATACCTTTCCTCAGTAAGAGGCAGCAAGTTTTGTCAGTAGTAGGTTGGTGAACTGTTGGTCACAAGGTGGACTTCTGATTGTGGGCATTTTGTCTTTGCAAATGCATTAACTTATGTAATTGTATATTTATTGAAGACAGTCCCCATGTGCTGCTAGCACTGCTGTATGAACAGGGGAAGGAATGGGGTAGAAGTGGAGCCTCCCCTGGTTACATGGGCTCCTTTGCCTTGGGAACCCAAGTGGTTGGCCCTGTTGAAGTTATGTTAGGTCTTGAGTGGTTTTCTCCTTGCTCTGACCATGTACTACCTGGATGCTGGATGTGCATTTTCAGTGGGCCTGAGTTTGTTACCATGCAGCCACAAGGGGCCTGAAGGGGTTTTTTGTTCCTCCCTCCTCATTAATAAAAGCAGTCACCCAAACTCTCCTGATGTGAACAAAGCAGCAGGCTCTAGCTGAACACTTAATGTACCGCAGTCTATTTTAAGGGAAGCAAGAGTAATACCATGTAATATTGTGAGCCCTAAAATAGAACAAGAAATTAAGGTTAGCATACCTGGCTGTTTCACAACATGGGCAATGAGATTTTTCTGTACGGCACTTGGGTAGCATTGGTTGAAAGACCAAGAAGGCAGCATGTATGTTAGCAGGCATTAAGCATGGCACAGCCAGCCATCCTGCAGAGGTGTTGGTGCGGCCTCCCCTGCAGTGTACTGTGCAGTTCTGGGCTCCGTGACTTAACAAGGAGCTTAATTAGAAACAGGAATACGTGCTTCTTACATCATGCTTCATTTAAAGCAAAACCAAAGGTTCCCACTGCTGAGTAACCATGGCTTGTATTCTAACACTTGTACTATTATATGGGCAGCATGGTTTCTTACCCTTCACACAAGATCCCAAGTGAAACAGTAAAGACTCTGGGCTACTGTATCTATTTTTTGAGAACTGAAATATATTCAAAGAGAGAGATTTTGCTTGTCATGCTCCTGTATTTGCTCCTGCAGCAACTTCTTGGAGCAGGGTTGTCCTCTAAGAGAAACAGGTGTTTTTAAGCATTATTTGCTTAGTTACAGATAATAATAATAAATGTTTGATATGGAGCATATGAAATGGGATTTAATTTCTTTGTGTGATCAGTAACAACACACAAAGCAAAGTGCAGGTGGATCCTGCTGCACAGCAGGGCTGGGATTCCTGTGCTGGTGAAGCAGGGGCCTGCTGTCCCATGGTGCCCAGATGCCCAGCTGTGCTGGTGCAGCTGAGCTCATGGCTGCAGCTCTGTTGGCTGCATTCTGTGCTGCTGTTGGACAGCCCCATTGGGTTTGTGGAGTCCTGAAAGGTTTCTGCCTGTGGCTGCAACACCAGTACTTTGAGGACCCTCTGTTTGTTGGCTTTGCCATGCTTGAATATTGGTGAAATGAAAGGCATGCCTGAGGAGTACAGGGACTTGTAAAATCCTGCCCATGGACCCTTCCAACAAACAGCTGAAGGCAGGGAGCTCTGGGAAGGTGAGGGAAAGCAAAGGAGCTCAGCAAAGCACCGAGCCATCCATGGACTTGCTGCAGCTTCTGGGTTCCCTTTGTAAAGCTACAATTAAAACTTTGTAAGGAGTTGACAAGAAATCCAGGTGCTGGGGATGTGAAGCAATTACCATGTGACATGATGTGAGGTCTGTTCTTCAGTTATTCACAGAAAGTGTCATTTGATGTTGTTTCCTTTTTTTCACTCTGCAGATGTGGGTGGTGGCAGCTCCTTCTGATCTCACACAGATATTGGCATTGTCTATTGTTGCAGGGTGGTGGTGTGGCTTTGCTAGGCTGAGGAGGGAACAGCTGGTGCGTGTTCTCAGAGCAGCCTTAAGCACATCTCTGCGAGACAAGGGGTTGCCCGGCTTTTTTGGCAGGATGGGCACAGGTCTGTCAGTGCAGTTTTGCTGCAGGGTTGGTTGGATCTTCAGTCTTGAGGCCTCAGAGGGTGTTCCTGACAGTGCTGCCGCATTCCTTCTGGTAATACAAGTGGAAAAGAAATACTGTTTATTCCGTTATCTACAATAAATGAAACACCTCGAAGCAAAATGCCACTGTTGGTAACGGAGGGTGTGGATTGCCTTCTTCCTTGCCTTGTTTTCTAAATTGCTTATGAGAAATTCATTCAGAAACATACCTGATTTGGGAACAATGCTTAGTATAAACGTCTGCTACTATTAATCGATTATCTTCTGATAGATCTGCTGGTGGATAAAGTTGTTTATGTCTTGTGCATACGATTTATGCCGACGCTGGCGCGTTTCATAAGTCAGTGCAGGACTATTTTTAATTTGAAGAAGCAGTTAAGCAGTCCGTGGAGGGAAGTCCCATTTTGCAAGCCTAGACACTGGGCAGATCTTAAGAATAGATATTCGCTGTTGTTCTTTGTATGTTATGTCTGTCATCCATGTTGACTTTTAGATCAGAAGCGATGTAGTTGTGACCAAGAAATTACTGTTCTTCCATTCACATGTGATAAAGTTGAGGCATAAAATCCTCTTGCCTAAGGAGTGATGTGTGGTTGGTGTGTATCTCCTAAAGAATCTGTCCAGTGTTTGTAGTTTTGTTTTTACAACCTGTTGTTACTGCAGAGAGCACAGCAGGTATCTGTGATCTGGAAAAGATAGGAAGTATTTGGTGGTGGATGGATCTTGCAGCTACTTTCATGCTGTTATTTTTTCCTTTCATCTGCAAGTATTCCCATTTAAAAAACAACCTAACTTAGACCTTTTGTCAGCCGGTGGCAGGTGTGAAATGGTGAAGGCAACATCTGTGCAACTGCTTTCCTGATGCGAGTTTTTATGGATGCTTTCTTGGCAGAGGGTTGGGTTACTTCTGTCCTTCATCTTTTAACTGCCGTCCTTGGGCCAGCCCAAATTGCTTGCGTTAAAAATCGGCATAACTCAGGAGTAGTGTAAGATCAATCTTTTTAATTCTTGTGTCACGTGATTGGATCAGATCGGGTTTAATAAAGTTCACAGCAAATGAGCCAATATTTGAATCAAGGATCAAAGTACTTGGTGTGAGATAAGAAACTTCAAGGTTATGATTGGCTCATTAATAACCTTGCTGGTGTTGTCTAAGTGCAGAACTTCATCATTTCAGGCTAATATTCCTTCTTTGTTACAACAGTTATCTGTGCTCTGTCAGCTCTGACTGGCATTTGCATCCAACCCAAGCAGTGCTGGCAACATTTTGAATGCAGGATTTCCTGTTCTTCGCTATCTAGATTAGAGTTCTAGAAGTGCTTTCATTTGTAAGAAGTTTTTATTGTCGTTAAAGTGGAAGCATATGTGTTTAGTAACAAAAGCTTTTGTACGCTCATTTATACTAATAATACTTGTCTATTTTGTACACAGAAGTGAATATATATATGTATATATGTAAATATACAGAGGAACAAATGTACTTGGTTGCAGAAGCCAAGTATTATAGCGAAGGAAAATTGCTATCATTAAGTTTGAAAAAGGTGGATTAGATGTTTAATTTTAATATTTCCTTGTGCCTTATTTAAGCCCTTGCTGGTGATGACAAAGTTAGCTTCCCATGAAACAAGTCAGGGAGAGGCAGTATTTCAGAATGAAATTACAGCAATATAGGCACGAGAAAGTCAGGGCATAGCAAGTGTTATGACCTGTGCGTGAGCTGCTGCCTGCAGGCTCACCTGCATTGAGCTCTGAGCTCCTGCACTAAGTAGGCCTTGCTGTCAGCTTTGCTTTTGTTGTGGAATGAGTATGGATGAAAGTATGTACCTGGACAGTGATTGCAGTGCAGCTGAGGCACAATGCCTTGAGTCGAAAACCTAATATAAAAACATATTTTGCGTGATGACATTGATTACAATAACTTACGTGTGTTAGTCTCCCCTATATGGGGCTCTTGTACCATGTGTGGCTTTGGATATGGTTAATGTACTCTTCAATTTCTTCCTGTGACATAAAGTAATAATTTTAATGTGAATTATTAGTTTCTATATTTTGGAATCAAAAGTACAGTTAGCAGATAGAGTTTGCCATTGCAAATCTAGTTTAACTGTCAAGGGTGGGTGTTCCGTACATGAATGCCTTTGTGAAGTTCTCTTCATGTGTGTTGTTACAGCGGCCTTGTGCATCTATTTATGATCTATTTATTTTTTCCACCTCCTTTTCCAGGTGAAGCAGGAGCTGTAGAAGGAAGACCTGGTGGCTCGCAATCATGCCGTTCCCCTTTGGCAAATCCCACAAGTCTCCTGCAGACATAGTGAAGAACCTGAAGGAAAGTATGGCAGTTCTAGAAAAGCAGGATATATCTGACAAGAAGGCAGAAAAGGTATGGTTGGAACTTTCAAGTTGCTAAACATTGATTAAATGGAAGAAAACAAAGAGGAAAAATTTACAGCTCTTTGCTCTGAACCAGTTATGATTTGTGTTATACTCCGATAAAGGACAGGCTGTGATGTACCTTTGAAATGGTGTACTTTGCGTTACTTGGCTTTGTGTTTTTATAGCACTGGCAGCTGTTGTGATACTTAAAATATTTGTCTTGGAGTTGTAGGACGTTGCAGGTGTTAATAAGCAGTTCAGTCATACAGATTTCCCATGCTCTTGCCCACTGTAGTAGCTTTATTGATGTGCTTTTGTGCTTGACTGTGTGAGTGGTCATAGAGTCCAAAGAGAAAGACCATAGAGGTCTTTGAGCTTTTTCTTCAGCCCACAAGAAGATGGCAAGGCTTCTATTTCCTGTACTACTGCAGTGCTCTTTAAATAGGGTGGTTTGCTACTTCAGGATCTGTACCTGTCTTTCAGGATCTCTGCCTTGCAACAGTCATTTACTTCTCAACTGGTAATCTGGATAGCTTCATTAAAAATTACCTGCACGTTCATCCTGCATGCAGCTGCTCCCTACCTACCGACTTGTCTAAGGGGTTATTTACAGTTCAGATAAAGTTTCTCCTTCAAGCTCAGTACCAGTCAAAAGGCACCAGCACTTCTTAGAAAAAAAACACCCATGCTTCAAACTGAAGCACAAAACAAAATGACCCCCCTCCTCATGTCTGCCAGCTTCTGAAGCAGGCTATGATATGCCCCTTGAATCCTCTCCTAGCAGTAACTGTTCTGTTAATGCCATTCTTGGCATCCTTACAGAGTCAAGCACAGAGGTTAGTCACAAACTTTTCCATGCTCGCCAGTACTTCTAAGCACAGTTCGGCCAGCCTCTGCACATTGTTTCATCCAGATTTGCTGCTACTGTTCAAAGTGCAAGAGAAGCTGGATTTTAACTATAGCCATCTTCATCCTGATCCTCTGTAGGATCAGCATCTTACGCCCCAGTGCCAGGATGTGATGCATTCCAGATTTCTTGTAGCGTACTACAGTGGTTTTTCCTAGATGCTTTTCTGTCTTGCTAGGGCTTTGTGGTCCTGTGCAGAGTGCATGCTCTTGTCTCGTTCTATTCTTTATCCTAGCCCATGACAGAGCGTTAGCACAAAAGCTGGGAGGGTTTTCATTAGCTGCTGCTTTTCTTCTTTCTCTATTCAGACATGCACCATGAGAAGATGGGTAGGTGTGTTGTGAGGGGTGTGAGAATAGGACTCGGCACTGCCTCCTTTATCTAAGCCTCACTCTTAATTCTTGGAGATGTAGCTCGATGTTGAAGTCTGTACTCTTGTGTCATCTTTTCTTTTTGTGTAGATGTCTAATAAGAAACAGGCCAGCTTCATTCCTTTGTGCATAGCTGTGCACTGTATCACATGCCTTGTTCTTGGTGCTTTAAGTACAGATTATTACATACAACTGGCTTCTTGCTGGTCTTTAATCCCAGACCTCCATCTTCTTTAAAGACCTCATTTGTGAGCCATCTTTGACAACAAATAATGTACTAAGCCTGCATGGCTTCATCCTGTATTGTAAGAGGCTATACATTTTGCACAAAGGAGGAAAGAGGAGACAAGTTCACCAGGTTAGATGTAAGAAGGGTTAAATACTGACAATCACAGGACTGATGTGGGTGGTGCTGGCCTCTGTCATCCTCATTATTCACAGAGGAGATCAGAGGAATCTGAATTTTCACAACGCCTGTTCCTGTGCGTCCTTCTGTGGGTTCTTCAGGAAATAATTGTTTTGTTGGCAAGCCAAGACATCTGTGAAGGTGACTGTGGCTGTAGCAGGTTATCTTGGGTTCTTAGATAGTTTGCTGGTTTGACAGAGAAGGCTTTTCATTGTACTACAAGCTGGTCAAATCTTCAGAGGTTTAACTCTGATTAAACATCTTGAATTCACACCCACTTCCTATCCAGTCTGTTAGTGCATTTGTAGCCAGTCAGATAGCTACAGGGAGCTTTCAGGGCTGGGTATCCTGCTGCATATGCAGTGTTTGCTACTTTCTATGGTGAGAACACCATTTGGGTGTTACTTTTGTGTGTGTTACTTGTCTTACGCTACATTGTATCTTAAATTAAGGATACACAGTTGCATATCTGTATTACTCATGAACAAGCAGAACTTAAATTATACATATAAATTAGACTATGAATGCTTCAGCATACCTGGAAGTGAACAGAACGTTTTAAAATCAATCATTTTAAATATTTCTTTTACAAAATTAAGTTCATTGTATTGTTTTATACATTATGAGCTTCCACAGACAAGCCAGTACTTTTCTACTGCAGTATGACAGTGGTTTGCCTTTAACATGCAGTACAGGATAGTTGCTACCACGCAGTAGTAGTGCTGTTCTGTTATGCACAGGATGTGCTCTGACAGATTCCAAGCATGCTTGGAAATACAGAGTTGTAAGAAAGAAGTATACTGATAATTTCCCCTAGAAATTAAAGCTGTATTTAATTACCATTTTAAATGCCTTGGATTATTTACAGAAAAAGATGTGAAACAACAGTAGTGGTCCTGATGCATCTTATGCAATTATGAAACATTCTGCCCTGTAATACTGCAAAATTTGCTTTATAAATAGAAATCTGAAGCTTGAGAGGTGAATTCTAGTTGCATGTTAGTCTGTATGTTTTTGAACTGTGTACGTACTGGGGAAAAATTAACCAGGTAATTTTCCAGGTCATTTTGAAACATTGTTTAGGTTTGCAGTACATACTTAGGAAATGAGATTCCAAGTGCCTTCAGAAGCCAAAGTGTGCCTCACTGCTGACAGTGCCTCCCATACCAAGGCTGAGTGACTGCTGACTGCACTTTGTTACTTAGGACAGTGGCAATAGATGGCCACCTTTTATTCTATTTGAAGGGTAACTTCAGGAAGTTGAAAAGACTAATGACATCTGAAAAATGTTCAACAAAAATGCTGTTAGCTTTCCTTCCTTTGCTTTCTTCTTCAGCAAGGAAAATCTTTTCATATAAGTGGGACTTACTCGTGAGCTATTACATTAGTTAGTATTTTATTCTTGTCTCTTCTTCCTCTTTGGCTTACATTAGCATTTATTTTTATGCTGCCATTTCATTTAATTTGTGGCGCACATTTACTATCTTGAAGGTAAACATTTACTGACATAATAGACGTGTTCTTCCCTACCCTCTGACCTTGGCTTAACCTGCTCATGGCAGCTTCAGTTTTGGCTTTCTGGTAATAGTTTCAGCCATGCTGTTAACTCATGTAGGTTGATGAATGGTAGAAAGGATGGTAGAAAATTAAGGGGGGGGGGGGGGGGGAAGATAACCAACAACACAGTTTTTTTGGCTGAAATGAAATTCAGAAAGTCACGGTCTCTCTAGTTTAACCAGCTCAATTAATCGGACAGAGTACTACAACGTGCTATTTTATGTGATTCATCTGTCAGATTATAAATAGTGTCATGGTGCTGGAGATGTAGATTGAGGTTTTATTCAGTGAGCTAACACTGAAATTT
Source organism: Excalfactoria chinensis (assembly GCF_039878825.1). Lineage (NCBI taxonomy): Eukaryota > Metazoa > Chordata > Aves > Galliformes > Phasianidae > Excalfactoria > Excalfactoria chinensis. The sequence continues at coordinate 2,208,714 of NC_092833.1, read as the reverse complement.
ACAGAGCAGTGAAATTTTGGATTTGTTGTGCACGTTTGTGCCATGAGTTCAGGGCTGAGAGAAAACTAAAGGTTAAGTACTCTTCCTTGCCAGCTGCTGTGGGCTTTGATTAACAACTCAAAGGATCCAGTAAGGGGCAAAGGTTGTTGGTATTCTTTTTTCTCTTCTTTTTTTAATTGTTGGAAGTAGGGAGTGAGAAGACTTCCTTCTCTTCTAATGGAACTGGGCTCTTTGTGGCAGATGTCTGCTGACAACTGGCGTAAGCATTTTTTGCCTTTAAACAAGTGGCACTGATATACATAAAATAGTATTTTCTGCTTTTGATCATTTTCTAGGCTAGACAAAATGATCTCTAAACAGAGGCTCAAACTTGTAGGCAATTTACAGTAACAGCCACAGGCTTAGAGCCCACTGAGCAGCACTGGTTTGTAAGTAAAGGTGAGTATTTTGTCATAAAACTCAAGTATTGCAGCTGTACAAATCTAAGTGAGGCATTTGGTATCTTGGGAGTATCCATGAAATACCCTGGAGTATGGAATAAACCACAGTGGTTTGTAGCTGTAAAGATGTGTAACAAATTTTGGGGCGACAGTCATACATGTGACTTTGTGGAGTCTTATTTTTAAGTAATACCTTCCTATTACTGACATAAAGAAAGAAACACAGGAGTTTTTGTTTCCTCTGCTTCCTTTTTTAGTTCTGTACTCTGACCTATCATCAGATATTGTTCATTGTCTGACACCACTGAATGGATATCACAGCAGTGCTCTGCCCCATGATTGCTCCTCCTCAGTATTGAGAACCTGTATAATGTACATATACATTCTGTATTTATAACACATACTCTGTGTGTATGTTCCATTAGAATACGTATGATTAATTCTGCTTTTCTTTTGATCTTGGGTTGGTTTCTCATTGTTGCTTTTTTTCTTTTTTTTTTTTTTTCCCACTGGGCAATGATTTTGGTATTTGTATCTTAGGAAGCAATGCTAGGTAGCACTGACAAAAGCAATACCAGGTAGCATTGACAAGCAATACAAGGTAGCCTTTTCTTGTCTGTCTTGGATTTCTGAATTAGTTTTTCACTTAACTCTTGATATTTACTGTAGCATTACATGTTCAGGTGTAACTAACAAACTTCCATCCTGCACCTGAAGTGATGAAGCTAACTCTGCACACTGTGCATCTATTACAGCTCCAGGAATGCAGCAGAGTGGAGAGAGATTCTAGAAGAAGTCAGCACGAGTTTATTTTCAGTCCTTTTGAGTTTTAGAGTGGAAGAGGAAGGAATACAGAAATGGGATCTTCTGCAGCTGTTGTGCATCAGAAAACATTAGTTGTTGATACAGTACTTACAGGAAAATGTCATATTTCTACATTTGTGTGGATCCAGAAGTCATAGTTGGGCAAAGTAGAGGCACTGGTACTTTTAACTGCAGGCATGTCCTCAGTGTTGCCACTGTCCTACTTAAAACAGCTCCTAAAACCTCAGCGTTTTTTTCTTCTCCCATCTTGCTTCCTAAATTGGTGTTCAGGGGCAAACTGCAGTAGAATACTTTATTGCTTCTTTCTCTTTCCTTGGTAGCAGTGCTTCAAGGGCATCTCTCTGTAGCCCTGTGTTTGACAGGCATTCTTCTTCTTTTCCTAGTAAAGCTGCATTTCTTCTGAATTATAAAGAAATAGACCAGTTGTGTGGCATAATGTGGCAAGCTGGCTTTCTCAGTCTACTTCTGTAGGGGATGCCATGCATCAAAGCAGTCAGAATGAACGCTTGCTTCTTGCTGTCTTACGGAGTGCAGAAAATCCGTGGAATTTAAATGAAGGAGCAGACAGCTGGGAGTTAGTGAGAAAATGGTGGCAGCGTGGAGTAGAAAGTTGTGGAGGAGCAAAAAATGATCTAGTGTCTCCTTAAAGGTCACAGGCTCCTTACTTGCATACCTAACAAAGCTGGAATGGCTTCGGCTTTAATAGCACATGGGTCATGCTTATGTCTCTCTAGATATAACCCACAGATGAGAAATCTTCCTACGCGTCCTTTACAAGACAGGCAATATCCAGAAAGTTCTCATTCTTTCCCTTTATTAATTTTCCATGTGCTACCAAATGAATGCTTTAGAATACATGCATACCTTATTGTCAGATTCATCTAATTACTAAAAATGAGTGCACTCACAGCCCATTCATACCTTTTAGGCACGTGAAGAATGAATGTAATATGGCCAAACCCATTATATCTGATAATCATTTTTCAGTGTTTTATCCCAAAGCTATGCTATACAAACATATGTATTTGAAGTAGTTCTTCCCTCTCCCCTCCAAGATAACTGTGCTTTTAAGATTCAGAAGTGAATGTTTAGAAGTGTTCTTGCAGATCTTGTTTACATAAAAGATCTCTGCCTCCACTGCTAAGTGTTGCTCCAGTCTGGGGAGCCACAGGCATTCTTTGCACTGGCTTCCCAATGTGAGTAATGTCTCTTTTGATGTCTTCTGGACTTCAGATGGGAAGCTTCTGATGCTTCCATTTGTCCCTTTTATTGAAGTTTTCTATGGAAGACTTGCTCTTTGTGGGTCCAGCTGCCAATTTGTTCTTGTATACCAAGAGAACTTGAAGATTTGGATAAGGTCCTCTTCTGGGTTTCCATTTGGAAAGGAAAGAATTCATTCATAGTGACTGTGTTGTGAAGCTGGTATTTGCCAGGAGATCCACAGTGTGTAAAATCTACAGAAGGAGGTCAGGTGTCTCTCTGGGCAGGTTGCTACACAAGCACACATCTCTGTTGTGTTTTCCAGTCTGATCCCGTGTACCTCTGTTGTACAGAATGGAAATGCTGTCCGGTTCCTTTCATACTGTCGCTATTCTTTAGGAGATTTTTGAATGGGAAGCTTAGAAGCATTGAAAAAGAAGAGATTTTACTTTTGATTAAATTGCTTGTCATGTCTCTGCCTTGTTATTTTTTAATAGCACAGAACAACCTTATTTGCAGAAAGATTATTGTTTTCTTAACAGGTTGTCATTTCCTGATTTATTTATTTTTCTCTGTCATGCAAGCGTGCAGTTGTTAAGAATAACGATATGCAGTTACAAAGACAAATGGTATTCTCTGTGCTCTGTCTTATTTCTGTTTCCCCCTGTTTTCTTCAGGCCACCGAGGAGGTCTCAAAAAACCTTGTTGCCATGAAGGAAATCTTATATGGCACAAATGAAAAAGAGCCACAGACAGAAGCTGTGGCACAGCTTGCTCAGGAGCTGTACAACAGTGGTCTCCTTAGTACCCTTGTCGCTGACTTGCAGCTAATCGATTTTGAGGTAAGAAAATAGTTGTTTTGTGTATTGTAAATGTTAAAATGAATGCGTCTGAATTCCTGTCGCTTCCATTGGTTTTAAACATCTTCCGATCTACAGCTTTTGTTTTCTGGCCAGGAGAAAGGGAACTGGGTATCCCAAACAATCTAGGAAATAAAGCTAATCCTGAATACAAATTCAATGATTTTAGGCACATAATCTGCCCAAAATGGAAGTAGATAAACCACTGCTCCTAATGCAATGATTCTGTTAAAATTATGGCATAATCCTTAATTATTGTACTAATAGCACTCTGAACACAAGCTACGCTACTGCATGCCATGTCTGTGTTCTCATCTTGTTAAAGTAAATTACTTTGAAAAGAAAACAACGGTAACGTTTTTGAAGAGTTTTAATTATGTGAGGTAAAGCTGCTCCGGTTTTTCTGTCTTTGGAAATGATGCAACCTGTTTCTTTCTTCTTACTGTTTTTTGTTTATATATCAAAAAGCCACAGTATTTTATTGATTACTTCAAAATAGCATCACTTAATGTCCAGTGTGTCTTCATGCAAACCTCTGTCTGACATTTGTCATCACATTACATAGAATAATTCAGTTCCCAACTCCATAGAGAGAAACCACCCCGTTTAGTTACAAGGAATTGCAATACAATTGGATTTTTCTGTTTTCCCCGAGGTCCCACAAGAACTGTGTGGCTGTCCAGGAAAGGAGCCAAAGCCCATGTATCACACTCCACAGCCTTGACCATAAAGGCCATACCACTTAAGATTGCTTAAAGACACTATTGTTCATAACCAAGTTGTTCATGATGCAAACAGAACAGTTTCAAGTCCTATTGTAGCATGACAATCCCTAAATAATAACTTTCTTCCCTGTTCTTTTCCTCTCACCCCTCCACCCCACCCATAACTGCCTCTGATTTGTGTTTAATTGTAATACAGTTGTATTTTTTTTTTCCCCTCTACCCATGCAAATGTTTACAGCAAACATAAAACATTCAGGTTGTTAAGTAAGCAAGGAGACCTGGGAAAGTTGAGATACAGTGTTGAAATATGACAGCCTTTAATTGCCGAAGAAAGGAAATCATGAAACGTCATCTGGATTCTGCTGACCTCTAGATTCTTATCAGCTTCATGTTTACTCAGCTCAGTTTTTAGAGAAGGAAACATTCATTATCTGCTGGTGATGAAGAATGATAACAGTTTGTACAAGCTTGCTCTCATTAAAGAGAGCTATTCATTTTATTCTAAGGGGACTTAAGAAGATTGCAAGTAGTTTCCTGCTTTAGATTTTCTGCTACTTTGTTACACAAGGATATTATCTTTTCCCCTTGAGAAACAAGTCATTCACTTGCTTTCCAGGCTGGGCCTTGTCTGCTTTTTAAGGATGGGGTCTGGCAGACCTCCCAGCTATTGTTTTCCTTAGAATTAATGTCAACACACCTGTGTCCCAAACCTGCACTAGCTTCCCATGTAATACAAAGTCATCAGATGCTGGTGCTCATATCCCAGAACTCTATGATTTGGAATCTACTGTATTTTAAATGATTTTTCTATTACAGAGAGAGATAGAAACTTTATTTCCTGTTGGCTCTAAAACTTGAGGGTTGAGTTTAGCGTTTGGTACTTCCTTTGCCATTGTAAAGCTTGAAATTAGTCAAAGATGAAGGAAATACCATCTTTTTTTGGTTAAAGCTCTGCTCTTCTTGAAGACATCTTTTTTTGTTGCTGAGCTAACAGAGAAGGGACCATTTACTCAGACTCTTGAACAATGTCAAATGTACTTGAATGTGAACAGAATGGTTAAAAAACCCACAAAAAAACAGGCAAAAACTTCATGTTTTTTAATCTTGTAATTAGAAACTGTGACTGTCAGAATCTTGCTGGGCCTGGAAGGCCTGGAAGACCTGTTTAAAATGATATTCGTGCCTGGAAGTTTTCTTTCCAAGTAGAGCACTGCACAAAACCATCTACTTAGCAAAGCTATGGAGTTTTCAGTTATCACCCCATGGATCTGTGCCCATAGGAGAGATGGCATCCCTTGTAGAATTGTATTCTTTGTTCTTGCTGGTTTTGAAATGGAGTGGGGGGGAAAAATAAAGCAAACAAAAACCCCTTTTGCATGAGGGAGCCTGAATCCTTCTGCTGGGAAGACAATGCCAGCACAGTTGTACTCTCACCTCTTGCAGTCGTGACTACTGGCACAAGGGCTGGTGCCTGTTTGCCCCTGTTAGCCATGAGGTCACTTAGCAGTGCATGCTGCTTAACAATAACTAGGCTTGGAATTACCTTGTACCGCTGTCAGTTCACTTAGGTGAATAATACAGAAATGCTGTTTTTGCTGCTGAATCCAAAGGAAATAGTGAGATGTACAGCAAAATTGACAATATTAGTGAATGAGAGTTGATGTCTGTATTATGTGGAGGTTGAGTAAAGCAGCCTGGAACACTGCTCTACTCATTTCAGAACAAAGAGTGCTGGTGTTGCTTTGGGCTGGCTTGCAACTGAATTGTAATTGAGAAAACAAGCATTTACAAACAAACTCTTATATCCTGAAAACAACAGACCCTCAAATGGCCCGTGGTAATTCACAAACATGAATTTGGAAAACTGCAGCCCTCCTACGTTAGTTACAAATGTTTGGGGTTTTTTTCCTTACACAGTCTTCTTTATGTTGATTAGAAAACTGAACTAGCTTTGACTAATGGTTGCAAATTAAATATACCTTGAATTTTACTTAATAACTTACTAATGTGACGTATGGAATATATGATACTGGGTAGATAGAGATTGTCAAGAAAAATGCTTTGTGTTTGGTCTTTGTGTGTATGGCATTCAGGAATCCTTCCTGTGGAGCTGCTTAACAGCGTTACTTGCAAGTCCAGGTGTAGCACAGGTTTGCCTGGGGTTTTTTTTGGGTAACAGCTAACAGGACATAGCCTTGTAGTTGTCTTTATGGCAGTTTCAGATTGCAAGTTAATTGCACAAATCTGGCTTTTAAATGATGTATGTGAATGATGGAGAAAGTGCTCATGTTTATCATCAGCTTTTTGTCCATACCAGTTTGGCATCTTTAGCTGTGTTCTTATATGTCTGAGAAGAAGTAGATAAGAAGTGTGTGTATATATATACATATATATATATATATATACAAGATAATGTTTTCAACTGCTTTTATGCTACCTGGTGCTAACATTGTGTGTATAATTTGTGCTGATTCCAGCATCTGGTTCTCACTCACACTGCTGTGTCTGTTGAAAAATGTGAGACTTGTATTTTAGGTCAGTGGGTCTCTTTGTAGTTCTTAACTAATGGTTTTACCTCCAAAAGTGTCAGTTTTAAATAGAATGTTAACACTGCAGGCAGAAGTGCCATAATGAGCCATGGATGGTGGCATTGTGCCTTTCCAGAGAACGGAGTGGGTAATGGAATGTTGAGGACACACACTTGGAGGCAGGAGCACAGCTTAAAACCAGAATGTTATTAGCAAAAATAACCAACAAGCAAGAATAAAAACAAGTCCTGGAGACCGAAGCTACATAGAATGTCAGATGAAACCTACACTGGCTTTATTTTTTCATGTAATTAACCTGCGATCTGGCGATGCATGAGTTGATGATGTGTAATTACTGTTTGGATAGAGGCCTTGAATACTATGCTGAACTGCTCGTGTTTCTGACAGGGCAAAAAGGATGTCGCCCAAATCTTCAACAACATCCTCAGAAGGCAAATTGGTACAAGAACTCCCACAGTTGAATACATCTGCACTCAACAGAATATATTGTTCATGCTATTAAAAGGGTATGTATGCTGTCAGGCTTAAATATGCTTTTTAATGAAGTGAGAAGTTTTTAGAGTCATGGAGAAGCACTGAGTTCTGAAATGTTTTTTTCTTCCCTTGTGGTGTGCTTGATTCTGTTGTTCTTGTCTAAGGGCTACTTCCCCTAAGGAAAGGAAAATCTGAGTAATAAACACCAGATATGTACTTCTGCATGATATATGGCTGAAAATTGAGAACTGATAGTAAACTAAATTATTCTTAGCGGAATATTGCAAACATTCTCCTTTTGGTGTATTATATGATCCCACTGAAGTTATTTCCTTCTGAACTTACTCATTTATCAAGTATTAAGTTGTGGATTTGTTTGGGGTTTTTTTTGTTTGTTTGTTTTCTCTTAACCAGTGTCCTTTCCAGTTCCCTGTCCTATTCCCTGCTTTTAGCTTGTCTTACGCATGTTATTTGTAGTGATTCATACTCCTGTGGTCACAGGACCAAACAAAGGATGACTCAGGGTACACAGTGAGTGCCAGGCTACTCTTTCTTCCTCTCTTCTCGTGTTTTTTCTGGTGCTGGTTATTGGAGAGCAGCACTGCACTGAAGACATGGTTGCACACCAAGAGTTGTGGATCTCAAATGTGAAAGCAGAAATGTATTTTCAGAGCTTTCTTGTTAAAATAAGATTTTCTTATGAATTGACAACGTGCTCTCTCCATATAAAAAATAATTGCCCACATTTCTATTAGCATTAATAAGCAAAGTTTGAAAACTGGTATCCCAATGTGTTATTTTAGGATAGAATGTTCATCAATATTTAAAGAACAAAACACAAAAACCTGTTCTTGGAATGTTCTTTCAAGTATTCATTTTATCTTTTGTGTTAAAGCTGCCGGGTAGGGTTACTTCAGTGAGCTGCTCTGGTCTGCAGCTGGGAAGTACTTATTCCACTTACTGGGATAGCAGGGGGATAAAGGAAAGGGACGTGCTTTCCAATAAGACATTTGCCTACATTACTGTGGTAGCCCTGAGATGTGAAGCTAATCAAATATATTTTTAACATTTAAACAGGAAGCTTTATTTTGTTTCTCCCTTTCCTTCCCCCTTGCTTCATGGTAGCAGCTGGAGATGCTGCCTGAGTTCAGTGTGAAACCTGCCTCCTACACAGGGCACGAGGAGATTTTCTTTTATGCTGTGTAAGATGTGCAGTGCTGGAGGTGCTTTGATTTTATTCATCTTTTTTCCTGTGCTGCAGCAGTGATCCTGGGAAGAAGCAAGATTTAGATGGCAGAAGGACAAAATGACTGTTAATTGTGGCATAATAGGAAAGAGAATATTGGTTCAGTACTTCTTCAAAGCAATTCAATGTGAAGCTGAATTTGAGATGCAGAGAGATGGAACTACTTTCTCAGCATGCTCTTGTTGAAGTGTGACTGAATGAGGGCTGCAACACACTTGTCCTGGTTTTTATACTGTGTTGTCACTCTTCAGAGGGATTGCTGAAACACATTCATAAGTCAGGATATTTGAAATGGGCATTTAATTAGCTTTAATGACTGCAGTGCTACATCTGGAATCTATCTGAGTCAAATTGATGCAAATTTAAACTCTGTGGTGAGTTACAAAAAGTCCAGTAGATTCCAAGACTTCATGACAAATTAAATAGGAAAGTATAGCAACATTTAATGTGAGAATTGATTCATAAGCAGATGGTTTTGTGTGGTAATTTAATTAGTGCATAGCACACACAATGATGCATTGCTCCAGAAGTATGCTGGTGAATTTAAATCAGCTTCTGATGAATTGGGACCAAGGCCTTTTTGGGTGGGAGGTGAAATGTCGTATAAGGGACTTCAACCGCTCCAGAAGCAGGTATGTAGGGGTAGCCACAACTTCTCTGTGGATCAGTATAGCTTACGTTGCAACTTGCTGAGGTTAGTCTCAGGAAAGCAGGCCCACATTCGTCCAGTTTCCCACTACTAGTGTGCTTGGGAACACCAGCAGCTAGTAGCAAGCATTGGGGCCTATTTCTATCAAATAGATCTTAGGCTGTTGTGAGACTTGGGCAGCTGCTGTTGGTGTGTGCTTAGGTGAGCTGAGAGAACACTGTAGTTTGTACTTGTTCAGAAAAGCCTGCCAAGAAAGTGTAGCAACAGTTTCTAAATGAAGCCATCCCCACAGCTTTGTTGTTTGTCATAGGCCTGGTGGTGATGGGTTGATGGTTGGACTTGATGATCTTGTGGTCGTTTCCAACCATGATGATTCCATAATTCTATGGGTGTGTTCCAGAAGGTTCTTGTCAGATACTGCAGATACTCTGCCTAGGGCGGTAAAGACTCAGCTGCAGAGGATGGTGTTCAGTATCACCCTCAAATCAGGGGACACTGCCAACAGCTCAAGCTGGAAGCCCATATAGAGTGATGCTGAGAAATGGTTTCATGAAAGAGTGGCCATGATCATAAGTCCAGTATTAGCAACCATTTAGCATCAAAACTGAAACTAAGGATAGTCTTGTGTAAATTGTTGTTGGGTAGAACCATGCAGCTTTCCCAGATGTCTGCAAGAGCACCAATATGAGAAGAAGGGAAAGAAAGGAACTGATTTTGAGTATGAGGAAAATATTTTTCAGTCTTCTCATTTTATAAAAGCAATTTGTATTGGTAATAACTTGGCAATAAAGCAGCAGTGATTTCAGTAATACTTCAGGTAAGTATTTCAAAGTGAAATTACACAGAAACGAGTACCTCTAATGCTCTGAATTTCTGCTTATGTGATAGCACAGCAGATTGTAATTGGCAAGGTAGGATTTTGGAGGCATCTGTAAAGAACATGCGGGTTTTCTATTGTCTTGTTTTAAACAGGTACGAATCTCCAGAAATTGCTCTAAATTGTGGGATAATGCTTAGAGAATGCATCAGACACGAACCGCTTGCTAAAATCATCTTGTGGTCAGAACAATTCTATGATTTCTTCAGATATGTGGAAATGTCGACATTTGACATTGCTTCAGATGCGTTTGCCACATTCAAGGTAATTTCTATACTGTATTTAAATCATTTCTGTAGTCCCCAAAAACACTCCCAAGAAAACAGAAGTAGTTACAGGACTGTGAGCGTGATATTTATCAGTATCAAATAGTGGCTCTTAACCTCTCGACTGTGTGTAGTTCTGTGAAGAGCAAGTGTAGCTTTGATTCATGAACATCGTTCTTCAGTGCTAGTTCTGCAGGCCTGTGTGAGTCAACACAAAACACAGCAGACTTTTCCTAACTGATGCCAAGCCCTTAGGAATGTGCAAGTCTTGTGTACCCACAGTTTATTCAGAACGTATGTGTAATGTATAACTATTGTAGTGAAAATGCTGGTTTTGTGCTCTTTTACAGGATTTACTTACAAGACACAAGTTGCTAAGCGCAGAATTTTTGGAACAGCATTATGATAGGGTGAGTGAATACATTTTATTGTTGAGAGTTCTGTAGTGCTGTGTGTCTCCAAAGAAGAAGAATCTGTGTTTTCATTCCTTGTTTAGGTGCCTTTGGGAAATTTACATGCAATATTAAACCAAATGAAATCGGTCATTTCTGCCAGGTAGATAAAATTAACGTTAGGACTTACTGAACATGAGGACTGTAACGAGAGGCTGAGGCTAAAAGCTAATTCAGTGAGAAGGCGTTTGTTCCACTAGAGGGAACCCTTTCCAAGGCTATTTCCTTGTGTGTACGCGTGTGACAACCAAACATTGTGAGATCATCGTTGTCCTCCTCCTGGGACTCCTGCAATTAACGAGCATTGTTCAGTACCAGGAACTGCTCTAGTTTAACTAATAGTGACATAACTGCTTCTAACACATTGCAATCTAAACACTGAAGCCTCCTCAATTTTTTTTTTTAAGGCATTTACAGTACTGGCTCAGGGAAACTACTGAGATTTCAGATTTGGCTTGTGATTTTGTTTGCAAATTTCCATCTCCTCCAGTATTTTATAGTAATTTAGTATAAGAGCACTTGAAAAGGTCTTAACTATTCTTTTTGTCCTGTGTTTAGTTCTTCAGTGAATACGAGAAGTTACTTCATTCAGAAAACTATGTGACAAAGAGACAGTCACTTAAGGTAAGGCAGTTCTATGTTCTTCAGTGCAAAGTTAGAGAGTGCCTTTAATGTATGTGCCAATTTTTAGCAGAGGTGGCACTTCTAGGGGATTTCATATTGTTCCTTCAGTGGTGCTCCTCACCGTGGGAGGTTCTGTGTGCTTCACTGAGCTTTATGGCGCTTCATTTGCTGGCATAAGTCTTAGGAGGCAGAGGAAATATGAGTACAAAATCTTCTGAGTTTTCCACCTTTGTTTTGCATCCTCCCTGGACAAAATAGGTAGTGAAAGAAGCACAGATATTCCTCATTTAGATTGCCAGCTCCCTTTTCTTACCAGACTCTTTAGGTTAACGTGTAACATTTTTTTTTAATGGGAAAAAAAATGAAGTTGTGGGGGGGGAAAAAGCATCAAAAAGATTTTGTTTTTTTCTTTATTTTCTTTCCAATTCATAACAAAGGAGGAATAAAAGGAGATTTTGCATTTGCCTGTTGAGAAAAGGGGTGTTTGAGTTCCAATCTTTCTGCTTTTACTGAGCGATGTTGGTTACTCAGTGTGTTTGAAAGTCCTTACGAACAGGTTCTGTCATCTCTTCTTTCACCTTTTCACTTCTAGCTTCTTGGTGAATTATTATTGGACAGACACAACTTCACGATTATGACAAAATACATCAGTAAACCTGAAAATCTCAAACTAATGATGAACCTTCTACGAGACAAGAGTCGTAACATTCAGTTTGAGGCCTTTCACGTGTTTAAGGTAAATTTAAGAGCAAGCATATACACACACACAAATATACACAAACAAAATGAAAAGAAAGCTCCACTAAAACAGCAACCAAACAAAAACCATCAGGAGTTTGTTTAGTAGAGTAAACTGCTTAGCTGATCCTCAAATGAAGTGCAGCAGAATAAGGAGGAATCCATTGTTTTAGGGAAGCGTGAATTATCTTGGAGTTCAGAAGTGTTTTTGTCATACTGTGTGACACTATAAAGAATAGCAATTCGAGCAATTCAGCTGAATTTCAAAGCCTAAATGTTGTTTACATGTTAAAAAAAAGGTCTGTTCTGACTTAGCAGCATACAGGCAAATAACTGAGAGCTTACAGTAACAGCATGGGGTACAAAAGTTTTTAGTAAACTTGAATATACCCATCTGATGTTATATGTAATATAGAATGATGTGTTTGCTACAGGATTTAACTGTGGAATGTCTGAACTGGCTTCTGCAGAGGGTACTGTGTCTAACAGCTCCCATGGCCTGAATTTACTTCAGTACTTCCTTTTCTTGTCTGTGTACAATTTGGAATATTGAATAACTAAAATGTCATTTTCAGTTACAATCATCCCTGTTTTGTTGGCTAGATTTATTTTTTTTTATCTAAGCCTCCTGTTTCCCACTGTTACACTGAATGCCTTTTATTGTCTTGCAGGTGTTTGTAGCCAACCCTAACAAGACGCAGCCTATATTAGACATCCTTCTAAAGAACCAGACCAAACTCATTGAGTTCCTCAGCAAGTTTCAGAATGACAGGACCGAGGACGAACAATTTAATGATGAGAAGACCTATTTAGTTAAACAGATCAGGGATTTGAAGAGACCAGCACAGCAAGAAGCTTAATCTCCAGTAAACCCCTATAATATTAAACCCAAATTCAGCAGTTGCTGTTAGATATTCAGCATCAGGCACTCTTATCGATTCATGAGGAACATTACTGCTAATCTGCTGTTCAGTGAACGGTTTTTGTTTTTCTTTTTTTCTTCCTTAGTCCAAGTTGAAAAACATAGCTGCTGCTTTCTTGCACAATGTGGACTTTCTTGATATTTGTGTCATTTCAGAATTCAAAGACACTGCTTGTTTTATGAGCCCTGAAAAGAAAGATTCTAGGTTCATGAACGCAAACATATAGATAATAGTTTGGTTTAGGAAAGAAGGTATTAATGTAGTTAAGTAAAAGGTTGCATGCTTGCAAATCTGAATAAATCTGTATGTTTGCACTTACCTTGTTTGAGATACGAGCACAACGTGACCTGTGCATACCTGGCACCATAGTATAAGATTACATGCCTTGATTAAAAAACAAATAAATAAATTGTGCAGTGCTTTATTTGTAATCAAAGGGGAAATGTATCTAAGATGTGAGCTTGTTGGGATAAACAGTTGTCTTGCAAATAAACTGATATTGAAACTTAGCAACTTTTAAAAGAGTGACATCTCAAGGTCCATAAGGAAAATGTATATATGCCTTTCACTGCTTTCCAGGTTTTTTGGACATGGTTTGATTTTTCTGGGAATCGACTTGTAAACTTGGAAATATGTTCTAAGGGGTTTTGTTAATTTTGCTTTAAAGGTATTTCAGACAGTAGACCTAGCAGTGACATTTTGCGTTTCATTTCAACGATGCTTGCTGGTTTCTTTTGTATATAACTCCTAGGATGCTCATTTCTTTAAAATATGATTTAATTTGTACAGCAGAGGAATGTTATTGTATTAGTCTGTAACTATTACCTAATATTGAGTTTTGCAAAATGAATGCTCATATGTAATTGAATACTTCAGATCACATGGAAATGCTGATTTAACGATCCTAAGTACTGCAGCATTAAAAGAAAAAAGCCACCAACAAATTCTTTGTACTCACTTATCTAACGGGGTGCCATCAATTAGGCTAGGCTGACATAGAGAACTGGAACCCTATCTACTAGAATCTTACCAGATAACATTGGCCTTATTCAATTAAGCTAGCGTTGTGCTCACCAGATCTGCAGATGGCAAAACGTGATGCTAAATTAAGATGGATTCTTCTCACTTCTGGGGAGCCTGCAGTGCATCGTTCCTGTCTTACAATAGTTAACTCAGTATGTAGTTGTGCGAGTGAATGAACTGATTCCCTCTGACTTCAAGAACCAGAATTACATAGTTGTCCTAGAGTAACAAAATGATTTTCCTTTGTTGATTTTGTTCTTTAATGCTGCAAACTATCAGTATTTATAAAAGAAAAAAAAAAAACAAATGATTTTGCACCATTTTTTTGTTACTGTGACCATACAAAAGGAATCTACTAAATATAGCTAAACAATGTTATTGAAGTTGTATTTATCCATCGTATAGTAATGCTAAGATCACAACCTACCAAGCGTACGGATTGGAGTCTGAAAGTTCAAATTCTGCATGGCTGAATCTGATTGAGAATGCTATAGAAAATGTTTGTTGCTTCCTGTCCTCTTCCTAATTAAAATATTCCGCAGTCAGCAAGATGAAACTCCTAAGTGACATCTAAAGCCAGTTTGAAAGCCTTCACAAGGGAAGTTGGGTAGCTCCAGAAAATCGAGCCTTTTCACCCAGTAGTTTAAAATTGCTCTTAACATTTTAATTGGCCTTTTTCAGGTCTTTTAATGTCCTTTGCAAATGGGTTCATTTTGCCTACTGGGAGGAAAAGAGCTGACTGTTCCTGGATATTGCTTATGCGGGCAGGCAGAATTGGCCACAAGATGGTATTGTAGTTCAGGACTAACAGGTTATTACTTTCTTGGTTTATCGTAGCTGAATGGAAGATGTTGTTTGCCAAGTTACCATAAGGCTTCCTCTTTAGAAAAGCATAGAAGTGTTATATATGTAAAGATGTGAAAACATTTGGACTGGGATGTAGGTTACTCTGTCTTAGGTCTTGGAAGTAATGGCTAAGGTAACTTCTTTAATGCGTGATAACATTTGAACGTTGGCTTTCGGAAAGAAGTTGTATGAAATTAAAGCTCATGTGACGTGCTTTTCGTATTAAAAAAGACCCAGCTGTTGTTCTGGAAGTGGTTTCTTATCTGCTGGAAGGCTGAAGGATATTACTACAACTTATTGAAATGTGAGCGGGTTTTGATTTTGTGCTTTTTTTCTTTGTTTTTCTTTTTTTCCTTTCCTTCTTAAATAAGAGATGTACACAATTGTAATTCTACTTCCGTGGTAGCATTTCATTTCTCCTGAGGAAAATGCGTTTCTTATCTGAAAAAAAAAATTAAAAAAAATCTGGCTGGCCCCATAATTTAAATTGAAATAAAATTTTGAAGAAAATGTGTGCTTTGCTTTGTTTCTGAAGGCGGTGCGTTTCTTGTGGCTGAGAACCTTTGTGTCTTTGTCGCCTCAGAGGTGTTGGATGTTCTCACCTTTACTTATTACGTCATTCTATATCATGAAAAGCTCTGGCTTATAAAAGTGTTTGTGATGAGTCTGAGGTGCCGTATTGGAGATATAATCACTTTTCATTAACTATGAGGAGACTTCCTTGCCTGTGCATAGTGGTATTTGCTGGTATTCTGTTCCCTGGCCTTCTGTATGACCCAGGGCAAAGAGGAGATGCTATGCCCTGTGTCATCTCCAGAGACAGGACCTGACAGCATCAGCGGAGGTGAAGTCCTGGTTGTTGTAGCCCTTCCTCCCAAATTTCAGGATCAAAAGTGTGTGGGACTGACTATCACTCTCTCCTTAGGAAATAACTCTGGTGTCTTTGCCATGGAAGCTGTCTGCCTCTGCTGCTGACGTGTTACAGAAGCTTGTTTCCTGCTGAGAACGTACCCATGTTACAGACAAAAACACTGGGTCAGTTACAGCCTACAACAGTGGCTTCACCTTTGGAGCCTTTGTATAAAACTGCGGTATGTTTTCCCAATGGCTGCCGCTAGGTTATGAGGGGAAGGGACTGCCTTATGCTGATGCAGCTGATGGAGAAAGGCATGGGGAAGCAAAGAGATGTGTTGACTTTGCATAATGTCTTTTCCCTGCAGAGCTGAGCAGAGGAACCTGGCACGAGAGCTGACGCCTCTGAGAACTGGAGCCAAAGCTGCCCTGGAGCACATGGGGACAGGTCATGGACAAAGCTGTCTGCTGTAAGTTTGCCTCTCTCTGAGAACCTGACAAGTTGTTTTAGCCAGCAACTTCATCTGCTTTTCCTTTTGTTGCTTCTCTTCTTCCTTATTCCAGACCTTTGCAGGCTCCTTGGTTGAATGATTTCCCTGTCCCCAGTGTTTTCCAATACATGTCTGGTTACAGGAGCTGGTGCCATCTCGTTGGGTGCACGGCCTCATTTTCTGCTGGCATTTTGATTGTTACTCATGATACTTTGGCTCTCCTTTTTCCAAAAGTGTTGTCCACGGCAAGGTTGTTTTAAGCATTTGTAGAATCATCATCATAGAAAGGTTTAGGGTGGAAGGGACCTTTAAGAACATAGAGTTCCAGCTCCCTGCCCTAGGCAGGATCACCTCCCACTAGACCAGGTTGCTCCGTTTCTCTTGTTTTTTTCAGCATATATTGAGTTCTTTGAAGGAAATTGTTTCTTGGAAAAAAGAGATCTGTTCTGCTTCCTATTTCCAAGCATCTGCTGGCTTATCAATTGGGAAAACAATACAACAGAACAACACAAGGCCCTGAGTTATACAGCCCACATATAACAAGATTTTGGGCAAGTGTCTTGTATTCACAATGAAATATTGTCTGAAGGATGCAAGCTCTCTTTTAGAAGGCTCGTACTGCAGATTCTGATTTGCACAGCAAAAGTAAGGATGCTTTATTTCGTTGCTCAGAAGCATGCTGATCAGAACTGCCCTTCTGACACTTCTCGTAAGTGGAGCGCTTGCACTGAGGATTTCCTCACCGTCTATTGCAGGGGTGTTTTCCAGTTAGGTGGTGGTGAGGCTGTGTGACCCCAGCACTCAGCATTTCAACCGAGATGAGAACGTGTCTCACATCAGATGTGACACTGGGCTGCTTTATGCTTTCCTAATGATGTTAAAATGAAGGGACTGAGCTAGAGAGTGTATGCAGAAGGAAGGAAGAAAAAGAGCGTGCTGTCATGTGAAGATAAATTTCAGAGTTTGGGGAGCAGTATCTAGAATAAATAAATGTATGGATTGAAGAGAAAACATGAGAATAAGTGGCAGGCTTGGGGCCAGCCAGAGAGGTTGGAGAAATACTGATAATGGCTGAAGGTTCAGCTGGATATAAAGCTTAGCTTGCAGCAGCTGAATTTGTTGCTCTTTACATCTCTGGAATTACAGATTGCTGGGTTACATCAGCTAATATCCAGGTATTACATGAAAACAGCATTTAAGGTTTAGCAATAGTATGTTATTACAAAGAACATATACACGTATTTTGCTCAAAAATTGTGCCTTAAGTGGGAGTAAAATCTCACAAAATAAAAAGAATTCATTGGCTGAACTGGGCGCTTATGATGTTTCTCCAAGCTACAGAGTGGCAGGGAAATCCAATGGGCTTCATTGTGCATTGCTGTGGTAGGTCAATGTTGGAGGTGCCCTTATGGTTCACAGCAATACTGACTTGGGTTTAGTCTGGTTGTAAATCATATCAGAGCACTTTTCTAGAAAGGAAAAAAGGCACGTTTCAGCCATGGTGAAGGTGACAGCAGGTCGCCTCTGCTGGTGCAGGAGTATGGCATGCGGGCTCTTGTTCTTTGCTGGCAAAAATGCATAGCTAATGGTGAAGACTGTTGAAAAATAGCGTGTTGTAGCTGAGATTGTTCTCTATTAAATGGTGTTGTTGTGGAACATTGGAAAGAACAGAAAGCGAATTGTGGTGCAATTTCAATCTCTGAGTAGGTTCTGGGTGAGTTCCCTTCTCCTGGCCCAGTTTCTTCAGACCAGCATTTTTCTTTTAGTCTCATGTGGTATGAATTAAATCTCCTCAGCCACACATTGCACTCTGGTCATTGGTAACACATGGCAGCTGTGTGCAGGTGTTTTTGTAGTTGATGCTGTGCTTTGGTATAAGGTTTGTATGTGAGAAAGCAAAGCAGGCCAAATTCCTGACATCAGGTTGTTACTGGCAGCTCCAGAAGCCCCATTCCAAAAAATCTCAAGTCCTTTTACTAATAAAAGTCTGCAAACCTGTGTGCTGCCAGTAGGCATCCTGATATGTGAATTGGCTGCTTGCTCTTCAGAAAGAACACTAAAGCACAGTCTAGACTGGGGGAAAAAATGCTGCTGTGCAGGTGCCCCCCAGGGAGAATCATGGCTGTGTTTGTGGGCCCAGCAGAGCTCTCAGCATTGCTTTAACACTGTGCTGCTTTGTCCCCTGTCTGTGACTCAGGTAGCTGCACTGATCCACCCATGGTAACTGAACTGTTCTACTGCGGGGTGCAATGGTCTGTGAATCATCTTAATCTCTTCTGGTGCTCCCACTCCTTACTTCTGCATTTATATGGATTCTTATAAAGGATTATTTTCTGCAGCACTCTTTTCCATTACTTAATCCCTCTCCTACAGCATCTGATTCTTCACTTCAAAAAATCCCATCTTTGTGACAAATCATTTCTTTCCACCTTGGCCCATCCCTTCCAGTTTCTGTGCCTTCTCTTCACAGCCCTCTTCCAAGGGGCTCTGTGGAGTATCGTGGGATCCAATTCTGAGTTCTCCAATTGTAATCTCCTGTGAATGCAGTTACTTATGTCTAATAATTTTTCCCCACTGTGAAGTTTGTCAGCTGGTATCATTGCTGCAGGCATTGTGCTGTTTCTTGTGAGCCTGATCTGTATACGACTGGAAAACAGCAACTGCACAGTGTGAGAGTGGATAATGACTGCAGCACATGGGCAACGTTTTTGGACCAGCATTTTCTTCCACCTCCTGCCACCCTTTTGTGCTGTTTGAAGGTGTCTGCAGTGTCCACAGGTTTACATTCATTGTACAGGGAGGTTTGGATTTCTTTGGTGGGGGTATGTGAAGTCCACAGGTTGAGGGTCAAAAGTCCTGTGATAGCCACAAGATGGCTTAATTTGATTGCTGTTTTCATATAGTGGGGGTCTTTACCTGAGAGAGGCAGAAGAGAAGCACAAAGGTATCTCTAGGGGACTGTCAGCTCTGACCCAGTATTCTTCATCCTTTGAAGAAAATTCCTGTGCCATTTCAGGCTCTTTTCTGTCTTTTTTTGTGTGTGTGTGTTTTTCTTTTGCCTCCACTGTTGCAGAGGGCACGGAGTCAGATTTGGGACAGATGGTGGTTGCTTCAAACCCTGAAACTGATGTATCTCAGACCTGGGCAGGAAGTCTCTTGCAGCCACAGCATGCTATATAGGTCAGAGCTGTCTGGTGAGGCACACAGTGCTGGAGAAATGAACATCTATTGCATCGTGGTGGCAAGACAAGCAGGTCTGCAGCTGTACTTTATTTCTCCTGATCGGGGCCACGATTTGGGGTGCTTTGATGCAGATGAAAATGGAAGGATTTCCGCCTTTTCAAAGCTCAAAGCATTAGTTGTCCTATAAGAAAGGCATTGGTTAGATGTGATTCAGGTCACCCCCTTCTCACCCTGCAAGGGATGGAAGGGTTGGTTTTACTTGGGTTCATTGTCCAAGCTAGGCATTATTTCCTCTTTATTTCTCACTCTTTTCCCTATGGAAGGTCATGTCACAAATACTGTGCATTTTCTCAAGCAAAGTGACATGCTTTAATTAAATTCACTGTTTAAAATTCAGTTATTCATTAAAGGTACCCAATTGTCCAGAAAAAGGTACCAACCTTGGATTTACAGTCCTCTGCCTGAAGAGAATTACAGGGGTATGAATGAGACATTATTTCACAACGAATTGAAGTGGCGAGTTCCCCGGCCACTTAGCTACATCCATGGATTCTGTTCACCTCTGTTAATCTGAATATTTCAAGCTGACGCTGCTCTGTGTTGTTACCAAATTGGCACGTGTTGGGCCAGTGTTCCTCTCCCATGGAGCCTGGGCTTTGCTGCACTCAGTTGGCTCTCACAGCTGGGGCTGAGCCTGAACCCAAGCCCTGGTAGCTCCACGCTCTCCTTGGGCCAGGGTGGCAGCCATTGGGTGTTCTGGGTTTGCAGTTTACTTCCAAAGGGTCTTTTTGCAGATAGAAGAGCTTTGTAAACTTCAAGCTGCTTTTATCCACAACAAAGCAAGTACAGTTCTCATCAAACAATAACATGTTTATGCGTTTCTGTGCTGCTGGTTTTTGTTTTCCACTGCTCAAGTGCTCTCTGTGTTGAGGCTGAAGCTTTCAGGGCCCAGCAGCTCTCTGCCAGCAGATGTCTTCTCTGCTGTATCAGAGAGTCCCTGTTTCCTCCTAACATCTTTCATCATCTGGCTTCAGCATAAAATATCCTCTGCTGTAGAAATAAGCTGCTTCTTTCTCTCACCTACCCAAGGTTCCTTCAGATTTCATCTTTTATACTCTCAGATGTAGGACTGGTTTGACCTTGTTTTTCTGCATTGGTGGAGGAAAACAGTCCTCAGCCAATAAGAGAGACAAGAAAATTAGGGTAATCAGGAGGAGGGCTTTTCTTTCTCCCGGATTGTGATGGGCCTGGCTTCTAATGGTCTTTGCTCAACCTGTGTGCAAATAAGCAGGCAGAAGGTGCCATGGTCTTTGCTTAACATAAGGAACATTAGATAGCAGGCAGTGAAGGATGGTCTGAAGGAAAGGGAGCAAAGATTTCAGACAGGTATCTTGGGCTGAAGAGTTTTCCCCTATGAGCGAAGCATCAGTGCAGCTGTACCAGCTTACTTGTGACAGTGTGAGCTGCAGTCAGAATCCAGGTGTGCTTTGGTAGGGGTAAAGGCTTGAAAAAGCAGCTTTGTCAAGATGGTGTAATTTCTCACTGCCTAGGAAAGCATGGTCTAAAAGAGATGCTGTCTGGGGGTGGCAAGCGGTGTTCTGGGCAAGTGAAGTAAGCGATGTGTAAAGGTCAGAGCTCCTTGTTGATCAGATAAAGGTATTGAAAGGGCAAAAGGATCACAGAAAGCCAATGTCAGCTCCTATGTCATTACAGCAGGTTCTGTATGAAGTGGGTAGAATAGCTGAACAAAGCAAAATAGAACAAAGGCAGGATGTTTAAAGCAAAATACAGAAATAAGTGAGTCATGTCCTTTCATTAAAGTGGAGGGAAAGAAGTTTCTACCTCTGATAATTTCAGAATGTGATCTAAAAGCAGCCTTTAACAAAAGGAAAAAGAAATCCTCATTCCATTTCATTCCCTTTAACCCAATCAGCCAGAATCCCTTTATTCTGTGGAAGCTGCTAACAATGTCATGTTACCAAAAAATCGATATTTTTCAGGAGACTCAGTTTTAATCTTCCTTCACCACATTGAAGGGATGGGGCGTTTGGTCTGAAATAAACACATCTGTCCTCACGAGTGTGCTGGATACACAGCAGGAATGGAAGCACGCAGCACTGATCACTGGGATGGTGCTGTATGAGGATGGCACAGGTCTGATAGATCCTCTTGTATGTGAAATGGCATCTTTGTTCGTCAGAAACTTGGCCTTTTATTCAAGCATTTCTTTCCCTGCAAGTTCACTTTGAATGCATGGGGTGCCCAGCGCTCACACAGGTGGTGCCTTAGGAGCTGTGCATAGCAGGGTGGGCTGATGTCGCCCAGAGTGTTGTGTTCTCATGGAGGTTGTCCATACGCTGAGTTGGTATGGAGGAAAACATCATGCAAGAAATGATAGTCCAGAAATGTGCGCTCTGTGTGTGTGTAGGGTTAAGTTAATGTTGACATCATTAGTGCTTGGTCACCTAGGTGATGGATCTTGCTGCCATAGCAACCTAAAGGCTACATTACTCATCAAATATGAATTTTAACAAACAGGAGTGACTTGAGGTGTTTGTATCTTCTATCCATCTGTAACTGCCTGCTGCTCTTTTAAAATACTGACAGGAATTGTAAAATGAGACTCTGAAGTAAATGCTTTGTTGCATCCCTTTTTTCTCTTGGAACTGCATCCTGGAAAAGATCCCGAACTTGTGCTGAGTCATTGGACTTAGGTTAGAGATCTTTCTTCAAAAGACACTGCTATTGCTTATTTGTTGGCCTTTTCATCTCTTGCCTCTTTACTTTTCCCCCAGTAGGGAAGCTGATGTTTTGGTTTCTATTTAGGGCTGTTTGAGCCAACTCAGTATAGGACTTTAGGCATCCACATGGCTTTGTCCTCTATGTACATGTGCCTGCAGCCACGTGCTGTGCCAGGATCGTGTCTGGGAAGTGTGAAGGTGTGTATAGGAACAAGAAAAAACACTGTGAATTGTGTGTGTCCTTGAGAGAGGTTTCATAGCAGCCTGTTCTTCTGGATGTTTTGCTGCTGAGTGTTCCTTTGTCAGTCCCTCTCGAGGCCGATGGCTGCTCTGGCAAGTTGGCTGAGGAAACATCCTTTATGGCTGACTTCTGCAAGGGGTCTAGGTCTCAGTTCCTGGTCAGTAAGATCAGTAGGCTCAGGTGCTGCAGCTGTGTGCATGAAACTACAGCCCTGTCCCAGGAGTGTAGCAGGCACTGTAAATAGGAGTGAGTTGCTACAAACCCTCTTTTTCCCCTAAGGAAAGCCAGCTGCTTTTCCTTGATCCTCTGGGAGATAAACAGTAGCTCCATGTTGTCAGCTGAATCAGTGCCTTTATCTTAAAGTTGTCTACAGTAGCGAATAACAGAAATAAAGGAAGAAGGAGCAACTATAGTAGGTGGGAATAGGTAATGCTTCTGGCCCTGTGCTGGGCTTCTGTAGAACTGAAGGTTCCTGGACTGGGTGTTCGCCTTCAGCTTCTTTAACACTTGAGTGTGTTTCAGCTGGTGAGTGCGAGGGGGGAATGGGCAGATTACTGCCATTACTTAAAACCAAAAGTAAAGTTTGGTACCCTTTTTCTTCTAGGTCATTTTCATCTCACAGGAGAAGTGAAGTAACTCACGGGCAGTTCCCTACCGGGCAGTTCAGGGTTTGAAGGAACACTGTTCTTGGTGCGGGTCTTCTTGAATCTCACTTTGTTCTTTCATCCCTGGGACCTCCTGAGCTGGAGCATCGCAGTTATTTGTGGTTGGTTCTGCTTTGGCTTTTTGTTGGTGCTGCAGAACAGAGGATGCTTCCTATAGCACAGGCTAGATCAGTTTCTGCCTATTGCTGATTCTGAGCTTGAATTTTATAATAGGTACTGATGCCATAAATAGAAGCATCCCTGTCTCTTGCAATGAAAACTCTCTGTCAGCCATGCGATACAGAGATTTTTTAAGTACTAATTATGTTGGGGGTATGTCAGTGTGTTGCTAGGAGGGATGGCAGATCCTGTGTGATCCAATTCACAGTGGCTCTGAGTGTGACAAAGAACGTACTGGCAGTTTTGCACATAAAAAAGGCCAAACTGAGGATGGCCACGTGGTTGTTTGGCAGGGACTCTCAGTGTGACATTTCTGACTGCGTGTTTGTCTGACACGCTGGCCATGAGTTTGATGCTCTTGTTTTGCTGCTTCTTTCTAATTTTCAGTACTGGGTTCAAGGGCGAGGAACCAAAAATAAGTACCTAGAGAGACTAAGGAATCGGGGCAAAGAAAATAGAGTATGTGCTGTGCTTTGGGTGATGACCCTACACCGGGCGCAGATTTCAGTAAATACAGAAGAGGCAAACAGGTATGAAAGGTGATTCAGGCTCCTTTTTGCTCAGTTCTCTGGCCTTTTAGTATTGAAATTTCCATCTCCTCGAGATTATTGATAGCACTGCAGTGTTCTGTGATACTCCATCCCTCTTGGGTTCAAGATAATGGTAATTTTCCAAGCGTGTAACATAAAGCCCCGAGATGTTCATCATGATCTGCTACTTGAAGAGACAGAGCAGAGTCATTTGGGAGGACATGGCTGTCACAGAACACCACAGTATTTCTGTCTGAGCCTTCAGCAGCCAAGATCCCGGAGAGAGACCATCTTTTACTGCCTTCTTCCCTGCCTGGTGTCTTCTGGAGAACTGGTGGTGATATTCAGCATCATGCTCCATTCTCTTCAGTGTGTTGTTTTACCCAGGCTGAGCACACTCGCTCGCTCATAGCAAGCCCTGCAGTGGAAACAGTGGACAGTGATACTCCTCTGGCTCGTTTGGCTGCTGGCTTGAAAGAAGAAAACTGAGAGATAAGAAGAAAACAGGAATCGATTGGATCAGACCGTTGTGTGTTCAGCCTTGTGTCTAATGCTCAGTGAAACCAATCTGACCAACTGTTCCACCTGAGCTCTGTGCATCTGATCAGCTCAGCGGAGGGCTGGGAGCATTGCTTTGGCTTGTGGTAAGTGCTCAGCTCACGTCGCAAGTGGAGAGCTGCCTGCTGCTGTCTGGCTGCAGTTTGCAAGCCAGCAGCGTGGCAGAGACTTGTACTGGGGCTGGCAGGTGGGGTGGCCTTTGCTCACAGTATTGTACTTGCTTGATTCATGGGCATGAGTTGGTGAAAGCTGGATGCTGCTGGCATAGGCCAGTACACACCGCATGAAAGTACCCAGCCCTTTTGTAGCTGACTAAAATGTGCACTGCACTCAGGATTGTAGTTGCAGGCACATTTGCTGAGAGCCAGGCACTTGACACCATAGGAACTGGAGTCAGTGGTGCATCCAAGACTAGTGTTACACTGCACCTGTACCAAGTAACTCTGTGTGATGAGTCTGGTGGTTCCTATTTGGCTGAGCTCCTCACAAAGAAGCATTTGTCCATACCTGTCAGACCCGATAGGTCTGCTGGCTTTGTGCTATTAATCCATATGGAACGGGGATCAGCCAGCTTCCCAGGACCCCTTTCTGCTCTCCCTCAGACTTCAGGCTGGGGTGCTGCTGCCATGCCACCTCTTCTTTTCCTTTCTCACCATCCCTCCCCACTTTTTCACATACAGCTGCTGGGGTTTATATTAATAAACCCTATTATAATAATTAGAATAACATTAACAAGCATCCTGGCTCTGGCCGCCACAGTGGTCGATTTATTGTAGTGGTTCACGTCAAATCAATTGTGCCTCCTTTTAAAACCAGACATACTTTGTGTTTTATTTTTAAGATAATGACTGATGTTAGTTTCTCGTAGGCTACAATCTATAAAAGAGGGATGTCAGGGGACCGGAGGCTGCCCATTTCCAGGAGTGAGACTAATCTAGGATAATTCTTACTATTAGGAGAAAATTACCCACCTGTTATTGTGAAGTACATCACGGTAATACATTTCCTTTTACCCTCCTTGAGGGCCCAGGGTGTCCTGCTGCCGCCTAACCTTCGCTTTTGTCTCCAAGAAGAGGAGAGAAGGAACAAAAGACTCAATGTGTGAGAGCTGTGGTAGGGCCAGACGTGCATCCCCAGCTACAGATGAGCACTGTAACTTTCCATGGAAACTGCTGCACTGATTCTCTGCCTTTGGCTGCAGGTAATTGCTTTGCCTCTTGCAATTATTTGGGGTAACCAGAAGTAGATAGTACAAAGAGTAGTCAAATCCATCAGTGCATCCTTCCCTTTTGCGGTCTCTTCCTTTAAGAGTGATTATTTCATTTTTTTTAGCCCACCCTCTGTCCTTTCTGCTCATTTGGTATCTTGGCAGTGTGGCAGAGGAGGGGAAAATGAAAGCTGTGTTCATTTTTGCAGTATGATCCCATACTGGAACTGCAGTGGGAAAGCAGAATGACTTCAAAATGCTCATTTTTTCCCCAGCCTGATACAGTTATGTATTAACACAGTGGGTTGAATTCTGAAATAGGTGCAGCCCAGAAACAGATAAACAGAGCCTGGCCAGCCCAGTGTAGATAAGGCAGTTGTCTTATGCTCTCTCTTTAACCATTGGACTTTTTTCCTACATCAAGCGGCAAACATGAAAAGAGACCAGGTAGCAGTAATGAAGGTTTATAAAATTGCCACTGATCCATTACTTCAGAAGTGCTGTGGTGCTGCTGTGCTTAATGAAAGATCAGTCATGTAAATTGTTCCTGGGATTCAACTTAATTACATGCAAGAGATGGAGACTCCCTTATCAAGGTCTAATATAATATCAGATGGCTTTAATGAAGTCAGGAAGGTGGCAGCTTTAAAGTGAAATGTGCCTGATTAATAATGGAAGCGAGAGCAGATTGGAGTGAGGAGTGTTATAAATTCCATGTCAGTTCTCCGCTGCGAGGTGAGAGTCACTGTGGTTAAGCTGTATTTTTGGGTTCATTGTCAGTGCTCAACCTCTAAGGCTCAGGCCAAAGGAGCCAACAGCTGGAGGAGATTTCCTATTGAAGGATTCTTTTAGCCTGAAACTTGGCGTATGACAAGTAGGGTGGTTTATTGTAATGCTTGCAAAGGAAGCCGTTTATCCAGCTATGTAATTGACATCAGGAGATGCCTCGGGATAACACGGCTGTTATCATCACTAAATACTAAAACATTAAGTAAGTAAAGATGCTTGAAGTGTTTAGGCTTTGATTTGACTCAATAAGCATTTGAATGTCTTCCGATCCATTTTTAAAACACATATTTTGGATTTCCAGTTGAATCCGGAAGGCTTTAAATTAGTTGCTGGGAAAGGGGATCCTCAAACCATCCCACTTGGAGGCTGATGATTATAATGGATGCCCTGGGCCTGGAGTAGGGTCACGGCTCAGTAAGGCAGCACCTAAAGTGAAGGATAAGGGAACTCCAATTGGTAAATCAGCCTCAGTTGGAGCCCAACTCAACTGCTTGTACACCAATGCACGGAGCATGGGGAACAAGCAAGAATAGTTGTAGGTGTGTGTGTGCCTACAGCGCTGGGATGTCATTGGCATCAATGAGATATGGTGGGGTGGCTCTCGTGATTGGAGTGTGGGAGTAGGTGGGTATAAACTCTTTAGGAAAAATAGGCAGGGGAGAAAGGAAGGAGGTCTTACCATCTACATCAGTGATCAGCTGAAGTCCGTGGAGCTCCTGTCGATATCAGGGGGGTTGGAACTAGATGGTCTGAAAGGTCCCTTCCAACCCAGACCACTCTGTGATTCTTTGATTCATTTAACAACTCGGCTTCCCCACCGGTGCTGCCAGTTTGGTTTGGGGTGTTGCAGATCTGTTCATAAACACTGGAACTGCTGTGTTGTTTGGGGCACTAGTGCGTGCTTCCAGTAATAATGCAGGGTGGCAGGCTGTCAGCTGGGGCTTCCCTATGGAGTGTAATGCTTCTGGTGTAAGCTGTGAGCAGGTGATCCCCCAGCACACACACTGATGTCAGCCTGGTATGTTTGATCAATGCTGTTTTCCATTTGGAAGACAAAATTGGCCACAAATGGGAAGGGGAAGCCCAGCTTTCTCTGTCTATTGATCTTAAGCTAAAGATTTGCGCATCAAGCTCTTTATGCTGCTTATCCAGAGAGTACTGAGAGCTTTCAAACTGCTTTTTCATTGCATTTATATCTCTGTGGCAAGAGCAGGATGCTCTGTGCATTTCTTGTACTGAAAGCCCTGTGCCAGGAAGAGCGGAGCCAGGGCAGCCTTAAGAAGGGGCTATGGCAGAAGGCAGGACCAGCAGCAGGTGGTGTGGAGTGGGGCACAGGGATTTCTGACCCTCTGCTCCTCTTCTGGGTGCTTGCTGGCTCTATCCAACATCATCATTTAGGACGACCATTATTACAGCAGTTAGGAGTCTCTTCTTTTGCATGGTCAGTGCAAGATGTTTGGATGTGGCTGTGATGCTCTCGGCAGCAGTGCTGTACTGTCTGAGCTGCAGCTGTCGGGTGCTGCTTTGGAAATCCTCTCAGTGCAGGGTGAAGCTTGCAGTCCTGATGCGTTACCACGCAGTGGGATGCTGGGAGGGCTGCGCAGCCCCACGCACCAAACAATGGCAAGTCAGCACTGCGTGCGGTTGTTGCGAGTCAATTCTGAATCGTTGCCAAAGGTGCCTTTTGCAAACAGAAATTGGCACTAATTTATCAAGGGCTTGGGTAACATGATGTAAAGCACTCAGTCGCATAACGAATCCTTCTGGATTGGAAGAAAATGCTTGTAGTGACTTTATTGTCAATTAATACCGTGTTGAAGTGGATGAAATCAATGTAAGGGTATAGCTGTGTTTTACCACCGGCAGCGTGCAGCTTTCCTCCCTGCTTACGTCTGCTCCGGAGGCTGAGAGGCTTTTCTTAATGTGTTGGATTTTTGTTCCCCCTCGTACTGTTGTCTTTACAAAGCTCAGTGTTCGCTCTCCGCTGCACGCTGTGTGCTCTCAGGGCCGGGCACGGACGCGGCGCCCTCCGTGCCATAACGGACCTCCGGCGGGCGCTCGGGGCGGGAGCGCGGCGGGGCGGGGGCACGGCGGTGCTGCGGGCGGAGCGGCGCCTCCCCGGGGCGGTACCGGCGGCGGCGGCGGCGGCGCGGGGCCATGGTGAAGATCGGCGTCCAGCAGCCGGCCGCGGCGCTCAAGCCGGAGAGGGAGAAGGAGAAGGAGAAGGCGGCGGGGGGCGATGGGGCGGCGGGCGCCGTGCTGCTGCCCGCGGGCGCCGTGAGTGCGGGGCGGGGATCCCCGGGTGGACGTTTCTCTCTGCGGCGCTTCGTGCGCGATGTGCGAAGCGAACTTTCGGGGTGCGGGCGTGAGGTCCGGTCTGTGCTCGGAGCTCGCGGCTGCTGGAAGGGCTGCCCTGAAAGCGTCGGGATGTGCGGGAATCGGGATGTGTGCCAAAGGGCTGGAAGTTTTGGGGAGGTGGGGAAGGGACGGGGCCGGGGTACGTGCAGCCCTATGAGGGTCTACGGTCCGTGGGCAGCGTGGCCCCGAGGCATCCGAGCGCATCTTTTGGTCGGGGTTGTTAGTGTGGGGAACGTGGTTTGGGGTTTGGCAGTGGTGGCTGGATTTCAGATTGTGACATCTCTGAAGGCTTAGGGCTGGTGTGGAGAGCAGCACAGCGGCTGGGGCAAGATGAAAAGCTAAGGATGAGAGCATGCATCACCTGTTTCAGCTGTTCTGCAGTCCCAGTTGACACACACAAGCCAGATTTGCTGGGCTGGGCAAGAGCTGGTGGAGGGCAACGGGTGGTGGTCCCTGTGGCTGGGGCCTGGGGCAGCCCTGGCTGATGGAGGAGGACAGATGTGCATCTGCACTGTGAAATGCATGGAGCTGTGTGCTCAGTCTGACTGCTCATTGAACCCCCAAATCTCCCTGACCCAAGCCCCATGGGGAGCAGTGGGTCTGCTCCATTCCTGCAGCGCTGCAGGGTGTTCCCTGCTGCAAGGAGCTCCCCAGAGGGTCACTCAGCTTTAGAGGAGTTCATGAGGTCACTGACACCCCCATGATCTCCCACGTCAGGAGCTGGTGTGCTCACAGCTCTCCTCATTGCATTGTTGGTGTCTGAGCGCTCAGTCTGATGTTAATCCAGCCCATAGAAGCCATCCCAGAACCTGTAGTGGGGAATGTGGCCGACTGCATTTTCTTAGTGATTTCGAGGCTTGCTCTCATCTGATTAGGAGAGGCACAGTGGTAGGCTTCTTCCTGCCCTTGGGGGCAGCCCAGCTGGCAGTCTGGGAGCAGAGCTCACATCAGCCCTGGGTGCTGCCCCCGGCCCTCTCCCCATGGTGGGAGCCATCTTCCACCAATGCTGTGCCAGCTGAGGACGGCTAGTTCTGATGAGCAGAGTGAGAACAGGGTTAAAAGTACTAACAAGGGGAGTAAAGGTAGCAGAAGCGTACTTCCATCATGAGCGCTGCCAGATCCCTGCAACCAAAGTTGCACTGATTCGGGTTGTGACAGATGGAGGAAATTGGCTTAAGCAGCAAATATTGAATCACAGAATGGCTAAGGTTGGAAAAGAGCATTAAGATTGCCTAGTCCAACCACCCACCCACCCCCATTGTGCCTGACCCAATATGTGGGTTCTGTTCTTTGCCTTCTGCCTCCTGGGGAGCACTGTGTTGTTCTGTTAAGCCCACAAGATCTGCAAAGGAACTTTAAAATGTGAATTTAAAATGGAGACTTGAATGATTCCTTTATTCCAGCAGAAGAGCGGGCGAGGGAGGCAGCATTAAGTGACAGGAGAGCAGGAGCGGGTGGTGGTGAGCTGGTGACAGAAGGGTGTCAGGGTACATACCCGCCAATGGGGGGCCCTATTCCTGAAGCTGTTTTATGGGTTATTTATGATGCTGGGTTTTTCAGTCATGGCTTTCTGGGTGTAGTTGGGGCACACCTGGACCAAGGGATGTGCTGCCCAAAAACCCTCCAGGCTGATTGTGCGGAGCCTGGCTCTCTTGCCATGCCCTGTCCTGCTGCCAACAATCCCTGCTGGTGTCTCTTGCTCTAACTGCCTTGCAGCAAAATCGCGTTGGTGACATGCAAACGAGATGCTCTGCATTCCTTTTCTCTTTGATCTCGCAACTTCAATCCCAGCGATAGGAGCCAGAGCTGGGAAATGATTCAGTGATGGCTTCTGCAGGCTGTGAATTTTGGCAGGTGCTCGGTACGTGCAGAGATGTGCAAGTGGAAGATGGCTGCAATAGTGCCGTGTCCCATAGACTGGTAGGCAAGGGCTCCTGACAGCAAGCTGGCACATGATGAGCCTCGTGTTCATCTGCTGTGCAGCTCGGGTGAATTGAAAAGAACATACAGGTTAACTTCAGTTGGAAAATGAATGTGATTTTGAGGCAACAGCAACTTGTTAAGGGCTTATAAAAGAAAGAATCTTCTTGTTAGCAGAAGCCAGGGGATGCAGCATCCTCAGGCAGAAGGTAGTCTGAAGCTGTGCAGTCAGTAACATCATTTGTTGTGTTCATTGGAAAATAGCTTCTCAGATGCATATTAGCAGTCAGTGAGTTTTAATTGAACTCCAGATTCAGAGTTTGGAATGGAAATGCATCCATCTGCCGTGCCTTTAATGGCTCTGGGATATACACTGTGCATTTGTGATTCATTGGGTTTCATTAAAGTCTTCTGCTTCATGAGGGGTAAATGATAAGGAATGGGGGGAAGATGTGGTACAAATGGGACTGAATTTGGAACCACATGGCTCAGCTTCACCCCAGAGATGTGGACTGCAGAGCTGCAGATGTGGAAACATGAAATCTGCTGCAGGAAGGGTATTCCCTCAGGTGCAGGAGAACACAGGCCTCTGTAGCTTTGCGTGTGGAAGACGCTGTTGTGCTTACCTGCTTTGGGCATGGAAATAACTGGGCACAGGGGTTGGGTGTGGGGGTTGGAACCAGATGATCACTGTGGTTCTTTTCAAGCCAGGCTGTTCTGTGATAAACACAGAAACCCAAAAAACACTGTGGGGGATGGAGAAGGCGTTTTCACTTCTGAGATGGCGTTTTCTTCCCAGGTCACATGTGGCATTTACGTGCTTACAAGGGAGGACAGTGTGGTGTGGTCTGGGCTTCTGCCTGTTTGCTTAACCCATCCTCTGGATCTGCTTTGCAGGGCTCTCCCTCTGCTTGTGGCCACACGCTGTCCTCAGATAGAACAGTAAAGCTGGGCAGAGTCAATGTTCTCCTCTCTTTTGCTGTTTGTTAAACTACATACTGTCTCCCTGTGGTGAATTTTCAAGCAGGGCTGACTGACAGGGTTTTGTTACGCTGCTGCAGGAAGGAGAGGTGATCACTGAGCAGTGTGTTTTGTATTGGAGCAACTGTGCAGCTTAACGTATTTGTGCTCCTGTCTGTTCCATGGGACACGCAGCCCTCCAGCTGTGTGCTCTGTAAGAACAGCCTTATTTTTGCAACAGGCTTGGCTGGCTCTGCTAATGCCCTGAGTGGTTTTACTCCCAGGAAATAGTAGGGGGAGGCTGGAAAGCCTCCAGCTGGAAGCTGTTGCACCTTGGCCAAGAGAAATAAAATATATAGAAATGAATTCCTCGTCCCTGTGCAAAGAGGGAGAAGAAACGGCCCCTTGCTTCAAAAATGAGTTGGGACAAGGAGGAAAGAGGAGGTCTGTGTCCCTCTTGCTGATGGGGGAGAGGGAAGGGAAGACCGCTGAGCACTCAGGAGCTCTCACACTTTAGGCTGCATTTCTAACATCGTGCTGGCTCTGTCAGATAGCAACAGAGCTGTGGTTTTTAATTAGCCAGCAGTTGTTTTTGATATTCTAATTCGCAGCGCTGCAAAGCGACTCCTGAGGCAGGTGGCTTTGTTCCTAGGCACGTGAGGCCGCGTGGATTACAGATACAATTAGATTCATTTATGGCAACCTTTTGCCTTCAGCTGTGATAGTCTCTTAATTACAGCCCTCCTTTTCGGCTCCCAGGCATCTCTGAGTCCAACAGCCATCAGCAGTGCTCCCCATGGAAGTACTGCTCCATGGCCCTGCAAGAGCACTGCTCAAGTACAGCACAGAACTTCTGTTGCCTTGGAAACTGTGTGCCATATATATATATATATGTGTGTGTATGTGTGTTTATCTTTATGCATGCATACACACATGATTTTCTTTCCTGACCTAATGTCGTGGTTTTGCAAGTCATAGAAATGCTCATCAGTCTGGAAGGGCCGTTCTGTCCTGTCCCAGGGTGGTGGCTTTGCTGTGGGATTCACTTGGAGATGCTCAAAGCCAAGTCCAGCAGGGCTCACTCAGTACCAGCTCACAGCCCTGTGTCAGCACC
Source organism: Excalfactoria chinensis (assembly GCF_039878825.1). Lineage (NCBI taxonomy): Eukaryota > Metazoa > Chordata > Aves > Galliformes > Phasianidae > Excalfactoria > Excalfactoria chinensis. The sequence continues at coordinate 2,176,229 of NC_092833.1, read as the reverse complement.
ACGGTGACCAGCTGCCAGCTGTGCTTTTTTGCAGGTGAAGTCAATGGAGGTATTGTTGCTGCAGGTCTTTATGTTCTGTAAAGCAGTATTTGGTTTTTACCATCACGATGGGACTTCATACGCTGTAGGTATGGGCCTTGACATTATTTTCCCTTTCCCATCTTGGCCTTTGGTTGCTAAAACTACGTACACAGCGAGATCAATTAGATTTTCTGATGTGAGTTTCTTACATTTTGATCCTGCTTCCTTAGGAAAGGAAGGCAGGGCTGCCTGTGGCAGTGGCTGTAATTGCATCGGTGCATCCTTCACATCAAGAGCACAGGCAACAAGCACCTCCTGGAGATGGCTGACGTGTTTTACTGCCTTTCAGCTACAGCTGCTCTCAAAACTGCATCCCTATGAGTATTTATTCTGTATCATTTCTCTCCTCACTTGTCAGTCATCAGAATCACATCTACTATTTTTAGTGGCCCTGAGCTCCTGTGCTGTTGGAGCCGTGCATGTAGGCACTCTCCAAGCTGTGCCCTCTGCTTATCAGGCCCTGTGATGTCCAAACATGAAGGATAGGAAACCCGCGTCTTTCATAAATGCAGGAAAAATGGTTGATGGAGAGCTCAACAAATGTATCCTTTAATCAGTGAGATGCACACGAGCAGATCTGGCTGTAGGCTGGATATTGCATTATTGTTAAGGATATATGTGCTTATGCACCCATAGCAAGTTACATAAACATGGAGGGAGGATATCTCAAATCTCAGAGCAGCCAGAGGAGAGAAGGCTTTGAGCGAAGCGATGGCTGTGATGTTTCTCTACCTGTGTAATTAGATGTCGTTCTGAAGGAAATAGAGTAGAGAAAAGTGATAAGCTCTGAGGAGCTGCCTGCCCTGAGCTGTGTTCCTGGAGGAGCCGCTGTGCTGTTTTCATCTCCTGGCAGCAGCTGAAGAAGAAGGGAGGCAGGCAGAGCTGCTTCAAGAGCTGAAGAAGCAGGAAGAGGGCATGCGCTGAGCCCAGCTCTGCTGAGGAGTGCTGTGAGTCAGGGGGAGCGAGGCAGGACACGGCACCTCTCATTTCCACACTTTGTCATCTCCAGCAAGGCGCCGGTCAGGAACAGAGATTGAAGTGAAGATCTGTTTTTCATAAGGCTGGACTGTGCTGATAAGACATCTGAGAGATGGCAGCTCATCAGGTTCTGGCTAGCAGCTCGCACTGGGTTGTGTTTCCAACGGCCAAGGACCTCCAAGGACTTCTGTACATATATTTTTAAGGGATAAGCTCTTCAAAAAGACACAGCAGTCCCAGTGGGGAGTCTGCACTGACCTCGCTCTAAGAAAGTTGCTGGTGTGGATATGAGAGGTCTGTGTGCAGGCTGGGGAAGAGCAAGGTGTGCTGCAGGCCAGCTGTTGGCACTGGGGAGCCAGAGGCAGCTTGCAGCCTATGCTCACAGGATCTCCTTCCCTGAGCACAGAGTGCTGGAACTGCTGGTGGCTCAGACCCTTCCCAAACCCATCTCTGCAGCAGAGCAGTTTCCATTCATCGTGTCCTCAGAAAGCCTGGACATTCTGAAGAAAATCCCCAGACTGAATTAGGGTTTCCCACCCCCTCTCATCCCCCTCCCCAGGCTGATCTGAAGACTCCTCTACCAGATGCTCTGTAGCATAACCTCTTCTCCTCCCAGCTGGGTGCCTCCACCCGCGCTCTGTTCCTGTGCCCTCCCTGCGAGCAGGCAGGGTGCTGAAGCATATGGAACATCCTGTGCTATCCGAGAGGAGTTCCTTTTTATACTCCATACCCTTGCCTGCCGCCAGGCACTGGGTAGAGCATCTGCAGAGGGATCTCGCCTGCACGCTGGAGCTGATTCAGCTCAGCTGGGGATCCATGTTGTGCTGGAGCTGTCTCTGCTTTACCCGGTGGGTTGAAGTGCCTGCAGCACAATGCCAGGTGAGCAGGGGCTCTTCTTCAGACATGGATGCCTTCCATAGGGAGAAAGAGCAAGCCGTGCTTTTCCCACAGGTCACATAAGGGGAAGCCTGCAGTGTGCTGGCCATGGCCACACAAAATGTCTGTTTTTGAGGCGGAAGGCTGGTAGGGTGGATTCTTGCAAGATACTGCTTAGCGTTTGCTGGGTGATGTTAGTGTTGTTGAGTGTTAATACTCTGATTGCCACCCGAAGCTCGCTGCCAGTGGACGCGTGGTTGCTTGTGAAGAGCAGTTTGTTCCTAGTGACAAAGGTTGGTGGCCTTCAGATGTGGACGGAGGAGGAGATCTGCATCTCGGTGAAGGTTTGAGCTGCTGGTTTGTACACAATATACCCACAGGGCTGGAGTTAATTGTTCCTGCTCGACACTGTTGCTAACATCACCGCACCCATTGCCACTCCATCAGAAAAGTGGCTGTTGAGCTTTTCCTTCCTCCATTAAGTTTTGCAGGGTTATTTTTCCATCTTTTCCTGGTGCAACACAGCTTCCCCCCGGGCAAAGCACTGAGGATCTCCCCTACCTCCTCCTAAATGCAGAGCTTGGCTGGTGTGTTACCAACATGAGAACCCAGCTCCCTTAGGATGAGATTTGCCCGCACAGCATTAACCAATTTCCCAGCAGTGTCTCGGTGTCAGCAGCAGCAGAGCTTTGTGTTCCTTTCCACCCCCACTGGCTGCGCTGCTTCCCCGCTGACAGGTACCTGGGGAAACGTGTTTTGTGGAACACTTGACATACAGCAAGACTCTCCCATCGGAGCCGTTCATGTCAGAGAACCTTTAAACTTCTGCAGAATTGTGGTTTTCTTCTCTTTGTGGCTTGTCATCATTGACACCCTTCATCTGTAGGAGGAAGGGAAGGGGAAAGAGGAGATGAACTTGAAATGCTTTATTTTTCAGCTTGCTTTGTTTGCTGGAGGAGTGGCAACAAGGCTGATTAAACACCAATCCCTCAGCACAGGGAGCTGGCAGTGAGCTGCAGGTCCTCCAAAGCCAGGACAAAAGGGAAATGCATTAGATTAATTTCTGCTGGAGACGTGCTACAACTGCAGCTCCACAAAGCTGGTTGGGAGCCTCGGGGCTTCAGCCCTTGTAGCACCCTTGCCAAAATGCTTCTTGATACAAAGTCAAGTTGCAAGACCCTGCCTGCATTCTTCAGTCTCATGCCCCAAGCTTGTGTGTAGCCTTTAACTGATGTACTGTTGATTCTGGTCCCTTTGGCAGCAGCTGGCTGATGCTCTTGCTCTTGCTTTGCAGGAGGAGCAGGCGCCCGTGGTGCAGGGCCGCAGGTCATCGCTCAGTGGGGTGTGCTACCTGACCATGGGTCTCCTTGTGCTGCTCCTCGGCTTGGTCTTTGCATCAATGTATGTCTACAGATACTTCTTCATCACGCAGGTATGGGTGAGCTGGGAAGGACGGTTGGCTCCAGTTGACAGCAAAGCAAACTTCATTGAGCCTTTGATTTGTGCTGCTGCTCGTTGCTTTGCACAGTGGGGATTTAGGAGCTGGTAACTGTGGGCTCTGCAGGTGGGACATGTCTGAAGTGCTGGGCTCAGGCTCACCTCAGTCCTGGCTGTCAGGAAGGGCCTTCCAGACATTCTCCTTTTCCCCTCTCTTGTGTTTTGTTTTGTTTTGTGTCGGTTTTTCTTTTTTTAACTCTCTGTAAATATGACCTGCAAGTTCAGCCTTGTAAACCTGATGTTACTTCTGCCAGTGGTCAACCAGTTTTCAAAGCTTGGCTGGTTGTAGGGGTTGAGCAAACCCTGGAGGGGAGCAGGGGGTACAGGCAAAGCAAAGCAGTGTTTTGCAATGGGTTTTTTAGGCTGTAGCACAGAGAAACTCTGCGAGCATAACAAAAATAGATGCTGCTATTAATAAAGCATGCAAAGCAAAGCAAGCTGGAGACGAAATGGCAGATGAGCCTACATCCTCTGTTAAATTCAGCACCTTTTCTTCCACTTAGGCTTTCCAGAGCTCTGCCTGGTGGAGGCACTGGGCTGGCAGTGCTGTAGATTTAAGCAGCAGTGGGTCAAAGCATGGGGAGGGGACATAGCAGAGCCCCATTTTAAGGAGGAAATTGCTATGCTCTGTGGCTTGCTGAGTGCTTAGCCAAGAAACCTCAAGTATCAATTTGCACTGAATACCTCGTTCTGCCGCTCAGCCAGCACTTATCCACTCAGCATAGTCTTCTTTTTATCCTCCTTGCTCTGTACATGCTTATGCTGTCAAATTAATTTGCAGTCCTTGTTTTCGGGTGCATCAATTATTTATTACTTGTGCTCACATACATCTGACCTGGAAATCCCATGACAACCGTAGGGCTGCTCAGCTCTCCCACACTGTGGTGGTAATCTGGTGGGCCCAGGTGTGGGGATTCTAGTGCAAGCAAATTTGTGCCTCTAAACTGCAGGAGAGTGGCAGCTTCTGGTTTTGTCCTGCTGCATTTGCCACATACAATCTATGAGTACCTTTAGAAGTGATGCTTTGCTTGCTCCAAGCCTATATACCTTATGCAGAAAAATGCAATTAGTGGAAGCTCTGTCTGTGGAACAGCCCAGCCCTAAAATGTAAGAGCCTACAGACAATCTATTGTTCTGTGACCCTCCCACGGGGAACCTTTGTTCCCTTTAGACCCGACCAGTAGGAAGGGAGGCAGGTTTGTTTCACAGGGGTGTTTTGAACTGCCTTCATCAAGAGTGTCCTCTGGCCAATGGGCTGATCATGAAATATGTGCCAAACGCCTGTTCAAAAAGGGTATTTCTACCCAGTTTTTGCTGTGTTGGCTGTGGTTGTTAATGGGGTTTGGGGTGTGTGTGTGTTGTGCCTCCAGCTGGATCTCATTCCCACAGCTTCCCCGCGAGAGCGTGTTTCACTGCGGCGTCCTTTATGAAGACTCGCTGTATTCGCCATTCAAAGGGCAGCTGGAACTGCATGAAGATGTCAAGATTTACATCGAGGAGAACTACGAGCAAATCAATGTCCCGGTGCCCCAGTTTGGAGGGAGCGACCCTGCGGATATCATCCATGATTTCCAGCGAGTAAGGGGCTCTTGGGTTCCTTCTGGACATTGCACTGTTGCTGTTGCCCCATATCTGCACAATGATCTCCTTTTTGAGCTGTATTGCCCCGCTCAGGGTCATGTCTGAGTGTTTCTCCAACCTGCTTGTCTTGTGTGTTCCTTAGGGTAGACTGAGGTTGCTTCAGTCTGCAGTGCTTCTGGTTTGCTTAACAGTACCGCTTTCCTGCTCTGCTCAGCCTCCTTTCACCTGTGTTTACAGCCACATTTTGTTGAGAAGGGCTCAATTTGTTAATTTCTCTGCTTGGAACACAGGGTCTAACAGCTTATCACGACATAACGCTGGATAAATGCTACGTCATTGAGCTGAACACCACTATCGTGATGCCTCCACGCAACCTCTGGGAGCTTCTGGTTAATGTGAAGGTACGGCTGCAGTTCTGCTTTATTTTGTGTGCTTTTCTGGGCTCTCAGGAAGGAGAAACAGAAAATGGTGTCTGTGAAAGTGAGCCCTGGACCTGGCAGAGCTGAGCTTTCGTGCAGAGCAAAGCCTTTTTGGGTTGCAGCTGAAACAATGACTTTGCAGGCAGCACAGTAATGCAGACATGATGGATGAACCTGACTGGGGCAGTGCAGAAAAGCAGCAGATCCCTTTCCCCAGGTGTTTACTGAGAGTGGGAATCAACGGGGGAAAAAAACCTGCCTTCCTGTTGCTCTTGCTGCTGCATTTTACTTTGGCAGAGCTCTCGGTGCCCCATGGGGAGCACTGGGCCTTCTGCTTTTACCCCTTTGAGGTGTGATCCGAGCTGCTTCCCTTGCCATGCTGGGGGCTGAAATGCAGCTCTTGGTCTAATGCAGTTTTGCTCACAACAGGCATTAATTGAGTTTAGTACTGACAGTTTTGTTCAGTTCAGAGGCTCATGCTGATGTATTGCAGTGACTGAAAACAGCCTTAAAATAGAGCGCTATTAAATCTTAACAGCAGGAAAAGGCCAGGATTTTTAAGGCTGCAGAAGATGAAGCAAAGTTTTTAGCCTGGCTTTTTTTCTCTCCTCCATGAGGGCCTGTATAAAAGCAAAAAAAAACAACCACCCAGTGTAATTCCCTGCAGTGTGATGAACTTTGTGGGGTTAAGCTGAGAGGTGAAAGGTTGTGCCTTGAGAGATGCCTGATCTCTGGTCCTTGTCAATTCCCCAGCTTGTTTCCCAGCACTCCTTGCAGTCTCATCCACCGTGACCATCTGTTAGCTGTGCTGGGAGCCCCGCTGGGTTACAGCTCACGTTTACTTACAGCTCGCTCCAAACCAGGCACTGTGGCAGGTGACCAGTCCCCACAGCAGGGGAAATGGAAAAGGGAGGATTGAACAGGCTGATGGCAGAGCCTCATAAAAACACTGTCAGACTGGAAATGCTGGTCACGTCCTCAAATAACAGGTATAAAATCTCAGGGAGTGAAAACGCTACTTTATCAGAAATAGAATTTAAAGGGGCATAAAAATGCAGTTAAAATGGTTTTATGACTATTATGACCTTAATTCTTTATAGAGCGTACAAAGCAGATGTGAGTTTAAATAACTTCATGACTATTGGGATGGATGTGTCCAGTCTGTCTATGCAGGTTTTCATGTGCACCTTGGAGGCATCATTTTCGAGTGCGTAGCTTGGCTTTATGCTCACAGAAGTCTCTCACCATGAGGCAGTAGAGCAGGCTGCCCAGAGATGTGCCCTTCTCTGAAGGGCTCCTGCTGGTCCTTGCTTTTCTCCTCTCGTTCCAGTCAAGTCACCCATGAGTGGGACTGATTTCCAGCTGCACGTTCAGTTTTGAAGGTTTTCAGTGGCTTCAGCCCTACTTCTAACACCAAACCTCAGTGCAGCAAGTAATGCTGGAGATGACCCAGTTAAATGATGGACGATCCACGTCTTTTGTAGAACCCGATTAATTTCCCAGTGGAGTTGCTGGAAGCTCTAGTTTTCTTAAAACTGTTGGCAGAGAATTGATGGTGTCATGTTTGTGGCACAGTCCTGTGATGGAGGAGCAAGAATTCTCAGCTCCCACAGCAATTTAAATGTAAAACAATGAAAGGGCTGGATTGTCTGTGTGTGTGCCTGTAAGCCGTGCCAAGGCTGTGGCAGATCCTGAGCCCCGGTCCCCTGTGTTAACATGAGGGCTCATGCCCGTAACTGCATATATCGTGTGCCCTCTCCTGCGCCATCCCACTGAGAATCAGTAATTGAATTTCTTGCAGAACTGTTGTGTTAGTGTAATACAGAACTCCCACTAATAGTCCTGTGCTGCACCATTAAAAGAGAGCTGTATTGATCCGGGAGGCTCCGCCAGCCCAGCAGCGCAGCACTGATTTAATGCGGTCTGTTTCCAGGTACATCTCTGCGAAGATAACCAGTCCTGTGGTGGAAATTGAAAAGATGAAGTTTGAAACTGTGCTGCTGTTGCTTTGCCTTTTTTTTCCTCATATTGCTCCCTCTTGCAGAATCTGCCGGTTCTTTTATTTCTTTGACATACCTTAAGTAAAACGGACCATAAATGAAGCTCTGTTTCATGGCCTGGTAAGCATCCAGTCTGCTCAGAAGTGCCCCCAGTCCAAGCTGTGCTTGTAGCATGGCTGCTCATTGCCCAGCTTGCAGAGTCCTCACTGCAGAGAAGCTCCATGTGCCAGAAGCAGTGGCCTCTATCCCTGAGATTATCCCAGTTCCTCTGTTTCCTCTCTCCCACTTTTTCCAGTCCCTGGTGGCTCTCTTCTAGCAGCACCTCACCTTAATAAGAGATCACGGCGCTGGTCACGCTTTACTGTGTCATTTCAGAAAGGGACGTACCTGCCTCAGACATACATCATCCAGGAGGAGATGATTGCGACCGAGCACGTCAGCGACATGGAGCAGCTCGGCTCCTTCATCTACCGCCTGTGCAGCGGCAAGGAGACCTACAGGCTGAAGCGGAGGAGCACCAGGAGACGTAAGAGCCTCACAGTGCCCCTGCATCCCATCCCTTATTCCTGCTGTAACAGCCTTAGGGGTGGGGATGGGGGGTTCCCTACATGTGGACGCACACAGAGCTATTGAGGTGTTTCCCACCTCATTCAGCTGAACCCCAAACGTCGCTACAAATGGGTGCTGGCTGCTGTCAGTGTTTCCATTGTCGCACCTATTGGGCTAATAGAAACATTGATAGGGATACTTGCAGGAGCCTGCAGTTCGTTGGCACGTGGGCTGCTGGGGCTGAACGAATAGCAGCGCTACTGGGAACTGATCAGAAAATGTCCTTAATTCCTCATAGTGGCAGCTATTCAGAGCAGATCAAATCTGCAAATTGCCTTTAATTAAGTTCCTAATAACATGAGAAAAGTTTTGACGAGAGGAGATTAAACTACCTTCAACCAATCTCATGATAATCAACAGTATGTATTTTGTACACAAACGCTGATGATGCTGCAGTAATAATAATAATAATAATAATAATAATAATCTGTTTCAGTATTTGTAGTTATCTGTTTATTTCTGAGCCTCATCTGAAATGTGAATGTATTCTTGGTTTGGCTCTGTGGGTGAGCTGCGTGGTGATGAGGATGTCTGGGAGCTGCATGGGGCTGTATGTGCTGCTTTCCCACAGCAGCCCCTGTAGCCCCACGCAGAGCTGCAGCCCTGGCATGGTCCTGTTTGTCAGCAGGGCACGGCCAGGCTGTATCTGCCTGGTTCTGCTGCCTGGAGATGAGCTCCTGCAGCACAGGGACGTGGGGCACAGCCGTTGTTTTGCAGAGAGGCTGAGGCAGTGGCAGGATCGATGTGTGTGCTGATTCAAACAGCCAGAGGGTGATGATTTTGAGCCCACTCTGGCTCTGTATCAGCCTGTAGCTACTGCTGGTTTTATGAGGATTTCTGGTCTCGGAGATAACACTGAGGTGCTGTCAGCTGAAGCCAGCTGCCTCCCCTGTGGCTCCCAGCTCATGGCAGCTCTTACTGCAGGAGCAGGGCATGGGCAATGGGGCTGTTCTTCCTAAGGCAAAATTATGCCATGTTCTGTACGGGCTGTGTTGTTCCTGCATTTCAGCATTCAGCAATTGCATCCCACCTGCTTTCCTTCCCCGACTTGATGCAGCTCTTATAAATGAACATCGGTTGAGTTTTCTCCTTGTCTTATTCTCTTCTAATCCCTTGCAGGTATCAGTCGACGTGAGGCCGGGGATTGCCACCGTATCCGTCACTTTGAAAACACTTTTGTGGTTGAAACTGTTATCTGCAAAAAATCATGAAGCCCCTGTCCAGCTGTAACCTTCCGTGGCTTTGCTTGCACACACATGCTCTCAGCCCTCTTTTTAGACCTGGTAATCTGTCTTACTTTTTTTACTGCCTCTTCTGCTTGTGCAGCTCTAAAGCCTTGGGTCTGTTGTAACCGCGCAGTTGATTCTCTTCTCTTTTCTCCTTACTGAGATGTTTTGCTGGGCTTAAATTTATGCAGCAGTCACAGATGGCTTTGGAGTGGATGCAGCCTCTTCCATCCCACAGGGTGGGAGTCTGTTTTGGGAGCAGGTTTTGGGTAGAAGGGACAGCTGAGAAATAGGATGCTGGAAATGGGTGCTCTTGTCCTATCTGAGCACTTTCATGCTGGCACTGTTGTGAGGCTGGGACAGAAGCTGTACTAATTACCGTTCTGATGCTGATGTAATGACCAGAATATGTTGTCAGATGGACTTTGATGTGAGGTTACAAACAGGGTGGTTTGGAAAGCTCAGCAGAAAGAGGGTTTCTGCCCACACCAAACCGTGGTGCTCGCAGTTTGTTGTCCCAATGAAGACCAAGCTTTCAAACAGTGAAAGCAGCCCGTATGTGTTGTTTCTGTATCTAGCTCCTGGCTGATTTGGAATGGTATACCTGGAACCAGCCAGGCTACCCTCCCTCAGCCTTCAATATAACAAGCAAGTGGTGTCTGCTTGTGGCTCCTGAGCTTACCTGCTGCCTCTTTGCCTGAGTAAACAGAGGTGAGCCTTTGATACATGCTGCCAAAGCTCAGCTGACGTCCCATCTATGGGCTGCTGATGGAGCTGGGTGCTTTATTTCATCTCACCTCTCCAAGCCAGCTCTTTCTGCCTGGAAGATGAGTTATATTCACATAGATCTGTCTTTCTGAGTTGTCAGGATCCCATCTGTGCATGGATGGGTGCCATGCCTGCATGCAAAGTGGTAGCAGCAGCAGAATCGGTAGTTACTGGCAACTGCAGAAACAGGGTGGTTTGGGTTTTTTGTTGTTTGGTTGGTTTGGGTGTTTTTTTGAGAGCATATTCCCATAGAACTCCTCTGAAGAAAGCTGTTTTGATCACAATTCCTGTAGCCCAGCTGTGTGTTGTGTCATCTGTAGGCACCACTGGAGAGCAGGTGTCAATACAAGGCAAGATTCAGTGCATCGGTATACCACAGAGAAATGGTGTGAACCAAATTGTGTTTCTATTGATCATCAGGAAGAAAAATTGCAGGGTAATTAAATATTCTTCCCTCTGTTCCATAAATATAGTTAAAACTAATGAGGTTCTTAAAATGCAGGCAGTTTTTTGGCTTGAAAGAACAGCTTGGCACATTCTTGTTAATTGGTTTTCAGCAAATCTGGACTTGTTCATCTGTTGAAATGAGCTTGTTGTTTCAGGAAGAGAAAGGATAAAGTAAATGCAAGAACAATCATTAACTCAGCAGGACCAAAAATATGAATGTATTTGAGAGTCAAACTTCTATTAGTAATACTGTGAGCTAATTACATGAAAACAAAACAGTACCTTAAAATGATCACATAACAGAATAGCAATTAGTGTGCCCTTAGAAGCTGAGATAATTATCTTTTTATATAAAAATAGAGTCAGCCATAAACATTAGATTTTAATAGGTAGAGGAGGATGATCTCCTGCTTTAAGGTGGATGTGAAATGTCAGATTGCACATGTTTCATGCAGTCCGGTGAGGAAAGTTCCCCACTGCCAGAACAGCATTTGCTCTTATAGTACAGCTGTGTTTTCCCAACTACAGCCCTAACCTTCCATTGCAAAGCAAATGATGAGGGTCAGAGAATCGGTTTGCTTGGTGGAAATACCACGAACTGGTAAATTTAAGCCCTGCATTTATCTCTGTTTCCAGGATCCTGAGCCTGCACTCAGGTGAGTGCTCAGACCTTTCCCCTTCCCTCTGATTCTGCATGAATTAACACTGAATATGCTAACTCCGTGCAACCCTGCAGTCATAAGGACAAGCCCTGATTCCTTAAGGTGAACTAACGTGGTCGCTGTTTCATAGGGTGAGAATGCAGTTGTCTAGAAAGAAAACACAAAATGCTTTGTATATTTTGTCTGGTAGAACTCTTACCTCGTAGGAAACATCCGTGGGATAATAAAATCTTTTACCTCTGATACATAAAGTCTGTGTTTGTTTGCAATGAAAGCACATTTTTGCGTTTGCCTCCTCCATATCTGGGTGCTCTTTCCGTTGTTGGGGTTCTGCAGAAGGGATTTGCATTTGCATTCATTTGCCGAAAGCCTGTTCTGCAGCTCAAGCTATTTATCTGGGTTGAATTAAGGATGGAAATGGCGCAGCTTGCAAAGGTGTTTTCTGGAGTCATGTCTAGAAAATCCCCTTGTTCCTCTGTGTCTGTACCTCTGGAAATTCCTGTGGCTCTTCCAGAGGAGAGGTCAGTGAGGAGAAAGCTGTGATCTGCACAGTGCCCTGCTGTGAGATTGCTTGCTGGGAAAAGCAAAATGTTGTCCTAAAAAGTAAGTGCTGAGGAGATGATTTCAGTGTGCATCTATTAGGACCATCTGTTTCAGTGTTAGTACAAGGAATAGGCATATTCTGGCTGTTGATGACCAGTGCCCAGAATATTCTTCATCATCACTAATGATGTCATAGTTTTGCACCTAGCTAAACATTTGGAGGGTAATAGACAGGCAAGATCTGCTGTTACTGCGATTTTTAAACTCATTTGTTTTGACCGTGTGTGACTAAAGGATTTCAGGATAATCCTGAACTCATTCTCCTTGCGGTGGAACAGGAGCAGCCCATCCCAACACCCTCAAGCACATTCCTTGGAAGCATGTTTGTCTGTGTGTCCCACTGCAGGCTGGGGTGGCTCGCTGGGTTGATGGGGAAAATACATTACCTGCAAATATCCAAATGGAATGTATAGATGCAATCAGATATTCAACTCAAAGGGAAATCTGATCGTGTCTTCTCCAGACATAAAATTCATACCTATGTTACCTATCGGTTCTAATTTCCATGGGAGTAAACAGGAGGAGCAACCCAGATAATAGCTCTTCATTCAGTGCAGCCCAGGCAAACCAAAGGGTCAGACCCCCATGGCCAATGATGGTGTATCAGCTATTTATTTTATTTATACTGGCTGGTATTTGACAAAACAAAGCTGACTTCAGGACAGGGTGATATTGGCTGTTGCTTTTCCTTGTGGCTACAGAACAGCCTCATGTACACAGGAGAGTTCTGCTTCTCTGCACAAGGGCCAGACCTGATTGCTCTGAAATGCAGTGGGATCTGACGTGCTGTGCCTGGAGGTAAGGAGGTAAGTGCTGAGCAGGAATACCAACTGTGCATCCCTGCCTGCTGGATTGGGCCTGCTGCTTTCAGCATCTCTATTGTATTCACAGACAATCTTGCTTTAGGCTGTCTTGCTGATAACTTCAACGGGTTGGTTGAAGAATCAAGAAGCAGCTGTTTCCTTAAGTTTGCAGAGCATATTTGCTCTGGGAATATTATTATTTGTAGGGAATGTGTTTGTGCCAGCTCTGAATAACCGTTCTTGCTTGTGCAAAGGTATTCTTCAGTGGAAGCCAGGGTGTTGTTCTATTCGTTTGGATTAATTAATCTAAAAGGCCAAGTATGTAACTCCATCATTGAGCTTTTGGATCTGTATTTGAGTTCAACTGAAATCATCCCATGCAGTAGTCGAGATAGTCCCATGGTCAGACTAGGGAAAGAAGCTTCAGAGGGCAACTGATAGAAGCATGTTGAAGAAAACCTCTCAAAATCCATTGTCTTTTAAGGAGAGGTCCTTTGGATGTCTCTCTGTGCCCCATTAATGGAGCAACTGGCTTTTAATCTTGCAGTTCCATGGTTTCTGTGCTCCTTTCCTTTCAGGAGGTAAGATTAAGCCTTTGGATCAGGCTCCAGCTGCTTCTCGCTGTTTTCAGATCGTGGTACCATGATTTCCTCTGCTCTAATGAAGTCACTCCGCATGGGCTGTTCTCCCTTTTCCATTACTTGAAATGGAAATGGGTGTGTGTAAAACACAGAGAAGCAACCACAAGCTGACCTGTGAGTGCTAACAAAGCGCAGGTGGCCCCAACAAAGCCTGGGACCCTTTGAGACACAAGGCAGGCTGGCAGTACGTGTTTCAGACCATCTCTCCCTGAGCATTATAACAGCTTTAAAAAAAAGATTCAATTAAGATGTCAAGGAAATAAATGGTCCCTCTTCCCCCCCCCCACGACAGTGTTAGCCCATGAAACGCATGAGCAAACAGCAAACAAAAGCAAACCTCGCTTACAACAGCAGGTAGCAAGGAACAAACACTCTGGCTGAGTTGCTGAGTGAGGCACATCGATTCCGTAATGAGGTTTGCAGAGGAAATGCGCTTCGCTTTCGTTCAGCACTTTGGATGGAGTTGTTTAATCGCACCAAAGGGTAAATATTTGGCATGAATCTCCTTGGCAATCTGAGCTCATTCAGTGCTCGGTGTAGCTGTTCCTGCAGTGCTGCCTCTTACCAGAGCAGGACTTTGTGCTCGCCCATGGGAAATCAGCAGGTCTTTAATCCTTCGGTTCCTTTTTCCCCCACAGTTTTGCATTAACCTCAAACTGGAGAACAGAAATGGGGCTCAGTGTGCTTTGTCATGGAGCAAGTGAGTGTTGTGCAAGGTCCTCACTGGGTGAAGGAAACAGCACTGCTGTTCTGATGGCAGCTGTTCTTAAACTTTGCAGGTGAGGAGAAAGGAGAGCAATCCTTTGCTGTCCGTGTGTAAAAGAAGCCCTCCAGCCACCAAGCTGAGGTGCAGCATGCCCAGGGAATGGCCACCCAACAGGCAGCGGGGACTCCTTGTGGAAGCAAACCCCAAAGGCAGTGGGGAAAGTACGTGGGGGAAGGTTTGGGTATTCTCTCCTCTTGCTGTTTTGGGGTGATGGTGTTGGTTCTCATGGACTTTTTGCTTTGTGTTTGAACAAAGCCCTGTGGCAGAGGGCAGCACCAGGAGGCAGCACGTTGTCAGGCTGCACAGCACCCCGCAGCTGCATTGCTTGCTCCCTTGTCATTGCTCTGCCAGTTGCCTGCGCTTTCTCCTGACATTTTGTCTCTGTGGCAGCCCAAGGGCAGGATTTACTGACCGGTACCTGCACGCTACCACAGCCTCACAGTCCCCATGGATCCCTCTCCCAGCACTGGTGTTGCTGCTGAGATGTCCCATAGCAGTTTCCATAGCACGTACCTGATGAGGAGAGCTGCCATTAATTTACCGCCCCTCTGCTCCTTACTTTGGTTTGCTTTCCTGCTTTGGTTTATTTTTTCTCTTACTGTTTCTCTTTCAACTGTTTGGTGACAGATGTTGGATGTTGTCTCTAAGGGTATGAATAGGAGTGAAGTGACAGAATGAAAGCTAAAGCAAACCTGACACCCACTTTGGGTAGTGCCCACCAACTCCCACCCAGGGCTGCAAAAGCAAATCCCAAACTGCTCTGACATTTTGTTTAAAGATTCTCCTGAAAAACCTTGGTAGGAGATGATGTCCTACATGGTTCTGTTCACGTCTGTGTTTAAAGGACGTGTAAACACTGGGTGGGAGCTGGAATGTAGACCTGATGTGACTGTAAGAATGGTGAAGGACATTGAAAATAAGGCTCTTGGATGTATGCAGATGAGTTCTGATAAAACAACCCCTTCACCTGATGCAATATCGATATAGCAGTCTGGCTGCATTGCTCTGCAAGCTACACAACCTGAAGTTCAGGGAGCAGGGTAGGGTTTAGGAGTCCTTGAGCTGTGTGTGATGCCCTTAGGTTGGAGGTTTGTGGCAGGCTAGCAGAGGGGGCCCAGTAAAGCCCATCCCCATTGTACTTGGCACGGGTGACTGCATGGGGTACCTCAAAGCACCTCAAGTGGCACTGAATACGTCTCATTGTGCAGCAGGGACCTGCTCCATGGTCCTCAATGGGCAGACGCAGTCAGGAGTGGCTGCAAGAGCTTAAGGTCAAAGCAAGGATGTGTATTTTACAGCTCAGCCTCCTTTGCTTTCTCACTGCTCATATAAAATGGCCCACATAAACACATTCATTATTAATACTAATTTATTTCACTCAATAAGGAAAAAAAAAGACCCTATCTGCAGGGCTTTTACAGCCCCACTAACTCTGGTTTGCAGAAAGTCCCATTCATTTATTTCTGCCCCCTTCCAGCTGGGATGTTTTCAAGCCTGTTAGCACAGCTAAAGTTGGACAGGTCTCTGCTGTTCTGCAACTTCTCATGCATAAATCTGTTTCAAATACTGTCCTTCATTGTCTCAGACACTGGCTGGATGAGTGGGCCCGGGTTAGATGTCACTCTGAGAGATGGTTTTGTTATCACAAAGTTAATCCTTAACAGGGAATGGTCAGGATTGCATTGATGTGCTCTGAAGTGCAGTCTAAACTGGGATTTCCTGGGTTTGTAATGCTTAGTTTCAGATGAATAACTGACTGGCCATGTTGAGAACTCAAAACTGCCAATATTTGCTTGCAGGTATAAAACCAGCTTAATTTCTTGGGACAGAGACGAGGATTAATAGGAATCTGTGGTATATAGCAGACATAAAATTTGACGTTCTTTGGTGTTTTTCTTCCCGGGAAATGTTTGTGATCCTTCATAGAGCAGCTGTCGGGATTCTTAACAGCAACTGTTTTGTCATGTTAGAAGACGTGGTAAATGTCACTCTTGTGAAGCAATAGTGTACAAAAATTGTGGTAAGAATAAGTGAGATGAAATGGCAGATAAAAAGAGATGTTGTGGGTGTGCTTTGCCTTTCACAGCATCTTAACAAACAGTCACTGGAGTCTGTTGCTAGAAGTTTCTCGGTGCAGAGAAAAGTCTTTGCCTTTCTAGTGCAATCAGTGCCTCTAAACTCTGAAGCTGAGCAAGGCAGGCTGCTGCACTCCAATGAATTGTACACTGAATTGTACATTGCACACTGCTCAGCTGCAGATCCAGGAGAGGGCTGCACAGGTCAGGTGTGAGAGGCAGAGCATCCTCCCACCAACACCAGCTGCATCCAGGGCTGTGTGCGTCTCTGACTCTGTCACAGCAATGGGAGTGCTCCTGTCACTGCACTGTGTCATTTCTGTATCTTTACGGCGCTTTATCTCATAGCATCACTATCACCATTAAGTGCGGTCAATAAGAGCACGCAGCAGCTTTGCTGAATGGAGCGTGACTTCTGAGCCTGTGCCCATTGCAGCGTTCCACGTGCAAAGCAAAATAAACTGTTTCACTTTCCTTGTCTGTAAGAGAGATGTCTCAGGGAGCTTATGCTCCTCGAGGAGTGCTTTGGGAAAGGCCTCACAAGTGCAGCGGTTGGCCTGCAAAATTAGGTGTGAGAAGGAATTGAGCTGGTCTTTGCAGTTACCTCTGGGTAACAATATTCAGAAAGGAAAGCAACTATTTCTATTGGGATAAATACTGAAATAAGAAAAAAATGTGTGGAAACTGTCCCTACGTAAGTTTCTGCATCTGCCAAACAGTTCTAAATACAGTATTAATCTGTACTGCCCTACTGCCCAGCAGGAATTTAAATGATAATATTGCTAAAATCACTTCATGATCCGGGAGACCAAGGACTTCTGGATTGCAAAGGAATACAAGCAGGCATACCTAGAAATGGAAGGGAAAGCTGAGCAACATAGGAAGCACAGAACTACAGGTGAGCTTCCAGTCTCAGTTACAGCAGTGTAAATCAAGTGTAATGTCAGCAAAATTAGGGGAGCTGCCTCAGGCTGCAGAAATGCAATTGAAATCAGTTTCCCTTTATACTTTTATGCCTCATGAGGAACTGATACAATCTTTGTTCCTATATTCAAGCATTATTGGTTAAAGTCAACGCCTCCTTGAGTGTCCACTTTAACCACTGCTAAGACTTCTGCATCAGCGCTGCTTTCTTCTGTCATCCATAAACCGTGCTTCTAAAAGGAGCCTGAAATCTCAGTGATCAAACCTTTGTGTCTATTGCAGTGCAGTTAAGGGTAAGCTGTGACCAAGGAGGTGATGAGGATTTGCTGCCTGCTGGCTGGATTTTCTGAATTTGCTGAGGGAGGAAATGGAAGATCCTTGTGTCCCCATCAGGTTTGTTTCCTTCTTCAGCAACTGCACGTCCTCGGTGCAATCTCTCATGAAGATGTGGCAACATCATAAACTTTCACTTTCTCCACATACAAAGTAGAGCTCGGAAGGAAGCCAGTTCACAGTTTGTACGTGATCCTTCTCACAAATGTACAGAGAAAAGTCACTGCAGAGGCTGGAATTAGTATCAGTGCCTAGGAGATAATATTGCAAGGATCCAGCTCTCTGTGAATATGAACACTAATTGCATCAGTTGTCATCATCCTCATCCCTGGGGAAGGGACTGGCTGCTACAGAGTGGTGCTGGAGGCAGCAGTGCACCCTGGGGCACTGAGTTGCCTCTCCCAAGCTGGGACCAGCTTGTCATTCAGGCTATCTGAATACCTGTGAGCACTGATAAGAAGTAACTGTATGTGAGGCTTCTGTCAGTGGGTTTTTTTATTGCCTCCTTTGTTTGAGAATTGATAGCACTCAACTTCTTCCAAGGTACAAAAAGTCGTTTGAGGTCCTATGGTGCTGGCTGCTGCTTTGGGGCTTTTACCTTACTTACCATTGAATTTGGGGACTGTTTCCTCAGATTCATCTGTTTGCTGCTGCATTGGGCTCAGGCTCCTTATAGCATGTCTTGTTTGGTTTGGCTCTGTGCATGAAACTGCTTTTGTAGCCAAGCAGGAAGGAATGAATATATGAAAAGTAAGAAGAGCTGGCAGGGAAACCTGGAACTCAGTCTATAACATAAGTATGTATGATGAGGGCAGGAGGGGCAACAGGATTTCATCTGAAGCTTTCTGCTATAAACTCCATGTCTCTGCTTCTTTGCAGCCCAAGGTTGTAGTGACTGAAGGCCTGGAGGACTGCAGGTGTGGTGTGGACAGCAGTGTGAAATCTGCTACCATCTAGAAGTAAATACTTTTCTTTTTTTTCCCCAAGGTAAAAAGGAATCACATCCAAAGAGATATTCATCACCACTTACAAGATATATAATTTCAGTTCTTTTTATCCATAAATGACAACACAAAGCGTTGCGGAAGGGAAGCAAATAAGCTAGGAGTCCTGGGAATGGGCTTAGTTCTGTTCTTTTTGTGAAACATTTTCACATCTGAGTGTTTAAAGTAAATGATTTAGAACAGGAATTCAGGGTTCTGCACCATTCACGGTAGCATCTCCACTCCCCAGGTGACGTAACTAATGTTCACTTTGTGGATCCAAGCTTTCTTCTGGGTGATTTCTCTCTTTGTTTTGCGACGAACCTTCCACAGACTCCTTTAAAACAAAATAATAACAGGCCGCATCCAGACAGCAGTTCAGATTAGCCCAGCAAAGGGTGACTTGAAGGGCGTCCCGTAGCACAGTGTGACAAGGGATGTGCACGATGCCATTCCTCACCAAGAAGTACAGGAAGAACATCACATGGTAAGGTGTGAAACAGACCAAAAATGTGACAAGGTTTGTCACTACAACCTTCTCTGCTCTGGTCATGTGTGTCTGGGAGTTCTCTGATTTTCTGTGGTTTCTCAGACACCTGATGATCTGAATGGTGCAGAAGGCCATGGCCACCATGCTGCCGAAGAAGATCATCTCCAGGGTGATTATCAGGCCTTTGTTTTCCCATGTGCTGTTGGAGAAGTTGTGGAAGCAGGATGAGATGTTGTGGCTTTCCTCATGAAACCGGGATGTAGACACAGTCCCGGCTGAGATGCCCATGCAGATGACAACACAAACCAGAGCAGCTTTCTTGGTGGAGCGCAGGGTGGGAGCCATGAAAGGGTGCTGGATGGCGATGTAGCGATCTACGCAGATGCAGACGGAGATGAGGATGCTGCCATACATATTTATAAAGTAAAGACTCTCCAAGATGGAACAAAACACAGCCCCAAATTTCCACTTGTCCTGAAGGTGATAGGAAATAATTTTAAAAGGAAGAGTGAAGAGCAGCAAAGTATCCAGGAAAATAAGGGCTATCAGGTAGACTGTAGGTTCTGACAGCTTTTTAGCTGGAAAAAACAGGAACGAGAGGGCCAGCACATTGAACAGCAATCCCAGGATAAATGTGGGAGTGTACATGATCAGCTGGAACAGCTCTACTCTGGGGTTGATGCTGCTGTTGATACAGGTGTCGTTCATGTCTCCAGGTATACTGAAAGAGAAGCGAATCACCTTCACCACGAGACGGAAGACCACATCTAAGACCTGGTACAAAGGCCAACAAGGTCTGTAAGTGTCTGCAGACCTGGAGATAATTTTTCTTCTTGGGCTGTGGTGTGCTGGTAGAGACTAAATCTTCAGAAGAAAATGAAACTTAGGAACCCAAACGTTTGCTTAAATCAGCCAGACTTACCGCAGCTGGTAAACTGCTGCCTGCTGCAGAGGTGCAGCAAATGTACGGTGGTTTCTTCTCCCCGAGCGGGGATGAAAAATATCAAGGCAGATAGGTCTGAGCAGGGGTCCTGAAGTAATCCTCCGTTAGAAGAAAGCTGAACCCTGCCCTCAGGCTCTCCTGATAAGGATCAGGAAGGATCTCATTGGTTTCTGCAGTCAGAATCACTTACGAATCCAAATGCGCAGGGATACCCGGTTCTTTCTTGCAGCCAAATCTATCACGGCAGATGTTGTCTGTAAATAAACCCATTAAATATCTTTCTGTTAGAGCCCAGAAACCACCTTCATCTGCCTCCCAGTAGCTGTCGTTACTTTTACCTGGTGCCTTTCTTACATGAGTTACTGACACTGACGCTGTTTCATTTTGGATTTGGCAGCCTGTCATCAGGTGGACAGTGTAAGATCCCGTTCTACAGACCAAGCCGCTTCCCTGGCGTTTCAGAGGTAAGTTCTCTTGCCCTGTAGTTTGAGGCACAGATCAGCACAGTGGAAAAATAATTCTTGCATAAAAACTAGCAATTCTTAGAAAGGAAGAGCAGGATGGCAGTTTGCTCTGTAAGGACATGCTGATGCCAGGTAAACAGTCCTGTAAGCTGCTTGGTTACGTTGCAGAAATTAGAAAGACAGTCCCAGAAACTCAGCCTGATGAGGAGAACAGCTGCTGGCATGGCTGTGGGTACCAACAAGCATGCCTCTGCTGGGTCAGTGCTGCTGGAGCAGGTATAGGCTTTATTCAGACTGCCCACCCAGGTATGTGTGCCCCCACATTTGGCAGTGCTGCTGGCTGTGCACTCAGTAGCCTCCTTTGCTGCAGAGCACCGTAAAGCACGTAGGGGCACGGCTCAGCAGTGGGGCTCTGCTGCTGTATGTGAGAAACTGAGGGGAAACAAAGAAAATCCCTCACCCAAATACAACAGGACAGGAAAGCCTGGGGTTGGGAAGCACTTGGTGATCTGAGTAGCTGGAAGGGAGAAGCATCCCCAGTGACACTGCTCCCAATTCAGTGCCTGGGAGCTCAGCCCCTGCAGCAGCAGGGCTCGGGGTTTTGCTGGGAGTGGCACTGGGCTCTCAAGCCCACAGATCCAAATGGGGTTCCAACAGATGAGGGGTTACACTGATGAGCTGGAGCTGCACAGAGGCACTGCGCTGCACAAAATGGTGTCCCGAGCCCACAGTGTGCTGCTCTCCTGCAGGGTCCCCGTCCTCGCATGAAGCATTGCCAGTCCTTTTAATGCTGGGAGGGAACCCACTGCTGAGAGCCAAAGGGATGACAAGTTGGTTAAGGAATTCCTGAAAAGTTATTAGTATTGAAAAAGCCCTTTGCTGCATTGCCTTTCTAGAAGATTTCATTAGACCTTTCTTTCTCCCTCAGTGTTCTTTTGCTTTGTTTTTTAAATAACGGTGTGTCAAAGGAGGTTCTAGATCCAGGGAAATAAAATAAGAAAGTAAAATTTCAGCTTCTTACCCAAAGTTTTGCTTGGTACAGGTCTAGTGACGATTAAAAGGCATTTCAGTCTAACTTGATGTATAGATTTATAAACATGAGAAGGTGGTTTGTTCTTTCTTCAGAAACAAACCAAGAAACCCCAACGAGTAAACATGTTATAAGCAAAACAGATGACAGAGAGCACGTTTAGTTTTCAGATCACGTAGCAAGAAGAAGGTTTGTAAGGTAAGATTTCCCTATAATGTAATACTGTCTCTTGCCAACTCACCTCTGGGCTCTCTCTGGTGCTGCTCATTGACTTGCTCCCCTTGGCTTGTAGAAGTCTTGAATCTTGTGTAATCTTTGAAGGCTGTGGAGTGAGCTGCATGCAAAGAAACAGGCGGTCTGGCTGTCAGAAAGCACCACGTGCTGCTGCTTTTTTTTTCATCACATACCTCCATTGCAGCAACTGATCCCCCTCTGTGTCTACACACATGTGCTATGTAGGTGATCTGTCACACAGTTTGAGGATGTAAACAGTTTTCTTTGTAGGGCTCGCATCTCTGTGAGTGACTCATTCAGAGCAGCCTCCATTATCAGAGGAGTCAATTCTGGCCCTGCAGAGCTTTGTGTGACTTCTTTCTACAGGAGTGTCAGCTGCCGAGATGTGCTTTAAACTATATCCTCAGCTATTGCTGTCAGTGCCTTTTCCTTTTCGTGCTACCAGAAATGAAAAAGAGATCATCAGTTTTCAAAGGTGATCTTCAATGTTCATTTTGAGTTGGTATTTGAAAAAAGAAAAAGAAAAAAGGAAAATAGTTGCTCTTACATCTGCTTATACAGGTGAGAAGCAGAGGATTTACCTCGGAACAGTGTCAGGTGCTGACTGCATTAAGGGAGAAGCAGCAAAACTGTCTATTGTTTTACACATTGCATGTGTTTTTGTGATCCCCTTTAATAAAGGGGGAAGGAAGGATGATGGGGGTAAATCTGGGGCTGCTGGGAGTGTGGGACAGAGCCCAGCCACCATAGGTGTGCATAGTGGTGCAAATTCACTTGGAGAAGGTGTGAAACTGAAAGGGTGGGAAAAAGTGATGCTGAGGGATGACAGCGAAGGGGAAATGAAACAGTGTGAGTAACATATAGAAGGGCTGGGGATAGTCCACAGCCGCCTCCCAGGCTGTTGATTAATAGTGCAACTTGTGATGCAGGGGCGAGGAAGCTGCAGGCAGGCAAGGTGCCTTTCTTTTCATGCTATCGGCCTTTATAGGTTGTGATTCTTCAGCAGAACCACGAGACCGGGTGGGCTTTCCCTCGTCTTGCAGACTGACTGGTTGGTCTGCTCAATGCTCTGCTTGTTCCTTGTGCTCACCTTTGGGGCCAGCCTTCCCCTAGCAGTGCCAAGCTGCACCAGCCAGCTCAGGGTGCTAGTAACCTAAATCAGAGTCTAATTAGGGAGAAAAATAATTGTTCTACTCAAGAAGAGGGAGAATTCACTGCTATGGTCCACTTGTTTTCCTACTTTATTTCCCCCAAACGCCCTTCAACATCTCCAGATTTCAGTTTCTTTCACTTCCCCCTTGCCCTCCCATGTCCCCACCCCTGGATTTTCCCTTTCTGGAAAGGCTGCTGTAGCCCTGCACTGGAGAAGAAGCTTTGGGAGCCAGCCAGAAGGAAACAGCAGTAGGGAACATGAGACTGGTTAGTAGATACCTCAACAAGGCAATGTGCAAAGCCTTAGGATGGTTCTGGGGAAGCTTTTACTGCTTGCCTGGAGTCACTATGAGGGTCTGAGCTCATCCCCGAGCTGTTTGTTCCTGCTGCAGGGCTTCAATGAGTGACACAGGAACAACACCCTCCTCCTCCATCCCACCTGGCTGGAGGAGGCCCAGGAGGCTGTTGGAATTTGTTCCTGCTCACCCTGAGCCATGGATCACATCCTGGCTTTGGGCCACCACGACATCCCCACAGGACTGCCTGCAACCTCCAGGTGAGCCAGAACTTGGATGCCATGTCCCTCTACCTAAACTCGTTGGCTCTGCGGAGCCATTTGTTATTGAGTTGCTCCATCTCGTGGTTGAAGGGGAAATGAGAAGCAAAGTTTTATCACTGCACTGTCTCGGCCTCTATCTGTGGCTGATCACCAGCAGGAATGGTGTATCCTGTAGCTCAGACGGCTTATCCCATAACTTCCTCCACCAGCGAAGCACTTGGCTCCCTGCATTCACTGCCCTTGCTCTGTTGTCCACACCGTGGGTGACCCAGGAATAATGAGCAAAGGGAAACCAAAAACCTCTGCCTTTTGTGGTGGGCAGAGGGAGCAAAAGCATAGAAGCAGATGAAACAGAACTTCTCCGTAGAGAAAGTGACCATAAGCATTGCTGTTGAGGCCAGGAAACTGCTGTGCCAATGTAGAGTTCTGACTCCAGGAGGAAGCCAGCTCACCAGCTTTTAGTGTCCCTTGGAAAGACCCAAAGCCTGAAGGAGGAACCTGCAAACCCTGGCTGTGCAGCAGGACCATGACTGTCTCAATGGAGAAAGGTTCTTTCAGTGGTGGAGGAGCTGAATCTGTTGCCTGAGTGAGCAGGTGAGCTGATGTCTCCCTTTGAGGTGGTTTTGAGTTTGTCGAAATGGATGACTCATTTCAACAGAGATATCAGCTGGGGATGCTGCATGGGGCTCTTGAGGACATGCCAGCAGGAGGGGTATTTTCTGTGTCAGTGCTCTGAGAGTGGTCAAATTTGAAACCAGTGAATATTTTTCCTCACTATTTTACTACATGGCAGTTCAGGCATTTCCCTACCTGCTTGTTCTGCTCTCAGCTGCACAACACCTGCTGCCAGCCTGGAGGAGACGTGTGGGTCGTGCTGCTACTCTTCCCACTGCATTACCTTTAGCTCAGCCCAGTGGGTGTCCAGCAGTGCTGGCGTACCCACAGAGGGCCCCCACATTGCAGTGTGCCTCCTTCCAGCCAAATGGCGAACTCATTCTGACACTTCAGAGGTAGTTTTATGCTTCATTCCTACTCAAACCCTTACCTACATTTGTCTTCAATGCATACTCAGATTGGATATTCGAAAGAATTTCATCTCAGAGCACTGAGACACTGCACAGCTGCCCAGGGATTGATGAGGTCACCATCTCTGGAGGTGTTTCAGAGCCATGGAGATGTGGTACTGAGGGTCAGCAGGCATGGTGGGGTGGGGTTGGATTTGGGGATCTTAGAGGTTTTTTCCAACCTTAATGATTTTATGACTTTGTGATATAGCCCCAATCCCTGGCCTGACAAAACAGACACTTCAGTTGTCCATGTGCAAGGTGGAGAAAAAGAAGCCAGTAATTGAAGATGATTGAGGAGCTTTCGCTTTGTTATTCACAGAGCCAAGGTGCACATAGGCTATACAACTGCACCTCCTATCCAAAAGGCAGCCTTACACATTTTAAGCCATCCAGGCTGCTTGTGTGGCTGAGGAACTGTGTCCCACCAGCGTACTGCTTATGGTGGCCAGCATCAATCAGCCTTCATGTAGCACTTGTTCTCAGTGTTTTCCACACCTCATTTCTGGAGGCGTGTGAACTAGCACAGCATGCATGTACAGTGTGTGACAAGTTACTGCAGCCTGGAGGGCGTCGAAAATCATTGTGAGAAAATGATTAACTAAGCAGGAAAGTAAGAGTCATTATAGGAAAGAGAAAAAGTGCTTCTAAGAGGACGTCCTGTCTTTGACTGAAGCCAGCAGTGGATGTTTAGGGGAAGAATGTCAGAAAGTGGGATCCTGCTGCTGACAGCACTTCCAGCAGCAAGCTGCTCGGTCAATAAGGAAAGGGTGGTCATAGAGCTGCCCTCACTGAGTTCCCCAGCTCACTTCTTTCTTCCCATTTCCCACAGAGTTCTTCTGCTGACATATAGCTGTGCAGTGTGTGATAGACTTGTGTCTATCCAGCGGGCAAGTCTAGCGTTTGATTCTTGATAACTCAGATCTAACCATTTTGTTAGTATTTTAGGAGACCACTTAGATATAAACTGTCGAATCGTGACTTCTGGCCTTCTGAAGGTGGCAGAGATCGGAGGGCAGCAGAGCTCCAGGTGGGTCGTGATGGATAATCACCACAAAGAGATGAATGAGAAATGCAGTCACAACCATCAGAATGCGATAGCAGTACTTTGCCCTGAATATACATGGAAGCAATACTCCCCGGGATAAATACTTATATAACAAACTAATAGTATTTCCAACAACTTGTTCTAAAAAAGAGGCTTCTTGTTATTTCCCTTGTTTAAACTCATTTTTCTTGCTCAGAGTCTTGCTGTATTGTTACCCAGACAGTGTGTGAATGCAGTTCTCTCTCTTCTGGCTGTATAGCTTGGTCTGGACATGTCATTTTTGTGCTTCACTTTAGTATCCCATTGATCCAGCGTTACCTCTGCCAAGCGCTGTGCTGATGAGGTGTTTGCTGCACCCAGCCAAGCCTTTTTTAGGGTGATTTGGATGTCTGCACAGGACATCACAAGGCACCATGGCTGCCATACAGAGTCAGGCACTCGAGTCAGGGAGTTTCCATCCTCTCCTGAATGTAACTGTTCTGGTGTCATCCTGGTGACACACACAGGGGGGATCTGTCATCTTGATTTTTCTGATTCCCATAACATTTTATTTAGGGTGAGTCTGTGCCTTTACGATAAAAGCATGCTGTCTCTGCTGTTACAGCGCATGCCAATTGCAGAAAGGATGAAGAGAAGAATATCTTTCTCTCCCTTTTTTCCGCAGCTGAACTCAGGATGTGGTGGCCTTCAAGCAGATCTTGTGCTGTCGTAAGTGCGTTGATGGTGTTTGTGAAGCATGCAGTGGTGGGTTTGGGGTTGATCTTTTTTTTTCGGTGCTGCTGCACAGTAGTTGGTTTTTTTCATAGCTTTTGTTGCTAACAGAGAGAAGGTCATGTGGGAAAAAGTCCATTCCCTCGTTTCGGTCATATTCAGATGAAAAGCAGAGGTCTCCTTATAGCTTGGTTTCCCTTCGTGCCGCTGTCCCTGTTTTGTATTAGGGTGCAGGGATCTTGGAATGAGCTAGCTTTTGAGACGCTCTCTCTTCTCAAACCAGTTACTACGTAGTAACAGTGTGCAGACTCAGAAAGAGAATCCTGAATTTCCAGCTCTATTTTTTACACCAAACCCTTTAAAAGCCATCGACTGATGATCTGATGGGCAGCATCCTACAGCCTGCAGACACTGATGGGAGGAGAGCTCCTCTGGGAATGGGGTTTATTGGCAGGACACCAAGGACAGGAGCTGGGACCCCGACGGTGTGTGCTGGCCAGGATGTGGTAAGGCACTTTGGGTGGTGATGGCTGACTTGTCCCCATCTTGCTGTCTGGCACAAGGGCGAGTGGAGCTGTGTGGTAAACCAAAGCTGGGGAGCAGCTTTTGGGCTGCCTGAAAAAGCAGCAGGCAATGTGGTTTGGCAGTGTGAATAATGCCTTTGATGCCGGTTGCCTATAAAATGAGGAACTTGCAAGGTTTAATGCTTGTGAGGTGATACATCCAGAAGGGTTTGACTGTCATATCGTCTGTAGGAAAGCATTTCTTGAACCGCATTCGGGATGTAACTGACATGACTTAAGAATATGCTTAGAAAAGCATGCAGCAAATGGCTTGTTGAACAAAAGCCTGCATGCCGTGCTCATAAACATCTGTACCAGCAGAGGTGACCCACTGTTTCACAGCTGCTATGACAGAATAACTGCTTAAACACACCACCCGCCCCTCTCTGTGCTCACATCCACTGCTTGGACTCTAGAAACATTCAACAAGCATCACTGAATATCAGTGAGTGCCATTTCTTCCACATGGAGGAATTCAGTTCCACCTCTTTGCCTCATATACACTTCCATGTCAGATGCCATTTTGTCAGGCTGCCCCTGTCTGTCACACAGCAACTGAACATAATGGGTTGTTGGTGGGAAGGCTCACCCTCCTCTACCACACCACCAACATCCGCCTCCGATGTTGTGGGCCAGCATGATAAATTAGGAGGCATTATTTTTGGAGCAGCCCTTGTTTATATTAAAAAAAAGAAGAAAGAAAAATAAAAAAAGGCTGAGTTTATGAATTTTTATGATCATTAAAACTTCCCAGCGAGTCAGCTGAAATCGTGGGGGATTTTGCTTAGCTGCTAATACTGTACTCTCAAGACTTCACATACTTATTAATTTTTAGTGAAATCCGATTGTATAAATACGGCCCTGATGAAGTTGTTACAAACATTTATCAGGCCACATCCTTTTCCTGTTGTTTTCCTGGTAAGCAGTTTTAAAGACAAGTATTAAAACATTTGAGCGTAAAAATCCTCCGGTATTGAACATTTCTTTGTAAATAACCGCAACCACCAATGCAAGAGCATCTGGGACTGCAGCTCTGGTGCTTAGTTAGCAGTCCGGTTTTTGATCTGAAATTAAGAAAAGTACATTAGATCAGATCTGAGAGGATGATGAGTCCAAGCTTCTAAAACTGAACCTTAGTAGCATATATATATATATATATATATATATATATATATATATATATATATATATATATATATAGTATAGTAGCATATATATATATATATATATATATAGGGCCTGCAAAATTTCAGCCCATCATAAATGTGTCCCCCACCGGTAGGAGAAGAATCATGATCCTGAACTGAACATTTGTATTACTTGCTTCCCTCTTCTTTAACCCATTTATTAAACTAAGAACTATTGACTGTTCTGTGTAGGAGAACTCCTGCTTACGGTTATGGATTGGAAGATGCACGTTTGGAGGAGATCCCTTAAGTGTAACTCCCTTAGAAACAAATGGGTCCGCTATATGACTGTGCATAACCCCTGTTCTGGCCAGCAGCTTCCACACCAACATCCAAGGGACCACTGGTAGAGGTACGTGATGCTATTGTAAACCTATTTGTATTAGTTAACTCGGTGCTAGTTATACCATCACTCTTCGTTCTGTAAATGTTGTAGCTGCAATGTGATGTGAGCTGGCTGGTCCGCCTGCCCTCCTGCACACCTGGACTGTGCCGTGCTGCTGGAGGAGCTCCTGGTGGGGCTGGGAGGGGTCTGGGCACTGCATGCTGAGCCTCCTGGCAAGAAGGAAACCCAGACTGACTTTTCATGTTGTTTTCATGTCATCCACCAGTCATTTCATTACCCCTCCCGTTCTCACCATATTCTCCACCCTCAGACATAAACAGACATTAACACTCCCAGCTCACAGAAATGAGAAGGAAGGTGACTCAGTCCCATACCTTCCAATATACAGGAAAAAGCAGCTTTTTCTCACTGCTGAGGGAAATCTGGGGCAAGTTCTATGAATAGTTTGAGCTGCGGCTTTCTAGCAAGTGTCAAACCCAGAAAGCCCTGTAGCCAGGCCAGTCTGTGAATGAGCAGAGCTGGTGGGAAAAGACCATCTCCATGTGGCTGTGTGCCCTGCTCTGCTGGCGCAGGCACAGCAAGGTGCACCCACTGCTCCCAGCAGCCTGCAGGGAGGGAAGCATCCTGCCTGTCTGCTGCTGCTGCTGCCTGAGACTGAGCTGTGACTTTGTTCCACAGAACCAACAGGAACAAACCCCCACAGTTATTTCTAAAAGACTTGAGGACTAACAGTAGGTGGAAATCCATTTGGAAGCCTTGGCACCTCCTGCCAGTGTACTGCTGGTATTTGGGTAGTTGCAGAGCTCACTGAAGCTCGTGGGCATGCTCTGCACCTTCCAGACAAACAAACTGCAGGAAGAGCTAATTGTGCCATTAAACAAATGAGGATCCAAAGAACAGGCTGCTGCTGCTGAGCCCCTGGGGTGGCTGCAAACTCTGAAAGAGGTTGAGGTTGGGATAGTATCAGCCACACTGAGCTCTCATTCCTCTTAAAATATTTCTGTTGTTGGAACTGAAAAGCGTTCCACCCACCTGTGGGTGGATTGGATGCAAACAGGGTAGAAGGGTTAACTGGTCACAGCTCTCGATTTATGCAGGGGTCAAACAAGAGGCAGCACGCAGCAGAAGGCCAGCAGGCAGCAGTTTGAAAGCAGGAGGCAAAATTAACCAGGGCTGCATGACCAGGGGTATTTCAAGGACAGAAAGCTGAGGGAAGAGCTCACTAAGGGCTGAAAGAAAGGAAATGACTCCTTGCTATTTCCTACCTGCTGAGCACTGAGAGACAGAATGCAGTGTACATTCTTTATAAGTATATATATATATATATATATATATATATATATATATATATATATATAAAACTGAGCTAGACTGAAATCTGCAGGTGATGGCTCTCGAAGCATTTGTCTGTGCTCTAAGTGAATAATGGTGTAAGATAGAACAGCCGCTCGCTTCCCAGCATGAGCGTGGAGAAGGAGCATGTGCTGGTTCTCGCCTGCTGTCAGCATCTGTATCAGTGATGTCTGCTTTGGTCCCTGTGTGTTTGTCTGCCCACGGTACTGTAGTCAAACTGGCTTTTTCACAGCCCCAGCCAGCACTGAGTTTGAGGGTGCTGAGATAAATAAGTAATGGTCCAGCTTGCTTCCCAAGCTGAATTACCAGCACTGAAAGTCAAAGAAGTAAAAATAGATCAATAAAAGGAGAAAGAATGGAGGGTTTGCTGTACAAATCAGGCAGATGTGATTTAGCTTCGTTTAGCAAAGTCTGTAACTCCAAATGAGTCACGCTGCCTGCTTTTCAGAAAAGGGTTCAGTTCTCACGATGTCTGTGCATTTCTGTTACCTGCTACAGAAAACTAAGGGGATATAGGCCCGAAGATGTTATTATTTTATTGATCTTAGTGTTACATAAAGCAACAATACATAACAAACCACACTTGCTGTAGTTTGGTTTTGGTGTTTCAGCCCATACTTTACCTCCTGCTGTTTCAAAGAAGTCGTGCGACACACGCTCATTGTTGCAGCGTGGTCTAGCTCTGTAGGTTAGAAGTGGAGAGCTGGAGATCTATGCAGTTCTCTCTGCAGCTGGAGCTGTAATGTGCTGGGTGTGCTTAAGTGTGATAGAATCCCAGCATTGAGTTGGAAGGGATCTTTAAAGGCCATCTAGTCCGGCTCCCCTGCAGTGAACAGGGATGTTGTAGACTGAGTATAGATCACAATGACTGCCTGTTTGAGCTCAGCCTACAAGGATTGTGCACAGCCTCCTTTCCAGAAGCATCTGCTGTAATTAAGGGGCAGCAGAGATGCTTAATAAGTAGCAGTGTGGTTTCATCTGCAGGATATGGATGTGCAGGTCTCTCACAGAGGCAGTGAACCTCAGAGAGCCCAGGTGTCCTAGCAGCCCTCTGTCCTCGGGCAGGAGGGACTGGTGATTGTTGAGAGCAATCCAGATGTTAACCATGTGAACTGCTCACTTGAGATGCCAGAAACATTTCATGGGTGGTGGAAAGAGCTTCAGCTGTTCCTTGGCATTTCAGTCAGTCAGGAAATACAGCTACCGGGAGGACCACTGGGGAATCAAACGGTGATGCTGAGCCTTGGCAGTGCTGCAGAAGGCCAAAATTTACCTTAGTTTCATTTCAGCACATTGTACAAGAGATTAAATAGCTGTACATATTTTTACGTATGTCTCATATGACTGGAGAACATACAGCCTTTCTCTCTTCTCCCTCCTACCTTCGACTGGGCATTCTCATATGTTTTCTTCAAAGCTGCACTTTTTCTCTTTGATCTCGTGTGATCTTAACATGGCAATCATAAGTGTGAATGCGGCTGTTTGCGGTTTCTAGAACAGCAACGTGGTTTCACCCATGCACTAAAGGTAAATGTAGCCTTGCTCAGATTGAAGATTCCCCAACCTTCCCCAAACCTTCTGGCTTGCAATCAGCATCCTGCCCTCTGTGTACCAGGTGGGTACAGGACCAGGAGGATGCCATGAGGCAGCGCTTAATTGGCAGCTCTTGCTACAGGTATTTCCCACCCTATAAGCAGCTCTAGGGCTGGGGCCCAAAGCAGTGCCTCAGGAGGGCTTGAAGAAGTGGTGAGCTGGAGTGAGAGGAAGCAGATGGCAGGACGCGGTTGCTCCCAAACACCTGCTTGTTGAGTGAGCTTTGAGTCTTGCCACATAGTCTGCAGATATGTCAGGTCTGCCCATGGTGCTGCCACCAAAGTCATAAAGCACACAGCTTTCCGTGTAGGCGGTGTATAAAGCAACAGATCACGATGCAGAGGAAGTGCCAGATGCTGGGGGAGGCTTTTTGCAGTGAAGTTTGGCAGGTGGCATAGCTTAGCATGGATGGCAGCCTGCTGCCTGGCCTGGCTGTGTGCAGTCCTCAGTGACAAGCCTTCATTCCAGGACTGGGTGCTGGGGAGAGAAGTGACACTTATGGCCTGTTAGCAAGGCAGAAAATGGCAGTGATTTAATAATGCTAGATAAAAAAATCCATGGTTCTTGCATCCATTTTGCTCTGGTGGTCCCTGTGTCATGCTGTATAGTACAGTGACAGCTGCTGGCATTTCATTTTATTTAACAGATATTTAAAAGTGAAATGCACAAAAGCAGATTTTCAGGCAAGGCCCAAGGCAATGAGTCATGCTGCTCTAGGCATGGTTTGACATGGGCTTGGGCCATGCTTGCTGCTCAGCCCCTGCCCGCTGCCTCACCGCACTGCTTCCCGTGCAGCCGGCACTGCTGTGAGCACTGTGTGCTGTGGGGTGACATTCTGATTTCCTCAGATGAAAGACACTGTATAACTTCAACTGTTCTTTGTCTGCTGATGCGTGCTTTGCTGCAGACGCTTGCTTTAGTCTACATGTTGGCCAGATGTTAAAAAGGTAAGTGGAAGGTTGAGAAAGACCTCTAAGATCCCTAAGTCCAACCCCAGTGCACCATGCCCATTGCCCACGTCCCTCAGTGCCACATCTCCATGGCTCTGAAACACCTCCAGGGATGGTGACACCCACCCCCCTGGGCACTGTGCAGTGCCTCGCTGCTCTTGCTGAGAAGAATTTATTCCTAATGTCATCCCCATGGCAGGGCTGCAGGCAGCTCCTTCCCCTGCCAGGCTGCAGCAGGCAAGGCTTGCCACTGTGATTGCCACCGTGCACTGCATGCTGCTGCATCCCCTGTTCCTCTTCCTCTGGGCCTTCCTTCCTCTTGCAGACAGCAGGCTGGTGGCTGAGGGAAGCAGCAGCTTCCCCTTGGGGTGGCTGAGCTCTTGTCTTTGTGCCCTGAATTTTGGCAGTGCAGGGAATGCAGACAGTGCAAAATGTGCGTGGGGTGGGGGCTTGTCTCTGTGTTTCTCTTCAAGTCTAGCAAGCATGCTGATTTGAAATTCAACCAAGCCAGATTTCCCACCTTTAGTGTTATGTAATCAAAGGCAAGCACATTTCTCATCAGTCTGATCAGGTAAGGCATGTTTCTGCCCCTCTTCATAGTAACAGTTCCTCCTAGGAAAACCAAATTCCCTTTTGGTGTGTGGTAGCCAAAGTCCCATCGTGACCAAGGTGCTGCTAATTGTGGCTCTGCTGCCAAACTCCAGGCACTACCTGTCAGCTGGGGAGGAGAGAACATGGGGCGCAGGGCTGCTGGGCTCCCTGCGTTGTCACTCACATCCTAAAGGACACTGCTCCTCTGCTGCCCTTTCCTCACCTTTGGCTGAAAGGATGGAGGCCTGAGCCTTGTAGGGGAAGGATTGAGTCTAGAATGGAAGATGTTCTGAAAGTGAGGGGGGAAGAAACCTTCAAAACCACTTTGATGAGAGAGGCAAAAGTCTGCATACCTTTGAGAACACCATAGCATTGATTCCTCTTTCGTTCACTTGAGTGCATGTGGGACGTGTTTAGTTGTGGTGGTGTGTGTGTTTTGGGCAGGCTGAATTGTGGTGCTGGTGCCCAAGTGAAGTATTGCTTAGAGCAGCACACCGAAATGTGAGGTTGGGGAAGGATATCTCAGAAAATCAGCTTTGGTCTTCAAACCGGTTTCGACTTTGCTTTGCAATCTGCAGGCTGCTTCAGTTGTGGGGATGGCTGCTCTTCTCACTTCTCAGATTTCTGAACACTTGAAATTGATGTGATAAGCTGCTAGCGTGACATTTATTTATGAATATGAGTTTTTATTTATGCTCTGTCTGTTTTACGCTTTTTTTCAGCTGGTATTTTTCATCAGAATGAAGTGATGCTGGCCTGTCCCTGCAGATCATCTGCTCTCTTTGCCCATGGCCAGTCAGGCACTGCCCGTGCTTTGCTTTGGGCTTGGATCCTGCCTCAGCTGCCTTCCCACTTGCAAATCATGCAGTAGCATACTGAAAGCTGTGCATTTTGAAGGCTTTATGAAGCAATTTCCAACTAGCTCGTACACTTTCTATTAAACCAGTTATTTCAAAGGGATTTGCAGGGCAATAGTAGCTTTTTAAAAGTTTGTCATAATATATATATAGTTCTATAACACTTGAAGTGAGTGGAGTGGCACTGATATAAGGTTTTGCTCTCACGTGGGACTGGGAAATTTCAGATGAGATAATCCATCAGGGAAGAACAAGATCTAGAAAGTGTGGGGAAAACCCTGTGCATGAGTGTTATCTTTTTTTCTGTTTTCTTTTTCTTTTGGCTGAACCACTCTCACGCTCGATGGTCTTTCAATTGCTGTATGAGTCTACCCACTGCAGCCTGGGAATCACATTCAGTGCTGAACAAATGCTAGCTAGTTGTAGAGCATTGGTGGAGTAACGTACCATTGATAGAACTGTCCCAAGGGGCAGTCAGATCTCTCTTGTTTCGCAGAGGCCTGGCCCAGCCAGAGAGGATGATGGATGTGCCCCAGGTCCAAAAGCAGCACTGCTGCAGGCTGCTATATGCTGCTGAAGGAGGCATCTTGGATGGTTCTGCAGGATGGAGACACAATTATATTTCCTATAGCCCTGAACTGCAGGTAAGAGCTGACGGTCGGTCTGGGAGTCTCATGTGAAAGGGGGAGAAAGCGCAGTGTTGGAATAGCGGGCTCTTTTATTGCGTGGTATTAAGAAGCTTGTTGGAAAAACAGCATTTGGAATAGCAGTTCTGGGCAGGCTGCTGCCGCTGTGAGACATGAGGGGAATAGTAATTGTTTCTGAAAAGAAGAAAGCATCGTGTGTTTCGCCAATAGAATGAACTATGTACATTTGCTGGACGCCTGGGCTTCTTTGCAGTAGCTGATTTATTCTTTTTTGATACTGTTTCTGAGTAAGTCCTTGCAAAGGAGTAAGCTAATCCACGTGAAATATGGACTTCTAATGGCTGTTTCTGATGAGCACTTCTTTATTAGGACAATGCTTCTTTGAGCATGCGGTACATATGAGTCCCTGGGAGAAGAGCTGGGCATTTGAGGGGTTCACATTCAGGTTCTTGTCATTTGTCTCTGAATTAGAAATAGCATCGAGAAAGAAAAAAAATCTCTACTATTGTGAAGTCTGAGAATTGAAATGATGAACTCGTGCACTTAGTCAGGAAAGCTTTTGTTGTTGCTTTTTGAAATGTCAAATGCTTCTCAGTTTTATTCATCATCAAAAGTGTTCTGTGCTTGGGGTTTTTGATTGCTGTTCTCACTGGTTTAAAGATGCAAGCAGACAGAGATTCTCCAGAGCTAACAGTGAATTGGGCAGAGGAGGCTTTGTGTAAAATTATGATAGCAAAAGTAATATAATTTTAGTTGGAGGTCAAGGACAAAATTCAGAGGTATTATTTAAATTTAAGTCCATCTTGAAAAGCAGTGAATTGAAAGTGACATCTTCTTACTGAAAATACGTGCTCTTTTTGTGCTAGAAGATTTGACTACCGTTAGTAGCCCTGTAAAGCCAGCACAGCTGGGCTCTCTTCCTTCTTTCTCTTCCTTCAGAAATGTTGAGTATACTCAAGCTGCTCTTATTTACAAGCAAAATGTAGACAAATTGAGTTATATACAATATCACTTTGGGCCAATAGAGAAGTGGCACTGGTGGTGATAAGAGAGAGGACAGTAGCCCAATCTGACTTCTAGATTCTATTCTCTGAGCAGGCTGAATCTACATGGTGGGTCCCATCACTTCCATTCTTACAGATAATTCTGATAAACAGATCTCTGCTTCTTTTATTGAGCAGATTAAGTTTCTTTCTGTAAATGAAGTCTTTCCTTATCTTGGACAGGAAAAATACAAACAGCTTTACCTTTGCTGAAATCACAGTGTGTTGGGAAGGGCCCTCAGGCACCATCTGCCTTCTCACAGCAGGTATTCATGCAACACCAGATCGGTTCTGTTAAGAGATCTGACTACGTGTTGGAAACATCTGTGAGTGGTTATCACCCAGCTTCCCTGTGTGATCCCTTCCAGTTTTGCATTGCTCTCTTGCAGAGAAAAGGAACTGCTCCCTCTGAAAGGGGACTGTCAGTGATTTATGGAGAGATTTTTTGTTTTCTGGATCAGAAAAAGGTTGAAATAGGGAGATAAGGATCGTACGCTGCTGTCATACTGGGGAATTAAAACGTATTTTCAAATCATGCATTTCACACATACAGTTTATTTTCTAGAACACGTTCTTTCCAAAACACACATTTCATATGCAAAGTAATGCAAAAAGTATGAGAAAGAAAGGCTATTTCATACCGAAAAGGATGCAGGTTTCTGAATGACCGAGTAGCAAGTAATGTTTTGCAGACCTCCTGTTTTGTAAAGCTTCAGCATAACAGCAGATAATGGCAAAGGTGATGATGAAAACCTCTGTCACCGAGCTCCTCTCATGACTCAGCTGTGGCAATGTCTAACATTAACGAGCCTTAAAGCACTCTCACATTAGGTCCAGTACGAGATGTGTACAGCTGCCCCCTTGTGCAGTCATTTATTTAGAAATCAATTGACTGAAAACTGTATTTTCAAAACTAGCCCTGTGTCTTTTCTTATTTCCTTCAAACATAAACCATTTTCCTTTCCCATTTGAAATAAAAGGAGTATCTATCCCAGCACAGAGACCCGGTTCCCACCAATTGTAAGCAATTTTATGGCTGTTTTTTAAAGGCACGGAAATAGATTTCTTGATGTGAAGGTGCTTCTGAGTAAGGGCATAAACCATAACAATATAGTGGTACAAGAAATAGAAGGCTTATATTGCAATAAGGAAGCCTTTGGTTTCAACACAGAGCCAAATGTACAAATGGCCCAAGGGCAGTGACTTACCAGAAGAGTGATTCAGGCATTTCCAGGGACATTTTGTGATAATAAAGTTCAGGCTAGGAGGGCTCCTCTGAGGAATGAGTTTGATAGAACTGATCCAGTGTTTCATCTGGGAGCCTGGAGTACATCAGACAAGTGCTCCCAAACTCTATTTCGTGTTTGTGATGTGGTACTTGCTTACCTACGTCTTCTTCCCCAAGTAAGAATGAGAAGGCAGGCAGAAAACATTCATACATCTATCTTGTTATATCTTAGAATGATTATCTATGCTTCAGTATGTGCAGTCTTTCACTAAATGCAGTATTTGAAGGGGTTACTTTGTTTCTAATGTGCAAAAGCTGTTTTAAAGTTGAAGGATAAAATTGTGCTGGTTCCTTAGCGATAGTTATCAGCAAGCTTTGTAGTTTGTTGCTGTTACCTGAGATAGGGTGTTGTGTAAAGAGATGCTGTCACGTACTGGGCAGCCTGGTCCTCTGTGGAACAGCTCTGGCTGGTGTGTGATGGTTTATAATGCTTATGAGAGGGCCAGCCAAGTTGTTGGAGCAGATGAGCTCTGACAGAGACCTTCTGCAGGGTCTCCAGAAGGAAAGAGCAGAGCCAGACTTTTAGCCAGATACTTTCTTGTATCTCTCAGTTACCTTCTAAGTTAGTAAGAAAGTGTTGAAGTTATTTCTGGGTTTGACTGGCCCAGAGCAACAAGTTTCTGATCACACTGGTGAAAGGAAAACCGTTGTGGCAATGGCAAAGGCTGATTTTAATTAGCAGTCCAGTGACCATGAGAGTTTGTCACTGACAAGCCTTTCAGATTTAATAGATTGCATCAAGGGTAATGCTTCTTTCGGCATCACTGATATTTTCATAATGCTGGTTCTTTTTTCCCCATACTCTTCCCCTCTCATCTCTAAAAATGAAGACAAATATTCACATTCATGAGAAAAATGTTGTCCTTCTCCCTCCTGTGCCCTTCCCACAATGGCCAAACTGCCCTTACTACCATGTCAGGAATAATGCTGTCAGTGTCCCACCTGCAGGGCAAGTGGCAGCCAAGGAAGAGGCATTCTTCTACTGCAAAAGGTCCTGTCATGTGGCACAAGGCTTAAAGACGGGGCATCGTTCAATAATTGTTTTCAGGTGTGTTTTTTCTCTGAATTCTCTGGCAGCAAAGTAATAGAAGATGGCATCCAGGCAGCAGTTGAGGTTAGCTAGTATCATTGACACCTGGATGAAGAGGCTGATGGTTTGTTTCAGGCGGCAGTCCACTATCACATGCTGTCTTACCAGGCACTGCAGGCAGATCGCAAGATGGACAGGTGTGAAACATACCAAAAAGACAACGAGGTTGATGATAATGACTCTTAAGGAATCTTCTACTTTCTCTTTGGCTCTGTTTTTGTGGTTCAGAAGAATCCAGATGTTTTGTGCAGAGCAGAAAACCATCACTGAGAGTGGAATCAGAAACCCGAAGATCTCCACAGAAACGATGAGAGGGACGCTCCAGGCCTCATCTGACATATTGTGAAAGCATTTTAAATAGTCTTTCTTTTGAAACACGTATATTGGGCTGCTGCAAAGCCAAGCTACTGCCCAGATAAAACAGCAAATCAAGATTGCCCACCTGGGGGATTGGTTAGCTCGACCTTCAAATGGATGCTTTAAGCAGATGTACCTGTCAACAGTAATGCAAACAATGATGAAGATACTGCCATAGGTATTGACAAAATACAGTGACTGTATAAAGGCACAAAGGAGTCCGGGTGCTTCTGCAACAGAGTAGTGTAGCTTAAGTGGGAGGGAGAGAAGCAGCAGAACATCTGCAAGTGCCAGATTGATCATGTAGACTGAGGTTTTGGTTTGTTTCTTCCAAAAGCAGCAGAATACTGAGAGAGCCAGGGTGTTGAGAACCAAGCCAAGAATGAAGGTGGGGATGGAGATCCCAAACCGGAGGGTATCTGCTAATCTGTCGATGCTTGTAAAATTGCATTCCCCACTGCTGTTGGTCATTTCTCCTCTGAAAACCACAGAGAGAACAAGTTAGAGATGTGTAAGGCTCACAGTGAACTCCTCTATATCTCTTGATACATCTTTTATTTAGGTGTGAACTGAATAATAGCATAATAGCTGGTATTTAACCTTCAGCACTGGTTAAATTTTGGATTTGCAAGTGCTTTAAATTGCAATTGATGGCCTTGGACAATCTGGGAAAGATCAGCAAATGGAAGGCATTGCATCTTGATAGTTCTTAAATATATATATATATCATTTGTGTGGAATAGACATCAGAATTCTTAAATATATATATATATATATATATACACATATATGTCTTACTATTCCTTACAAATATTTTCCATAACCACTTTAAATTAGAATCACGTTTAATTCTAATGAAGCAAAAAAGAAATAGGTTCAGGTTTTCAGTGGAGCTCAACCAAACAAGTGGCTCAAAATAAGTTTTAGGAGTAAGTGAAGAGTTTTTAAGACAAACTTGATCAAGAGAAGAATCTGCTTTGGAGAGCAGAAAGGGGTGCATAGATCATAAGCACTACCAAATGGACCTGGACTTTTCTACAGAAGCCAAAAAACAGTTTGTGATGTAATTTTTGTTTGCTTGGCTAAAATAGAAAAAGAAAGAGAGAAAGAGCAAGTAGAAATACTAACAGAGGACGTGGCCATGTACTTTGCTTAACCTTCTACCTCTGCTTTTCATACACATGCTGGCGTTATGCTGGACTCAGAGGTGGGGGACTTAGGGCAATCAGTGGGTGATAATGGGAATATCTGAAGTGGATGATCTGGGAACCTCTCTGCATCTGAACAGAGAATGTGTTCAGAGTTTAATATGCTCATGCTGGTAAATAATCTTGTTTCCAGCTCAAGTTGCTAAAATAACTGGCACATAAGTTCCAACCTAAGAAATATGAGGTATGTTACTGGTGTATCTGGAAAGGGATCAGTCTAGCCTTTCTGTTAAAGGAAATGAAAGCAAACATGATTTAGGCAAAACTAGAAGTGTTAGGCCAACTCTTCCCTCAGATTTTCAATAAAAGAAAAACTGAAAATATGATAACCTAAACGAGCCCTTGGCAGATCTTGCCAGATGATTATTTTCTCTGATGAAGTATCTGCTTTTTCAGATAAGGCAAAGGCTGAAGGTCAAAGACACTTGCACTAGAAACTGTGATTGAACTGCACTAGAAACAATTAATACCACTACACATACTTGGGTGTGACATGCATGGAGGTGCTGTTGGCTGTAGGGCAAGATCTGGCTGGCATCTCCAGAGTACTGAGGAAATAGCAGCTTTCCTCTGAATTTAGGAAATGCAAAAGGAAGTCTGGCTGTTATCAGGGGATTTATCTGTCGGAAATGAGAACAAAAAGAAAACCTTGGTTTGTTAGTCAGACTGAGACTGAGTCAGTCTCTTTGAGCTAGCAAGGTGAGGCAGCTGCTTAGAAAGTCATGTGATTGCAGTGCACGGTAAGTGAGAGAATGCCACTAGAGCTGGGGATGCACCAGTGCCAGCTGTGCCAGGGAGTCATGGGCAGAACCTGCTGGTTACCTGGGCGAGGACAGGTAAGAGGAGTTGGGGGTGTTGTGTTCTTGTGTGAGCATGTGTGTCCTGTGACCAGGAGCACTCATTTAGCTGGGGAGCAATCAGACGGCATTAAACATTTTGGGGGAGCAACAACAGTTGTTAACCCAGCACTATCTAAATATCAGAAAATTGCTTGTGGCGTATGAGCTTTGATTCTAACCATTACCACATTTCTGTATCCCCAAATGCTTTGTCTTCAGAATTCATCATCACAGAATTACATACAGCGCTGCTCCTGAAAATACTTTCAGGAAGGTGCTGGCAGTCCTTAAAGCACTGATTTCAGGTGTTCACCTCCACTGCCCAACTCTCTAAAGCCTGAAGCTTTTGATCCCGTAGCCCACCTCAGATTTAAACTTCATGCCTTGAACACCCCACAGGAATTGCTTGCCAATGGTCTGCATGGAGCAGCGTTTGCCCAAAGCTGTCCAAAGAATCATTTCCATTGACAAACAAGCTTATCAGCTTATCATCTGATAAGCTTTATCTTTATCACAGTGTCCAAATGATTAACAAAAGTACAGAAGCTGAAAGATACGGAACTGAATACAGCTTTCCCGTCTGACAGATTGAAGAGCACCTCACTGAGCTGATCACTCATTATGTCTAAGTTTCATAGAGATAACGTTTCCTTCTTTTGGTTATGAGAATTACTTTAGAGACAGTGCCCAAAGCCTGCTCCCCCCACGCCCACTCAGCGTTGGCTGTCTGACAAAAAAGAAGTCAAATTACTTCCATTTCATTTATCCTCAGACAAACCTGTGTGGGTTGATACTTACTGCTGAGATGTCGTTGGGGAGCTCACAACAGATTCTCTGGCAGGTGACTCCAGTCCAAATACCAAGACCAGGCTTAGGGATTTACCATTTCCCCAACTCCTCTTCCACCTCCTTAAGAGTCAGGCAGCGTGTTTTCTCCCCTGAAGAGAATTTTCTCTGCCCTCTAAGAGCTTCCTGAAGAAATTGCCTGCAGCCCCAGGATTGTTTCAGCTTCTGGAAGTCAAAGGGTAACATCAGAGCCTGCACTTAGCACCTGTCAAGGCAGACTGCATGAGCTGGAGCAGACCCAGTGCTGTCACTGCTCTGCTTGTTCTTGGTTCTCCTTACTGAGTGAGGATTTTCCACTTCCTATGCACTATTCAAGTATTAATGGTTTACCAATGAGCAGAAGCTGGTGGTTAAGCTAGCAGCAAATGTAATGACCTAGGAACAGCAAGGTTGTATCGTACTAGCTTTGCTGACTTGGTTTTTTTGCAATACAGTAGGGTGCATGAATAGTTTTCCTTTTGTAGCTGAGATTTGAGTTCATCTGTCTGTAACAGACAAGTCTGTATGTTAACAAAGTTTGGGGATGATGAAGTGAGGGCATAGTAACGTATGAAAGCTTCATTCATAGGACACTCTTCATCATTAAGCCTATGACTTTAAGTGTAGGTGTAGCTTTAATAAGGAAATGTTTATCAGATGACAGAACGCAGCAAACCAATCATTCTTGATCTAGCTATAATACAAAAGAGGAATGAGGGAAATTCAGGTTACTGCATCAGCAGGGACTTTTACAGCACTTATCATAATTACCCTTTGATAATTACAAACCATGTAATATTACTGCCATGAAGCAGACTTTGCATCTGTTTTCTAGACCATTACTCATGTTAGATATATGTTATTCCCTCCTGGATATTGGATAACAGAAAGATGGCTTAGTGCAATAAAAAGCTGTAAGTCCACACCTGCTATATGTTTTATCTGTAGCTGCATAATCTCTTACCACTTTATACTAAACATTTTGATTGTAATAGAATATGTCTATCCTTATCTCTGAAACTGAACATCTCTTTATTATCTAAGACAGACCACACTACGTAGTTCATTAATTTTTTATCCTTACAAGAAATAATTATCAGACAAGCCTAAAAATAACGATACTCTGCACTCAATGCTAGTGTTTAACTGCTGGAAAAGAAAAATCAATCTATCAATTAAAAGACAAATTCTTTTACCTGAATCTCAGCAAGAAGGTCAGCAGGATTGCTTCAGTCGTGGTTGTTCTACAGCACACGAGAGCATTTGCTTAGAGCCCATGCTCTGCCAGTACTCTTACTAAATAACCACATCCTTCTTCTCGCTCTTTTTTCTCTCTCTCTCTTTTTTTTTTCCTTCTATTTCAAAGGGCACAGCTCTGTGTTTTGTGTTTCTTTATATAGACGAGTGATGGTGAGAGAGTGTAAAGGCTTGAATCCTCAGCTGTTTCCAGCAAGTAGATGGCGTGAGGAGAGCAGTTTGTCCCTGGAGCCTGGCCTGGCTTTGGGCTGACCTTCACTCAGTGTGAAGCAGCTGAGGACTGTTACAGGTATGTGGTGGCTGTCCCCAAACAGCAGATTGTTCATTGTGCTGGAGGGGAGATGGATAAGTAGAAAGTTGTAGGAGAGACAGTCATAGAAAGAGGGCTTTTCCCCTCAGTTCTGTACAATTTGCATGCTGGAAATCAGCGGTTCTGCACTCAGCTGCTTCTGAAAGATTCAGCTACTCGCATGTGTGCAGCTGTGAAACTATTTAAAGCCAATTCAGGTGTTTGGTTTGTGGCTGGAAGGCGGCAAACAAATGCTTATTGGCAAGAGGAGTGAGGTGTACAGAGCTCTAACCTGGTACCTATGTGTGAGTTACACAACAGCCAGGACACGCTCTCAAAACGTGCTGCCTCTTGAACTCCCAAGACACACAAATGTGATTTTTCATCATTAGCACTTTCCTAACCGTGTGTGAAGGTCTTCCTCTGCTTTGGGGGCTGTCCTTTAAAGTACAGCATTTGGAAAGGTAATTGTGCTTACAGAGAGTGGAACAGCAGAAAAATGGGAGTGTCAATCCATTGCCATCTTCGGGAGCTAACAAAGGTGTAATGCTGAGGAGGACTGAAAGCTGCTGGTCTCAGTCCCTAGCTGGATGTGAGGGAGTGCTGTCAGGTAGTCATGGTTGCACCAAGTGCCATAATACGCTGGAGAGAAAACGTAAGTGCTGATTGATGACGTAGTGATGTTTCTTAAATAATAACTGTGCCTTCATACAACAGAACTGTAAGAAGAAAAAACCCTAAGTACAGTGTCATACATATAACTGTTTATATACATATGAGACATTTGGCACCTCATATGTATGAATAGAAGCAAACCTTCTCTGGTTGG
The DNA here is from genome assembly GCF_039878825.1 of Excalfactoria chinensis. NCBI lineage: Eukaryota > Metazoa > Chordata > Aves > Galliformes > Phasianidae > Excalfactoria > Excalfactoria chinensis. The sequence continues at coordinate 2,133,150 of NC_092833.1, read as the reverse complement.
AGTATGAAACTAGCTTGCTGGTGCCAGGAACCACTGCTCTGTGTTGTGGTAACCACTGGCTGCTCTTCCACTATGCAATACTCCACTGAGGGAGCAAACTTAGGAAGAAAAAAAAAAAGGTAGCTCTAAATAGCTCTAAGTGACATTTTTCACATTGCCACCTGCTCTTGGAGGTAATTTAGTCTTTATAGAGAAGTGCTGTTCTTACCACAGAAGTAGAGCCAGTACTGCGGCCGCAGGACTTGGAGAAGAAAAATACATTTCTGAACACCTCTTTTTCCTACCTGTCTCATCTGCAAATGAGATTGGAAGGAAAAATAAAGGAAAATGGAGAACCCAAGCAAAGCTTGAGTAGAGCTTGCAACAGGATCATGTAGCTGAGGAAATAAAGCTAGTGATGATGCATACCATTTGGGAAGCAGGTTATAGAAATGGGAGTTTCCAAGGGCTTTCCAACTTCTGTCTTCTCTGAGCTGTGGGCTAGGACGGGTCTCAGCAACAGACCATACTGAATCTGAAGTCGTGAAAAGAAATCTAAGAGTGCAACTAAAGACTTTTGCTTAAGGAGGCTGTGGATGCCCCATCCCTGGGGGCATTCAAAGCCAGGCTGGATGTGGCACTGGGCAGCCTGGTCTGCTGGTTGGTGACCTTGCACACAGCATGGGGGTTGAAACTGGATGATCACTGTGGTCCTTTTCAACCCAGACCATTCTGTGATTCTATAATTAAAAATGCATTTTAATGCCCAGTGCTGCCTTCGTTCCCAGGAATGGATTCATTGCTCATGGTCCTTGGTATCACTTGGTGAAGCAGAGCTAAAAAAAATCAGCATTTCTGCACACCAACCGCACGGTTGCTAAGTTGGCAGTTTGCTTGTGATATGTGTGGGTGCACATAATTTGTTGGTACACAGATAAGTTGTGCTTTTGCAGGCTAGCTCTTCATTTACAACTATTGCAGCTTAAATCTAGAGCATGTCTAATTTGGGCGAGCTACGAATGACTCACTGCCGTACCTGCAGATAGATTATCAGCTGAGAAATTACAGCTTGTTTCCCCTTCTCTTTGGTGGCTGCTTATTCAGTTTTTCCCAAGGAGTGCTAGACGTGATCGTGCTCAGCAGGGAATATTTCTGAGAGTCTGGTGTCCCCGGTGCCTTTATCACCCTGCAGTCCTGCTTGCTAAATGCTCAATTCCAGAGATGCAGGCTGGCACATTTACCTCTGAGGTTTTTGATGGGAAGGAGATAAGATGTTATTGTTTGCTTCATTTTTTTTTGCTTCTCTTTTTTGTTGTTGTTGTTTTTTTTAATTAACCACAGAAATGTGGTAAATGCCTATTGCTAGCCCTGCCTAGAGACAACAGTTTCATCAACCATATCCTTTTGCTATTGTGGCGCTGCAGCAATATAGCGGTCAGTGGGAAAGGAATAACCTAAAGAAAAGTCTGAATAACTAGAAAGAAGTACACAAGCAAACAACTTACAAAGCTTATGGCAAAGATAAGGCTGAGAGACTGTTCAGACTAGAGAAAGCAGAGTGGGGATTTTATCAATGCTTTTATGTTTATAGTGGGTGGGAGTCAAGTGGATGGGGCCAGAATCTTTGCAGTGGTGCCCAGCAAGGGATGCAATGGGCATAAACTGGAACACAGGAAGTCGCATGCAAACACAAGGAAGAAAACTTCCTTGAGGGTAACAAAGCCTTGGAATAGGCTGCCCAGAATGCTGGTGGGGTCTACTTTTATTAAGATACTCAGGACGCTTCCTGTGCAACCTGCTGTTGGGAACTTGCTTTAGAAGCAAGTTGCACTCAATGATCTCCATATGTCCTTTCAAGCCCCTGCAATTCTGTGATTCTAAGGGTTCCTTTAGAGACTGATGATTTTTCTTCATGTTTTATCTTTTACGTGCAAGTGCTGCTGTTGCTAAGCCAGGCAGCACTTGTCATTTTCAAGGACTCAAAGACTGTTTCAGAGGAAATACATCCATGCATTGCAAAGCCACATTCATTTGCATTACAGCAGCATGAATGCCGCTGTTCTTTTTTAAGTGGAACATATATCAAAGCAAATTTGCAGCTCAGCTTTCACAGATGTCTAAAATATGTGCTTGTTTGTATTTAATGGCCAGAATGGAATGAGCTTGGTTTCAGATCTAGAATTAGGATGCTCAAATGCAAATGAATCAGATTTCTAATATGAGGTCTGACAGATTTCTGTGCCACTCTGGAGGCGTGTGTGACTTGCTCTCCCAGATAACTATAAAACATAGATTTAGTCATCCAGAGCAAAAAGAGTCAGGAAAAGACATTGCTGTGTGAAGAGCTGGAAGGTGAGTGAAAAACTGTGTTCATCCTTGGGAAGAAATTCTGTATACATTGGAGAAGTGGAAGGTTCATCAGCCCAGACCTGTGTCTAAGCCTACCTCATAGTAATCTTCAGTGGTATGCTGTGACTGGCATCTGGTTTTTTTTTTGTGTGTCACAAAGGTTTCAAGTGCTAGATGGACAAACTGAGTTCAGATATTAAGCTGTCTTGTCCTGAGCAGGTTACCATGGCTTCCTACCACAAAACTGGCCTCTTTTTAGCTCATCAGTGCACTCATGGAAAGGAGAACTATCCAAAGAGCCAGTGATGGGGAACAGCCAAATTCAGCCTCTGCGACACAGAGACCTTTAATGGTGACAAACACAGTAACTCTTGGAGCTGGCTGCCTATGAGTATAGAACTATGGCAGTAATATTTCTGAGGCACAGATCCTCAAGCTGTATGTGATCCAGAAGTTCACCAGCAGGACACCAAGCGTACAGTGAGGCATCGTCCTCATAGCTTCAGTGAGCCACAATCCACAGAGCAGCTTGCACCTTGCCAAAGCACTTTTTGGTCATGGATGGATCAGAAGGCTACAACTCCTCTTGGCTGTTCATAGCCAGGCAAGCTGTGAGTTCAGCCCTAGTGAAACTGTTTAAGAATAGACACGGGGCTTCCCGAGTGAAGAATATACACAGAGCTAGCTGCACAAATGTGCTTTGTAGCCTGCTCCAGTGAGATTTTCCAGCACACCCCACCTGTGCCAGCTGAGAAGGTTTGTGGTTATTATATTGGCTTTGGTGAAGCCCAGGGCAATAGAAATAATGGTTTGAAGCAGAGTGGATACGAGGTACACTGGGACCAGAGCAGGTGGACCACACAGCTCCTTGGCAGGTCTCTGAGCTCTCAGGCTCCTGTGGGTTACCAGGTCATATTGCAAGATATTTCTTCTTCCGCACAATATGTGGTTCTTAGATGTCATTCTTTTTCCTCACAGCAGGAGAGATCAGATCAGAGAGTGATGTTACAATCATAGCCTGCACCACAGATCATTATACTCTAATACTCAACAACCTTCACTACAGTCTCGCACAGAGGGCTGGCAGTGAAGAAAAGTGGCAGTAGCCGTGCTACCCATGTCTGCCTTGCACAGTCATTCCTGTACTTCATGTGGAGCTGCCTTGTCTGCAGGGTTTATGCACCCCCGGTGCTATGACTTCCTGAAAGATGTATTTCTGTTGAATGGCTTGAATTGAAAAAGTGCTGACTTGTATAGAAACTGCATTTCTCCCCGCCCCAGTTTTCTGTAATGCTTCCTTATCCATCACTCCTCAGTGTATGGACCGGTATTTCTGGATAGAAAGCCTTCCACTCCCAAGCCTATAACTGCTTGAATGGGCTGAAGTTGAATGAAATCTCAGGTTTGCCTAAAAGCAACATTTCTAACATCTTTGATGTGTCCTGGATTATTGCAGGTAGAGTGAAGTGTGCCGTTTTACATCTCTGAACTTCCTTGTGAGGGATCCGCTTGGATGTTTCTGCTCTTCACCACTTTAGGAATGTGTAAATGTTTATTACAAGCAAGCTGCAGTTCATGGTTTATCTTGCAGTTAACAGGGTTTAACTTGTGATACCAAGCTTGCAGTATTGCTGGGAAGGGGCAGGTGCATTGCTGCTTGAAGGTGGCTGGGATTTCTCTCTTCTTTCACTGGGTGCACCTCAGGTGTGGAGGGGCTAGATGGACAAGTGCTCCTGTTTAGGGCCTGGCAAGATAGTATTCAAAAGCACTGATCACCAGAATTGCTCAGTGTTGTTGTGGAGTGGGACCTCATGAAAGCCATGGCCTGAGGGAATGACTAATTAACATTATCTCAGCGCTCCTTATGTGTGTGTGTGCCTTTCACACTGCTTGCCAGCTCACTTGTTGAGAGCGAGAAGGATGTATGAGAGCATGAGAAATCAAACCTAGTTTGTAACTAGTAGATCTGATAGGGATCCCTTAGATCATACAGCAGACTGAGATCTGTCTCGGGAGCTTGAGAACATGAAAATTAAAAATAGCCTTACTCTTTGTGGTCTCCTGATTGAAGTTCTTCTGATGGTGTGCCAGGAAAGCTGTTACTAATTTAATGAGAGACTATTTAATATGAGAACTTCCATCTGCCTCGCACCTGTATGCTGTGGAAGTCTAAAACACATCGTAGCTAGAAAATGGGTGTTTATCTCTTTCCTTCTGAGCCAATGCCACTGAAAGAAACTAGTTGGCTGATTCCAGCTAAGCAGCACTGGATTGAATAGAAATTTGTATACTGTGAAAAGCATCACTCAGACTGTCTGCACTGAGCTGGTTTTGGGTCTTTGCAGAATATGCTGCTCCCGCTGCAGTTTAAAACACTTTTCCATGCGATGCTCATCTCTTCATTGTTGTACCCTGTTGAAGGCTATTTGGTCACTGTTACAGAAGGTCTGTGAAGGTCTGAAACTGCTGACATAGAGCAAGCCTGAAGGGGAAGCCACAGCTTGCCATCTCTATCGTCTCAAAACCCAAAGCCAAGTTTTCAAGGCAATGCCATGCATGTAGCCAGCATCAAAGCCCATTGCCCTTGAGTTCCCATCCTGTATTGGCAGTGCTCTGTGGGCACATGAAATTCCTCAGCTCCAAGAGAAAGAAGCCAGAGCATGTGGTTGTCCACAAAGAACATCTCCTGTGCTCGTTTGCTGCTTGGTTGATGAGCAAAACTGCCTGTGAAAGAAGCGGACATAAAATAAGAGGTAAATCATTTTCTGTTAAAACCAAGTGGATCCCAGCTAACAGTTATTCTGGCATTCTGTAGGGAAAAGGAGAGTAAAATCAGTTATTCGGTGTGTTTCATTAATGCGTGTTGTCTTTGCACTCTGGGATATTCCCATTTCAGCTGGTATAATGCCAAGTTACCACTACATCTTTACTGTTTTCAGACCAATGTGTTTTCAACTGTGCTTTAGTGTTTGGCTGAGCATGTCTCAAAGGATTGCAGAGGAACAAGACCAGCTCTGACACCACACGGTACAATTAACATGAGTGCTGCTGCCCAAGGGACAAGGGTGTGTGAGGCACGAGCTGAGGCTCATTTTTCATAATGGTGTTGTCTCAGCTGGATGATGGCAATTACTACGCCTGTAGCTCACGCGTTGGCTTAGCTTGGTGTTTTCCTTGAAGTTTCTGCACAAATTGCTCTTGTCACAACCAAAGTGCACTGTCAGGGTGCACATTTCAATGCGCACCACCCAGTCTGCATTCCTTTATCTTGACACCGGGTAGGAGAATGGGTAGGAGAATGAGAATGTCAATCTTGTTACCGCCATAATGTATCCTGAGAAATCCCAGAGCACCAAAGTCCCAGATTTAATCACTGAGATGTTTAATGTGAAGATGCCATGGGTGCTGCTGAGAAATAGAAAGAGCCCAAGAGGAGCTAGTCAGACATGACCAAAAAAAAGTTAAAAAAGAAAGTTTAAGGAAATACTTACAAGGAATGAGTCCTGCCTTTACGGGAGATAGACTGGAGTGGTTGCCTCTGTAGGTAGGGGAAATACAACCCGACAGTGCCATCTTGAGGAAGTGGACAAGAGGCATCAAGGTGGGTCTTTTGTTTTTTTGGCTCTCCTTCTCTCTCGATATAGATATAGATATAGATATCACATTTTGTTCTGGCTATCTGCCACTGGCAAGTGTTTTTACACTCAAGTTAGTGAGCGAATGGCTTTGGATGTAAAATTGCACTTCACAGGCATGTAACGATGCCACTTATGTTGATAACCATCCAGCTTTCTGCTGCAAACCAAGTGCTTACAGGTTTATTTGTAATGTTGAAAAGGTCTGTTCCCTCTATCACAGATGCACTCTCATAAACAGCCTATATAGAAAAGCCTCATAGCATGAAAGGGATCAAGAAGGTAATCTGCAGGAAAAGCAAAAAACCCCAAACGAATGAGAAGAGCCTCTCAAATTGCCAAACAGAAGTGGAGTGGCTGAAACTGCCACGCAACCAAAGACGGGTCTTTTCTGAACAAAGAGTAAAGCAACAACAACGACAGCAATCTTATGGAACAGAGGTAACTTCACCAGGTTGATCTCTCTTAGGGTGGCTGCTAAGGCTAAGATACTTCTAGGCTGATTGTTCCAAGGTGGATGGGAAACTCATGAAGGTAGGCCATCTGGTAGGAATTTAATTGTACTCTTGCCTTGAAGCCTGGTGTTTTGTACTCCTCACTGACCACAAGGGTTTGTTTGTATAAACACACCAAGAGTGGCATACTTTAGTCTTAGCAAAAAGGGTCTTCAGATTCTCAGAGTGGTCCTTGATGGACCTGTGCTCATCAGCCATCTGTGTAGTCAAAGCAAGTCAGACAGCTGGAAATCCTTTCTCCAGTGTTGTTCTTGTGATGCTGGACTTAAATTTTCTTGGCCAGAGGAAGAAGTTCCTTTGCAAACCATTTCACTGCATCTACAGCTACAGTTGGGATTGTTCTTAAGCATCAAGATACGCAGTGGCAGCTGTGCAGATAGATCTCCTCCAATTCTGTCATCATTTTGGCATGGTGGACTTGTTAATCAGTCACTAGTGAAACATAAAAGCTCGGCTTGCTCATCATTGTAGCCTTGGCAGAGTTCTCCTGGTGAAATAAGAGCCATCTGGGGTGCCCGGTGGTGCATGGTACTAACATTACACTGTACCTCTGTAAATCTTACCATTCTGCATTGTTTAACAACAACAACAACAAAAAAAGGCCTTAAACTGAAGTTAATTTAACACCACAACACACTGCCTCACAGCTTTGACATTCTGAAGGCAGCAGTTGTACTGCTGTGTTTGCACAGCTCGCCATGCAGCATCTGTCTCCTCTCTCTGATCTCTCACAGCAGTGGGTGAGAATGCCAACCTTCTGCAGCCTGAGGGAAGGGGCTTTACCATTCTGCTTCTCGTTCATCTCTGATGACTTACAGTCAGAAAATTGATGCATAAAAGAGCAAATGTAACAACTGTGTGAAAGAAGCATTTGAATTTTCAGATTTTTATGTAATCTTTGTACTCTTAGGAGCCAGAATAATTCGTAACGCTGCAGAACAAATGGACGGAGTTTGCAAATGAATGAACATATTGCTTTAAAATGATATTGCTTTATGTTGTTACATGCTATGAAAACTACTTTCTCTGTTTGCAGCCTCCTAGGTATTTCAAATGGTACTGACAAGTTGGATGAACAGTTTGGGAAAGAAAGGATGCAGTGGGTCATAAAGTTGTATGCACAGTTTTACATGTAGGATGTAGGTCTTAGAGCAGCTTGGAGATGGAGAATGACTAGAGATGAAATGGAGGGCTATGTGGAAAATAAAAGTCAATATAGGTATAGAATAAGCAATTGTTTAAGGTTTTGGGGAGCAGTGTTCAGTCTTGGGTACCTCTCCTAAAAAATACATGGAGAGAAAAATACAGAGCAGCCCAATTCAAGAGAGTAAAACAGGAACAAACACAGTGAATTACTTCTGAAGTGTAAAAGTGGCTGAGCACAGAGCGCCAAGGTTGAAGTGTGGAGGGCATAAATAGGTCTTCAAACACATTCATGGTAGCTATCAAGATGAAGGGAGTAGATAGTTTGCTATATCCTCACTGCAGATGGGAAAAGAAATAATGGCTTTACACTGCAGCTGGAAATGCTCTGCTCAGAAGCTAAAATAAACTCCTGTAGCTGATGGTAGCTGAGCACCAGAAATCCCCCTTGCTGTGAGGTGTTATTAAAAGAAAGTTAGACACATTTCTGCTTGTTGTAATATGGAAATGCTTCAGTTGGCCCTTCTTTAGATGGCCTCTTCTTGCCTTTTCTGCAAGTCTGTTTTCACATGCAAAAGACTGGGTTGAGCTGAAGGTATTGTCCTGGATAATGTGACAGCTGCATGTGTGTTAGTAATGAGGGTGCAAAGATTCTAGCTGATTAGGCTCCTTGAGTACCAATCAGTGTAATCCCAGTGACATAAACTCTTACCTTAGTATGAGTCCTCCTTATTTACTGCAAGGTGGCAGTAGCCCTTTAACCAGTGACATATCATTGGATTTCATTATGCTGTGCCTGATTGATTTGCTTCCTCATCTCAGCCTTGGCTACAGCTGACTGAAGTCAGCAGTCACCCTCCCCATACACACCATTACACTTTATAAGAAGCAACCAAACAGCAGACAGATACAGAAAAGGGGAGGGAGAAGGAAAGAAAAAAGGATGTGATGAGGAATTAATGCCATTTTTCTTCAGGTGCATCTTTGCCACGTGTCATTTGCAGACAAGAGTATGCGCTACTGAAGAAGACCTTTCTGGGCTGCTCACAGGAAACTGAGGTAAAGGAGCATGGATCTTATTTTTGTGATAGATATCTTAAAGAGTTATTTTAAGGGTATTAGCTCTGACTCACGTTGCTAATTCTGCCTGGTTAAAAACAAAAGGTAATATCTGCATGGAGTTTTTTCTCCCAGAAGGATGGATCATTTGAGATTAATGTCTAAAGATCTGAATGTATATTATTCTATTGCCAAAAGTACTGGTGCTGTGAAAGATGAGGATAGAAATACCATGCAGCTGCAGCAGACAGATGCAGATCTGAGGCTCCTTGCTAAATGTTGACCAAGTCACTCTTTTGTGGATCATAGCCTAGTAAATAGCCACAAGGAAGATGGTGTGGTCACCTCAAACTAATGATGCTTTTTTTCTTCATTTTAATATGCCCAATTATGTAAGATGAAAATTTAGACAGTGTTGTACACATGAGGGACTTCTTTCAGCAGAGCTTGTTTAGCTCTTCTCCAAACCTTGGTGTATAAAGCAATAGTTAGAACAAATATGATGCAACCAGAGCTAGTAAAATCACAATGGAGCAGGAAAGAGGGAAATTAAAATTACAGCTGATAAGCACAGGAGAACTATGTGAAGATGTATTATGGCCTGTTATCTGTTAACAAAGAGTCACAACATTCACATGCTTATGTACTCTTCTGATATATACAACAATAGTTTTGAGAGCTTTGTCAGGGTGGATTTCAAGAGGCATGCCAGACCTCGCTGCTGACAGAGGTCAGGCTTCCCTCTAGTGGTTTGTTACCTTCTGCACAGTCCCATAGCTTGGGCCTTTTAGGTTTCATAGCTCTCCTCAGTTTATGACAGATGTGTGTGGGTGCAGTTGTTTCCCATTCAGAGCTGCCTGTGGCTCAGCAGGATGTGCCTGGTGACACCTGGCTGCAGTTGGCCTCCCTTGCTCTGGGACATATGGGGACATGTGTGCTCACTGTGGTCCAAAATGGTCTTCTTTTAGAAGATAATTCTATGTGTATAAAAAGTGATTCTGTTTGCTCACTGAAAGCAAAAATAGCTCCTGATGGGCTGTCATATGCAAAGAGAGACCTAAAGCACAGACCCCAGTAACCTGGGAAGGTCTCTGACAGCTTGCAGTCCATCACAGCAAGGGTGGCCTTCTCTTTAGCTTTGCAGTTTGGTGCCAAGATTCTGCATCTTCCCTTTCCTGAGCTCAGACGCTGTTCATTACACCCATGTTTGTGTAGACGGCATTGCAGCTGGGACTGGGCCAGCAGAGGACGTGCTGGAGTCGCACTTCCCACCAGCCTGAAATCACTAATATAGTATGACAGACAAACCCAAGAAAAACAAAGCAAGGTCAGGAAATCCCAGTTTGAGGACATTGAGTGGACCTTCTGGCCCATGCAGAACATCTCTGAATCAGGAGTTCAAGAAAATAAAGCCGTTTATGTGAAATAAGGCATCTGCTAATCAACCAGTGCCTTCTGTTCAGAAATATTAGTCACAGGGGTCTCCTGATTTCTCTAGTTTTGCAAACCTTACTCATCAGGAACTGAACTTACATAAACGTTTGTGTCCTTCCCCTCATCTAGACCGCAGCCTCTACCATTTCTCCCAGATGCGTGCTTACTTTCTGTTCCCCTTACATCCTTCATGCGCCGCTGCTACATTTTGTCACCAGCTAAGGGAAGAAAGCAGAAGGAGGCAGTTTTCTCTCTACACTAATGATGTGCTATTTACTTTTCACTGGAGTCCGAGAGTTGCATTGACAACATTTTCTCTCATATCAGTGTTATTACAAATAATAGAGGATGATTCACGGGGAGCTTTTCTTTGACTAATGTTTTAAAATGAACCTTGAAATGTTTTTTGTTTTCCTTTTTTTTTTTCTTCTTGTTGTGTGACAGCTTTGTGGTCAGCTGACATTGCTGAAGTAACTAACATATCTGTTGGTCTTGAACTGGTTGTTTATTGTGTGAAATAATTTGATAGCCTGAGCTTTGCTGCTCAGACACGGGCTGCTCTGGCACAAGGTGGAGAAGCAAAGGGGTGGATGAGAAAGCTGGAAGATTGGTTCCACTCCCATAATTGTGCATTGGTGCTATGTTGACTGTGGAACTCAGCATTTAACCAGGGCAGAGAGGATGACCTGGTCACTGGGTTTGGGACTTCTGCTGTGCTTGTTGTTGAGTATGGGCAGGTTGGAGGAGCAGACCTGGAATAACCATTGCACTGTCCTGGTGTCTGCTTAAGCAAAGGTTGATTAGCAGTCCTGTGAAACCATGCTGGCCCTGTGTCAGTGTCTCATGGAGACTGATGGCCTTTGCTGATGTTGGAAAGGTGGGTGAAGTTGCATCAGAAAGATCAGCAATGCTGCTTTTAGAGGAAAGCGCTGGATTTTCCTGACACCAAGGCTCCCTGCTGCCTATGTCAGCGCAGGTTATAAACATGTTCAACAGCAAGAGGGTAAATACAGGCCTGAGGACAAGCTCTAGCAGCTGCTGCCCTTACCTGTGAATTCACCTTTCTGATAAGAGAAAGTGTGTGGTTTTCACTTGCGTGCATTCCCCTCGAATTATATCTGCCCGTCAGCCCTGCTGCTTGCTCTCCACGATCTGCAGTGACTGCAGGGCAGCTGGTGGCTGACAGTGAGAAGTGCTGTGGAAAGGAACAGGCTTGCACAGCTCAACCCTTCACAAGCTCATGGCTTAAAAGAAAATGGCCACGTACTGTGGTTTTAACATCTGTCCTGACATAAACCCACTGTGATGATTCAGTTTGTCAGTGTGCTCATACCTCCCAGTAGTGGGGGTTTAGGTTCACAGGCAGCCAGTCTTATAGGAAGATCTGACTGTGGTGTTCATTTTCTTAATAAACACGAGGTGGCCACATCTTGGTTTTAGATTATGGTTAGTTCTCTGAAAAGGAAAGAAAAAGAACGTGAGAGACAGTGCTAAAGACAGATAGGAGTTGGGTACTGCTTGCAGAACTCATTTTCTTGCATTTGTTGTGTCTGCTGTTTTGTTTGTTTATTTTGCTTCCTATCAGCTCCCCAGCACAATTTTAGGTGCGTGAGAAGAAGCTCTTGTGGCTTCTCCTTCGGTGTTACTGAGTGATGTACTATGTGAGAGCTGAAAATGGAAGGAACTTGGCCAAGCACAAGAGTGACAAATGTTATTTAGCATCTTTACTTTCACACAGCCCTGTCTGAGAGCAGAGCAGCAATTCCTCTTTCCATCAGTTTTGTAAAAAACAACAATCAACAAACAAAACCCAAAGTAACAGTTGAAGAGGGAAATGTTTCAAGGGGAGCTACAGTGAGATACAGCGAGGGTTGTGTGTCTATGAGGAAAAGGAAAGTGTTGAAATACACCACTGGAGAAAAGTCAGCCTTGTGTTTACTGACCCTGGGTCACCCTGTGCTGCTCTGCCAACCGCAAGTGTCATCTGCTCTTCCTAAAGGGAGGACACCCACCATCCATCCAACAGAGAAGTTACAGATGTGCTGGCAGGTGCTCTCCTCATGGCTGCACCGTGGGTCCCTGGGCTTTGCCTGCTGCTGGGGTTTGGGAACGAGGCCGCTGAGGTCACAGGTAGTGCCACTCAGATATGGTCATTGGCCAGAACCTGAAAGGGAACAGCCCTGAAGTGGTTCGAATTAAGGTCTTAATTCTTCTGTAATTACTCGGTTGCCATTGACAGAGGTAGAATGGCATTGAACATCAGCCGTGTTTATGTTGTTGACCGGAGTGGCAGTGAAATATCTGATTTACTGTAACAGTGTAGATTGTAGAGGAATGTCTTTTTTCCTGTCCCAAGATCACTGCTGGCCATTAGCAGCTCCTGTTGGTTCTGCCCTGCCCATGGTGGCTGCTGAGCAGCTGTCTGTTGCTGCCTCTGCTGTGAAGCTAGATGAGATTGTGCAGTTCCCTTCCTTCCATCACCCACTCAGAAGAAATGGCCAAGTAAGCCTTGGTAGCTCTGTCAATGTGGAGGAGCAGTGCAAACCATGTGGGTGTGCATACTGATGTCCTGCCAGTATGAAACACAATGTCTGTGTGCTGGAGACATGAAGTAGGTCATCTCTGATGGGGCCCTTAGAATGGCCCGCCAGTCCTTCAGTTCCTGCCTGGTGCAACGTGGAGATGTGGTGTTGCTAGATCCCATTTTTATGTGTTAACAAGTGGCTTTGAGCTGTAATACCCACAAGGCCAAAAGACCTACAAAGTTGTACTTGTGGTTTTCAGCCCAGTAACAGTTTTGCTTGAAATATCTGTGCCAAATTTCAACCCAACCTAAGATAAACTTTTATCTGGCTTGAAAACGGAGGGTCAGAAGGGCTACACTGGTAGGAAAAAATTGCCAGAGAGAAGTGACATGAGAGCTTTGAAGCTGATAAAGCTGCTGACAGAGCACTATATTTCAGGCAGATGGGGCTGCAGATGCTGCAGCCTGTTAGTGCCTTCACAGAGGGCAAGGAACACATGGTGTCTGATGCCATCCCTGGCCGATGTGTGAGCTGCCCATGTGGGACAGCTGCTCCCATTGCAGAGACTTGGTAATGGTTCTGAGCCCTCATTCAGAAACTGAGGCACATGGGAATGCTTCTGACTTGGGCTAGCAACTGTGAGCCACCCTGATTTTCACTTCCTCAGCAGTGCCCTCTTTCTGTCTTCGATGAAAGCGTCTCTGAACTGTGTCATAGTTTCTTGGTGAGAGCTTTCGCACTTTCCCCCCACACCTGACATTCAGTTGAACTCTCATTTTTCAGTCAGCTGCCCCGACTGTGCTTGGCAGCAGGGTTCAGTTAAAGTCTGACAGCAATGGAAAGCCCCAGGCAGGAAAACTGATGTGAGACATCATCAGAACTCAGTGCGTGACAGCATGAAAGCTGGAGGTCATTTTGGATGCTATCTCATGGTGTGCCTGTGTCCCAGCTTGTGCAGCTGCCTCGGGTGTGCTACAGCAGCTCTGCATATGCTGTCAGGTGATTTGGTTTTGGTAACCTGTCTGTTCAGTGCTTGTGTAGAGTGTGAGCTGGCTGCCTGCATACAGTAGCAGAATGATTTGGGTTGGAAGGAACCTTACAGCCCACTCATTTCCATCCCCCAGCCCCGGGCAGGTTGCCTTCCACCAGATCAGGCTGCCTGGGGCCCCATCTGACCAAAGCCTCCAGGGATGGGGCACAGCTTCTTTGGGCAGCCTGTGCCGGTGTCTCACCACTTTCTGAGCACAGAATTTCTTTCCTTCAGGCCATGGTGGTTGAATTGGTATCTTGTCAGCAAGTGGTCACATCCCCCTTGTCTTCTGGTGGTTACTGAGCTCACCAGAGGTGCTGGAAAATAGTAAATTGATGCTGCTTCCTCATTGCTTGATACATTCCTTAGCCCTTCTGTGCGTGAGAGCTTGGCCAGGCGGTTACAGGTTTGGAAGGAAACTCAAAAGCTCTAGGTGGAAAAGGTGAGCGAGCTGAACAGCACAATCCAGTATTCTGGCTGGGAAGATGGAGTGTGTTTCTCCATCACGCACTTGGTGCATGTGCCGTACATCTCAGCCCCAGCACAACCAAATCCCTGGCTGCCCACAACTCCCCCAGGACAGCCCCTCTCAATCAGCGCAGAACAGACATTTAGGGCCTGTTTCATAGGGAAAGCACCATCCCACACCAGCACAGCCTGGCCGTCCCATCCGCAGCCCCAACGAACACCTGAGGCCTTCCCACTGCGTGCACCTCATGCCTTGATGTGAGGTTCGTGTGGTTAGAAAGTTTGGCCATCTGGCCAAGTGTTTGTGGTGCGTATTTTGTGCAGGCAGCTGCTAGAGGAAGGGGTGTTACTTGGAGCGAGACGGCTGAGCAGAATCTGCTGAAAATACTTTGTAGTCAGCTTTGTGTCTCCCCCACCCATTTAAATAGCGGTTACCGGAGGAGCAGTATTTCTTTTTCCTGCTGCATCTAAAATAACTGTTTGGTTTGTGCAGTGCTTTCACCTTTGAGCAGCTCGCACCCGTGTCGGTGAGGCTGCATGCGCAGAGAAAACACTGGCAGTCTGCTATTCTTCCAAACCTGCTCCCTCAGCACACAAAGCCCACACAGAGGAATGAATCTTGGAGATCTGTTAGGTTTTATTTGGGAGCAGCCCATCAAACTAAACTCACAAAGGTATTCTGTGTGTATGTCGCTGCAGCGGTGCAGGAGACCCATCAGCACACAGGGCTAAGGGCCTCACTGCACGCTGGGCTGGGGCGGGAGGAGATACCCATCTGTGCACACAGCGCCTTGATGTTTGCTGAGAAAAGGAAGGAGCAGAAACAGGGAGAAACCAGCCTCCTTCAAAGGTGCACTTTGTCATCAGAGCCTCTTGTCGTGCCTCTCTTCAATGTGCTGTGAACAAAAGGCTGGATGTTGCTTGCAGATTTTCATGATGACCGAGCAGCTTTCCCTATCGCTGTCTGAATCTCTGGCAAGTGCAGTGAGAAGCCTGCAGCCCCCAGAGGCTGCCCAGCCTTTGCTCCCATCCTACCCAGGTGAACGGAGGGCTCTGCTGTGTGGCTGCCTGCAGCAGGGTCTCCTCCTGAGGGGTTTCTTCCTTTTCTTGAGCAGGAGGAGACAAGGCTGAGCTGGGTGTGGGGCTGGAAGGCAGCAGCAGGCCTCAGCCTACAGGCAGCTGGAAGCCCAGCCCAGGCTCAGGAGGAATGGGTGGAGGTGTGCAGCTGGTTTGCGCATCCCATCCCAGAGCACATGCTGCTATTTGAGCATCATTGCGGGGGGGCTGGTTAGTTGTTTTGCCTCCCTTGCTGTTTGTAAGTGCATCATGGGGTTCCTGCAGTGCTCTGCCTTTGAAGATCCCAGTCTCTGTTGCAGTCCGTGCTCCCTGCTCGTTGCTTAGGCTGCAGAGGCAATGAGCTGTCCCCATCAGGGACAGAGAGCAAAACGGGTCCCATCACCACTGGATCCTCCAATGTTTCCATTTAGCTCATTATGAGGCAGTGCTCTGTGCCAGTAATACAAATTTATTTATATTGAATACTTTGGAAGAATTTGTTACTACTTTCCTTAGATAATTATTTACACTACAGTGTTGAACTGACTCCATTTGCAGACTCCCACCCACCCCAGCTCTTTGGATAGTATTTTTAATGCAGCTTGACTCAGATGCATTAAACATGAAGCTTTTTCCCCTATACAAACAATTGCAGTTCCTTCTGACCCCATATTTCTATTGGTCACTGTTTTGTCACCATCATGTCATCTAAATGATGCTGTAAATGTGCCCAAAGCATCTGCTTCTGTGATTGGGTGTTTATTACTAAGAAAAGACATTTGTGACATAAAAGCAACCACCTTCCTTTTTTCTGCAATGAGATTTTTTCCTCTTTTTTGATATTTCAAATAATTCCTGTTTCTTTGTCACAGCTACAGCTACATCAAAACAGGACCAAGGTAGGGGAATGGACATAAAGGACTTTTCCCTCTGGTTGTACTTGCTGAGGTTTATGGGGAAACGATTCTATGATTCCATCTTACTCAAATTTGGAGAAGGCAAGGAATTGTCAGTGATGATCGAGATTGTTGCATCAGTATCTGGACTGCTGTGATTGAATGAGGGCTGATTTTCATGTCTGAATCTTTCCTGTCAGCAGAAAGTCCCTCCATTGTTCTCACACACAAAGAGAGCCCTCTACATTTGGCACTGATGTGTTATTCCTGGGAGCTGAACTTCAGCTGTTTCGCCTGAGTCAGATTTGGACCTCGCTAGTTTGGGAGACGCTTCCTGAAATTCCTTGTTTACAAAGTAGTAACAAATAGCATCCAGGCAGCAGTTCGTGTTGGCAAGGATGGAGGCAAGGTGAACAAAGTTGTTAATCTTCTGTATCGCAGGGCAGCTGGAACTGAAGGAGTCCATTAGAAAGCGAAGGAGATGCCCAACGTAAAGAGGCAAAAAGCACACGATGAACACAGCCATGTTTGCAGTCACGATGTAGACAGCCTTCCTGATGAACTTTTCCTCGTGGCAGTTTTCATTTTTCTTTCTCATGAGCTCTGCAATGACTTGTATGGAGCAGTAAATCATGACGACCAGCGGTATGAAGAACCCTCCGATAATAGCGCACAGCGTGATGACGGAGGGCTTGACAGAAGATTTCTCAAAGCACAATTTATCATGATCTCTGTTTTCTACCATTTTGATGAGGGAAATGGCACAGACGATGACTATCCAAAGAAATCCAGATGCAAAAGCTGCCTGCAGCGGTGACCGCAGTGCTTTGGCTTTCAAGGGATACTTGATAGCCACATACCGGTCAGCTGCTACAACAGTGATGATACCGATGCTCATTAAGCGGTTTATGAAATAGCCGCCTTCCAGAACCAGGCACCATCTGTCCACCTTCATCTGTTGGAACTGGGATAGTGTTTTAAAAGGTAAAGTAAAGAGCAGCAAGCAGTCGGCCACAGCCAGGTTGACCATGTATACTCTGGTTTCTGTCCACTTGCTGAGCTTGCAGCAGAACACCCATAGAGCCAACACGTTCAGCAAAATGCCCAGCAGCAATACTGGGATGTAAACACACAGCTGGACAAGCGGAAAGTTATCATCAGCTGTGATATTGCAGCTGCTCTGGTTCATTTTGGTGATATTAAGAGGCACAGTTCCTGGAAAAGCAGATGATATTTTTTAGAAGCTAGACTATGACTGAATCGGTGATTAATTCAGATAGTACTTCGTGGGCCTCTGGGATTTACCAGCAGCGAAAATGAGAATGAGAAGATGATGCTGCAGAGCAGAACTGTCTGCAGGGCACCTGGTGGGAAGAGATAGGATGGGACACGAATCTGGTCAGTTGCAGAGGGGCAAAAAGCAGCTCTCACTGCATCCCATGCAGGGTGAATGGCTTGCAGAGGGCAAAGCTGGAAAATGGTTGTGCTCCTGTTTTGGGCCAGACTCAGACCAGCCATAAACAAGAATCCTGCAGCTGGGAATTATGTGAACTGTTACAGCTCATTTGACAATGGGATGGAGATGCCTAAACTTGGGTCTCATCTCTCCCGTCATAGTGGTGCTCACAAGAAGCCAGCCAGCATCTTCTGTGCTCAGAATACTCTGGGAGACGTGCTGCAAAGAGACAGCTGTCCTTCTGTGCTGTCATCACTTACTTATTAGTGAAAAGAGCAATTATTCATCTATCTCTCATGATTTTAGCTGCCATTGAGTCCTACATTTAGTTATTTTGTAGCCCGCAGCAAG
Source organism: Excalfactoria chinensis (assembly GCF_039878825.1). Lineage (NCBI taxonomy): Eukaryota > Metazoa > Chordata > Aves > Galliformes > Phasianidae > Excalfactoria > Excalfactoria chinensis. The sequence goes on along the minus strand of NC_092833.1, from coordinate 2,115,254 downwards.
AATCAGAGATAGATCTGTGGGCTGCATGCTGTCTTTCAAGGATTGTGAAAGCTGGTCTTCATCTCTGAAGTAACAGAGCAATCTGCCAAAGTGCAAGAAAAAAAGGCATGGCAAGAGATGCGATCAGCAACCTTGTGAAATACAGCGGTGAGCTGAACACGATCTGGTGGGTGTTCTTTCACCCACAGGGCCATGCTGCTCCTTGCCTTCCTACTTTGGAAGAGTCAATGTAGGATTATATTCTGTTCTGCCCT